>NC_143511.1:34934264-35244264 GCF_031878675.1 Megascapheus bottae | reverse complement strand
GCCATTATCTGTTTTTATTTGCGAGGGAATCCCCATCACAGCAAAACATCGAATCCAGTGAGAAATACAATGTTTAGTAGCTTCCCCGGCAAGGGGGGTGGCCAGGATAAAATTAGAATAAGTATCTACAGTAACATGAACATATTTTAATCGGCCAAATGATGGAACATGTGTGACATCCATCTGCCAAATGTGATTAGAAAGCAGTCCTCGTGGATTTATACCTAAATGAGGAGCTGGTGAGAAGGGCACACAGTTGGAGCAGGTTTTAACTATTTGACGTGCCACTTGTCTAGGTAATTTAAACTGTCGGCGCAAGGCTCGGCTGTTTTGATGATGGATGGCATGTGACTGCTTAGCAAGTTCAACTTGAGTTAAATAAACTCTGGTGGCAGAATCAGTAACTGCGTTACCCTCACTTAAAGGGCCAGGAAGATTAGTGTGAGCTCGAACGAAGCCAAAAAAACAGGGGTGGTTGCGAGAACAAAACAAAGTTTGTACTTGGCGAAATTGGGTCTGGATATTGGAGTTAGTAGTTCCAATAAAGGGAACAGTTTCTATGACTTGAAGAGCACGAATTACATATTGACTGTCTGAGTATAAGTTAAAGGGCTCGTCTTGTAACAGGACGAGTGCTTGTAAAACAGCCTCTAATTCTATCTCTTGGGCGGAGGAAAAACCCGTAACCCAAGATTGAATTTTCCTATTAATGGTCAAAGCAGCCGTTCCATTGGAGGATCCATCTGTAAATACTAAAGCGGCAGAAGATAAAGGCAGGCGAGGCCCGTACTATGGAAGGAAATAGGAACTTATGACACGCAGCAAATTGGAGAAGTTTGTTAGACAGGTAGTGATGCAAAATTTTTCCCGTATAATTGGCCCAAGCAATGGCCCAAGAATCGCAATGGGCGAATAGCCAATCTTGTTGTTGTAAATTATATGGGACACAGATAAAATGAGGTTCCTGACCTAAATATTTACGGGAATCCACTCGGCACATATGTATCAGATTAGCTACCAATTCGTAGTAGGGGGTCAGCACTTTGCCGGGTGTTGATGGTAGATAAAGCCATAAATGTGGGCCATCCTGCCACAGTACAGCAGTTGGGGAGTGAGAAGTAGCTAAAATGTAAACTCCCCATGGTTTAGAGTAGTCACAATAGGTCACTTGTTGCTGGGAAATTGCCTTTTCTACGATTTGGATGGCCCTCCTGGCGTTGGGATTTAAATTGCGCAAGGATGTAGGGTTGGTATCTCCTTTTAAGAGATCAAAGAGGGGTTTTAACTCTCCTGTGGACAGCTTTAAATAAGGCCGAAGCCAATTTATATCTCCTAAAAATTGCTGAAAATCATGAAGAGTTCTTAAGTGTGAAGTTTTTAATTGTATTTTTTGGCTTTTAAAATAGTGTGGGCCTACTATATGGCCTAAATACGTAAAAGGGGGGTGTTCCTGAACCTTTTCAGCTGCTATTAGAAGGCCAAAGAGGCTCAGATCTTGCTTTAGTTGTCCAAAGGCTTGTCGTACGACGATAGGGTCAGAACAAGCCAACAAGATGCCGTCCATATAATGAACAATATAAACAGAAGAGAATTTTTCACGGGTGGAAGAAATGGCTCTAGCTACAAAACTTTGACATAAAGTTGGGCTATTTGCCATGCCCTGTGGGAGCACAAGCCAATGATATCGCTTCACGGGTTCTTTAAAATTAACAGAGGGGACGCTGAAGGCAAAGCGCTTACAGTCTTGAGGTGCCAGGGGTATAGTATAGAAACAATCCTTCAAATCTATAATAATCTTATAAGTATCCTTTGGGATTGCCATGGGGGAAGGCAAGCCGGGCTGTAAGGCCCCCATCAGTTCCATAGTTGCATTTACCTTTCTCAGATCCTGTAACAGCCTCCATTTACCTGACTTTTTCTTTATAACAAAAATTGGAGAATTCCATGGAGAGTTAGAAGGGGCCACATGCCCCAAGTCCAGCTGTTCCTGTACCAGGGGCTGTACTGCAATGATCTTTTCTAGAGAGAGAGGCCACTGTTCGACCCACACCGGTTCTTCAGAGAGCCAATTTATGGGATCAGCATGAGGGGCAGGACAAACAACAGCCTCCGTTAAAGAATACCCTAATCCTTGTCTCGGGGGGGTGAGACTGGGGTTGGAGTGGCTCTGGCTCCCCCTGTGCTGCTCGGCCTAGTCCCCTAAAGGGGAGGAGGCCTTGATCAAGTAACTGCTTAGTGACCGCAGCACTAGGACTAAACATATACACTCCCATTTTTTCCATGATATCACGACCCCATAAATTAATTGGCAGATGATCCAGGACAAATGGCTGAAAATGACCAGAGTGCCCTTCCTTATCTCTCCAAACAAGGATCGCACTGCTCTGCTGCGGGTCAGTTGCTTGCCCAATCCCCTGTAGGGAAGTCATAGAGGTTGTCAGGGGCCATTGGGCTGGCCAATGCTTTTTAGATATTACAGACACAACCGCTCCTATGTCTAATATTCCTTTAAAGGGTTTTTCTTGTATAAATATAGTCATCTCAGGCCTCTCTTGTTTTATGCTTTGTACTCAATAGATATCAGAGATCCAAATCCTCTCTGTCCGCATGGGGCAGAAGAATTAGCAGTCTCCCCGTGAGGTAAAGGCACAAGTATTGACCGGCTGGGATCGATACCACGTGTTTCGGGGCAGAGGCCATAACTTTGATTTCTCCAGTAAAATCCTGGTCAATTTTGCCAGGTGTAATCTGTATTCCTTTAAGGGCTGAGCTACTTCGCCCTAACAGCAATCCAGCCACTCCCAGGGGAAGGGGACCGAAGACCCTCGTGGGGAGAGCTTGTGTCCCCATCTCTGGGGTCAATACTGAGCAGGTGGAGGAACAGAGGTCCAATCCTGCGCTGCCTGGGGTGGCACGGAAGAGGCTGCAGACTGATTTTGGGGGGTTGTTAGAAGATGTACTTGTGGCCGAGAAGAGGGAGGGACTGCCCCATGGTTTTGCGGGGCCAGAGGCTGGCCCCTTCTCCAGTTTCCCGAAAACGGGCGGCCATTGTGATTTGTTGCGGACTTGCAATCTTTAGCCCAGTGCTTCCCTTTACCACAGCGTGGACATGTGCCAGGTGATTTTTCTCTCTTTAACCTGCTCTGGCGTGGGCATTGTGTCATCCAATGTCCTACTTGACCACAAGAGAAGCAACTCCCCGGGGGACTAGCAACCCGAGAATGCCGCTGACCTCTATAGTTTAGAAATTCAGTAATAGTCTTTCCTTGAGGAGCGGCGGCTAAAGTAAGGCCTGGTACATGGGAGGTTCCAATACCAGCACACAGTGAAATAAAGTCCGTGATTCCTCCCTTATTCCTATGGGGTCTGATAGCCGCCTGACAGGCGGCGTTGGCATTTTCATAGGTTATGTGTCTAACTATAATCTTCCTTGCGTTCTCATCTTGTACTAGGCGGTCTGCAGTCTCCATTAATCGAGACAAAAATTCTAGACAAGGTTCATTCGGTCCCTGTTTAATTTCTACTAAATTTTTTGTACGATTGGAATTACGTAATCTTTTCCAAGCCTCTTTCGCTGCAGCATTTATTTGTAAATAGGCTTCCTTTGCATAACCCAATTGATCTTCGGTGTTTTTATAGGTTCCCTCTCCTACCTCTCCGACCTCATCCAAGCTGCCTTCATTTATCCTGGAGTCCTACCTGGACACATTGCTCTTGGTTCCTTCCTGGTTTTCTTTACTGCCTCCATTTCTTCCTTGGCTATGATTGTAACTCGAAGAGAGATCTTAGGCCGAAGCTCAACCGTGGCCTGATGTGGCCCTGCGTGCAGAGAGCCCCAAGCACTCAACTAGCCGTGCCTCTACTGCTGACTCTTCTGCTCCCCAGTTACCTGTGTCCACGGGTGTCCTATCAACTAACTCTAGAGTGTACTCAGCTCTTGCCCACATTCTGGTTTCTCTTTCACATTCAGTCGCCTCCCCAAGGCTCTGAGTTGGTTTCTGGCAAGAAGGGAACGCATGCCACTGTGACATAGGAAAAAATTTTGGGGGGTGGGGTTCAGGACTCCTCCCAGAATATCGTTGAGGGGCAAAAGGATATTATTAGGCAATTTTAAATAAGGCCTGAGCCATTGAATATCTACTAGAAGATTTGGAAATCATTAAGGGTATGGAGGCAGTCAACACGAAATTGAATGTGAGGTGTTAAATCTAATTCCTGTTGTAGATTTAAACCCAAATAGGTCAAGGGATCTTGTCACTGGACTTTTATCAGGAGTTACTTGCAAGCCAAGGTTAAGGAAGGCTTTAGAAAGTTCCACAAAACAATTCTGTAGATCTGGCCTGTCCTGAGCCACCAACAAAATATCATCAGGGTGTAGGGGAATTGTATAAAAGCAGTCTTTGAGATCAATGATCACTTTAGCCACATAAAAACAATTCCTTGCAAACACATTTGGTAAAGGCTATTTACGCTGTACATGGCCAAGCGCAAGCGTGCACTATTTATAGTATCAAGCAGAAAATGTTCCTTATGTGACCACAATTGCAATCCTTACATGAAAATTCTTATAAAAACATGAATCTTCTTAATAAACAATCTCCAACTCTCTGCCAGTTAATCTTATTAATGGTTCCCTCCTTGGGGAACCAAGGATATAATTCTTCCCCATGATCAAAAAATGCCTTTAAATCTTTCCTTTTAACGCGAGTTCCTCGTGTCTTGAGGGCCTCTTAAACCTGAGATGAGCAATTCCTGTGACGATGATACCTGTGCCATGGCCAGTCACTTACCTTGCGCCGTCTTCACTGCTCAGCGTTGACCGAAACTGATGTCTTGGGTGGGTAGCTCCGAGCCGGTCACACAATCACTTGGATCCAAGTTTTCCTGGAAGACAGCGTTCCTCAGCCTCGCTGGCTCCCGGGCCCCACGTTGGGCGGCATTTGTCCCGTCCAGCGGGACGTCGACTAGGGCCAAGAACCTAGAGGGAGGAATGAAAGGGACAGGAGACACGAAGAAGGCAGCAAGACAAGCGTCCTGATTAAGCCGCAGATTTTATTTTTCACACAGGGGTTTATATGCCTCTTCAGGAGAGGCAGGAGGGGGTGGGGTATAGGAACTGCTTGGGGTAGGGGGTCGGGTAGTAGGATGTTTACTCGGGGTAGAGGCCAGGTGGTAGGATGTTTGCACATCAACGCAAGCAGGCACGTGTTGCTACGTGACGTAATCCCAAGATGCAGGCGCGTTCTTACACTAAGAATTCAGGGCGTGGGAGAATGTCCCCGACCCTGGGGTGGGCAGCATCTTAGGGCTTGTTCTTGGTTGCCTCCCTTGCTGCAGCAATCAATGGAATGAGGCAGGAGAGGGGCTTGGCAACCTCGAGGAATGGATGCTGCAGGAGCTCTTTAGCTGAGCCTCTCTTTTCCACATCCATCTCCAGACAGCGGTTTAAAAAGTCCCGGAAGATAGCCGACACCTTCTCTGGGTTCTGAAGTTCCGGAGTGCCACTGGTGGCAATGAGGCACAAGGCCCTCAGAGGGTTTTCATTGAAGTATGGGGGCTCTCCTTCCATCATTTCAATAGCCACGATGCCCAGGGACCAGATGTCAACCTCGGGTCCATAGGGCTTTCTTGTTACCACCTCGGGTGCCATCCAATATGGCGTTCCCACCATGGTGCTCCTTTTGCTCTGTTCTGGAGTTATCTGTGCACAGAATCCAAAATCGGTTAACTTGACAGAGCCATCCTTTCCCAACAGTATATTGTCGCTCTTGATGTCTCTGTGAATGACTTGATTCGAATGTAGGAACTCTAGGGCCTGCAGACACTCACGGCACACAGCAGCAATCTGTCCTTCATCCATACAGATTTTTGTTACCACATCTGACAAGGGACCTCCAGCCAAGTATTCCATGACAACCCATAGCTCATCTCCTACAAGGTAATTGTCCAAGTAGTTTGCAATATTTGGGTTCTTGTTTTCCCTCATGACCAGGATCTCATTAATAACCAGCCCTTTCTCCGGATGCTGCTGCAGATTCATCTGCTTAATGGCCACCTCCTGTCCTGTGGCTACATCCATGGCGGTATACACAGTTCCCAAAGCACCGTGTCCAATCTTCTCAAAGCGCGTATACTTCTTCTTAGGATCACCCACACTCACTATGCTCCGTAATTTCTCTAAGATCTCCTCATCAGACATGTTGGGTTTCTTCTGCTGCTTCTCAATATGCCGGGTCAATGGATCTGGTGGAGTGGTGGTATTCTCAGTAGGTGAAATGGGAGATGTAGCCACGTCCCGAGTTGGAGTGACAGGAAGTGGTTCAGTCACAGCTCCTGCTGGAGCTGCAGGACAGGACGACACAAGAGCTTCTCCGTGCCTGCTTGCTTGGGACTCTTGGAGAAGCGCCACCACCCCCTCCTCCCTGAGCTTTGCCCGCCTGGGAACTTCCACCTAGCCTATTGCTCAAGCAGCCAGCACCCACGCTAGGCTTCAGGCTTCTCTTGCTCCCAGCCCATGGCTACTTCCGGGGTCTCCACCACCCAGTGGTGCCCTGCGACCTCCACCCCTTCCCAGGCTGTGGGTCAGTCCCAGGCTGCGCACCCATAGCCTCTGCCTGGCTGGGCTCCCGGATCCCCAACTGTGCGAGCATGTGGGAGACCCGGCACTCCAGGTCAGAGCCACACATGTAGAGCCTCAGGTGTGCGCGCAGGCGCTGCAGGCAGGCATGCTGTGATGGTGCCAAGAAGTCCTGCGGGTGGTAGTCCAGCCAGGTGCTCAGGAGGCAGGAGATGGCCCTGGAGGCGAATGGGTGGGAAGCAGAGTGTGAATGAAGGCCAGCCCCTCCCGGGGTCATCCTCACACCCCTGTGATGTTGGCTGCCCTTTCAGAGAGCAGCACATCCCAACAGGGGCACCTTTGAGCTGTGCCATCCCTGGCCAGCCAACCTAAGCTAGGCTGGCAGAGAAACTCCAAGGAGGGATCCAAGACCAAATGCTGGGAGCAGTTCTGGCCCCTTCTGTTGGGGCCTAGCCTCCATCCCTGAAGCCTGATTCTGGCTCAGCTGCAATTAAAGGGCTTTGTCTAGGCATTCGGTCCTTTGCATACCTCTCTTAAGGCATCTCTGTGTACGTGACTCCATTGAACCCCCCGCAGTTTCGCGGGTCTCGCAGCAGCTCAAGTCTCGAGAGCTTTCCTGCACCTGTCCTGCCCAGTACCTGACAGCCCCACCCAGACCCTTAGTGGTAGCACAGAGGCCCTCTTTCTATTGGATAGCTTCCCAGTGCCCACCTTCTCCTACCCTAACAGTATATAACTAATTGTCTGACGCAATAAAGAGAGGAGAGCATCAGAGAGCATCAGAGATCAGCAGAGATCAGCAGAGATCAGCAGAGAGATCTGATGCGCTTTCATGGTTAACACTGCTTCTGACTCAGCGTGGTTCTTTCTTCCCCGGTGATTGGGGGAGGGCTGGGTCTTCGACACTTACCATCTCGCTCAGCTCCCGGGGGACTACAGGCTGGCCCTGTGTGTCCCTCCCTGTTCCCGTGTTGCTGCCCCGGAGAGGAGCAACACCCTTCTGCTCTTTCCAGTGCCTTCCTCCTCTCCCCCCTGGGCCACTCTCTCCATGCTAGACTCCAAGATGGCTTGCTATCCGGCCTGATATGTAGAGGGGTGTGACACACATCCTCAGGCGCTCTGCTGCCTCATTTCCTAGCATGCTCACCAGGGCTGTCTGCCTTCCAGAACACCCTTGAGCGTGGCGCTGAGCTCTCCCTCACACCTAGCAGCATGTCAGGCCCACTGACCAAGCAAAGATGTGTCTTGGCCTTTTGTGGAGCTCAAGGTGAGTTGAGCAAACCTGCTTGGTAAGGTGTGTGGGGAGCATGCCTTCTCGTGGGGCTCAGCCGTGGACCCAGCCTCTAGTGGTCCTCATATGAGTAGCCCTTGCCTGGGGTTTTCCCTCTGCTGCCGAGGATGCCCAGATCCCATGACTCCCTTGATAATCATAGGTGTTCAGAGCTCCTGATTGGGCCGTGTCTCACTCACAGCCCCAACTCCAGCACACACACACACAGAGGAGTGTGTGCGAGTGCGCCCACGCGCATGCGCAGACCTTCACACTCGAAATCAAGCACACACTCGCAACCATGCAGACACACATAAAGATGAGCACGAGAGTAACACACACATACACACAAACACACACCCATGGATTTTTCTCCAATGTGGAGCATGCCCTAGCTGGAGATCGAATCCCACTCACTCACTTGTAGAGCTTGTTTCCAGGGATGACATCCTCGCTGGAATGCGGGAGGATGTCAGTCTGTCCAGAGGAGCCCATGGGGGCTTCCAAACTCCTGAACCTGTTGAGGATTTGAAGCATCACTGGCTAGCCCAGGTCAGCCAGTCCATGTCTGCCCTTCTTGTACCACCAAGCACATTGCCTGCATATTGGCCCTCCATGAGCACTACTTCCCATTGGTGCCATGCATGAGGACAGTAGCCCCTGGGTGATGAGCTTAGGAGTACAGTGCCTTGGCACTTGCCCCAGCCAGCCCTGCTCTGTCTCTATCTAGGTGGACGAGGTCATGCAGAGAAAACGGGTTGCCTTCTTGTTGAAGAGAGACAGTGCTTTGTTGGAGGTCTCAGAGATACATAGCCCGAGAGGAGAGCCTGCGGGCCTAGACAGGACAGTGCAGCATGTGTGCCTGTGCCAGTGTAGCCGAGGACTTCCCTGCTTTGATCCCCAGGCAGTGGCAAGTGCCAAAGAGGAAGTCTGTGTGAGCAGCCCACGTTGCAGGCTCCACTGCCAAGGCTTCCACTGCAGCTCAGGAATCCTGTGCTATTGGAATTGGCACTCACCTTGTAAACAGCAGGTCCAGGACCTGAAGGGTGTCTGCACACCTTCTGTAGCTGTTGAAGAAGGTGTGGATGAAGGTGGAGTTGTCGAGCAGCTGGGCAAGCACCAGGTGGTCCACCTGCTCCTGCAGTGTGCCTGCCGTGGGGAACTCTGACCCGCAGGCATCGGGCATGCCTGGGGACAAGTCCCCTTCAGTCTGGAGGAGAACCACACAGGGACAGTTCAAGTGCCATGTGCAACACTACAGGAACATTCATGGACACACACAAATAACTGCAAACATTTGACCACTCACAGCAACACACACAGGGACACTCACAGGGACACACCCCCACACACACCCCTGCCCCCCCTCCACACACGTGGGAAGGAAAAGTGGTGATGCACAGGGAGATGAGGGTGGAAGGCGTCCTAGCCATTTCCTGCCCTGGTCTGTCCCATGTTACCCTAGAATTCCTCCGGAAAAATCTCCAGAGGCGTCGGTGGCGGAGGCCAGGGCGCACAAAGCATGGACACAGGCGCCCCAGGAACCCTCTCCGCCCATCACTCAGGCCTGAGCCTCGACCACTTTGCCAGCAACAACGAAACATCTTTGCAATGGACACGATCCACACAAGTGCACTCTCCGAGGCTTGTGTGGACTGTGAATTCCTGGGAGGACCCCGGGGTTCTGAGTCCTCTGAGCCATTGTGATGTCACCTCTGCACAGCTCTTCCCTTGAGCCCTTGATTATGACCCAAGCTTTGCAAGGTGCCCTGTTCAGGCCTTTTTCTGCCTTGCCCAGGCCGACCACTGGCCATTGTGACCCAAAGCCCCTGGACCAGTGGCCCCTCATAGAGCTAGGTCAGAGGCTCTGGCTGAAGGGGATCTATCAAGGTGGGGTCTTAAGCACACAGCCTTGCCCTATCCAGATGTGACCCTGGATAGGAGAGGATGACTCTCACCACTCCAAAGACTCCCAGAACTCTCAGGGATTCAACATCCTGATTCCTTGTCTCACCAAAGTCAGAAAGTGACACACATCTCTGAGGGACTGCCTTGACAGGGAACACTTGCTAGGAGATCAGATGCACTGAAACAAATGCAACTCCACCAACTCTTCTAGTCCTGCAGAAGGGTTCAGAAAATGCTACTTGATGGTTGACCACGTGCTCCTCTGCTCCACAGATAGATGCAGGTAACTGAGCCTCAGAGATCGTGCCCTGGGTCCTAGAACCTGCCGCAGCCCTCCCACGACCCACAGAACCAAGCCCTCTATGTCCTTTCTGTAGACAGCCATGGAGCTAGGGCTCAGACTCACTGGAGCCTGTAGGTGCCCAATTCTGAAAAGCCCTCCCCTGGACCTAGCCTGACCACAGCACCTGACTTCGGAAAAGTGAATCCCAGTGTGGGAGCTCCATTACCCAGTAGATTGAACTTGTGATTTGGGGTGACTCTGTGCATTCCACATTGCTCTCTTCTTCTAGCCGGCCTCCCCTCACAACTCCTAATGACTCATCTGACACAGTCATGGCTGTCCCCTGGGCCAGACTCTGGTTTAAAGATGCACCAATGCCATCCAACAGATAAGAGAAAGAAGAGAAAAGAGACTAAAGGAAATAATAGGACTGAGATTCAGCAAAGCGGGTCACTCTCATTGTCCCCCTTTCTGTCTCAGTACTATCAGTGCCACCATGAGTGCCTCCTCCAGCCAGGAAAGTTGAGGCCTGGTTACGGCATGCCCCAGTGTGGGAACACAGGTGATTGCACTTGCTCTTTGTGTGGTTCTGTATCGGGGTGGCTGAGAAAAAGGCTGTGTTGCCATATGGGCAGCTCCGGCCATCCCCAGACCCTGTGTCCTATCTTGACCGACCACATCCAAGCTGTCTTCATCTACCCTGACTCCTAGCTGGACAGAGAGCTCGTGGTTCCTTCTTGGATTTCTTTCCCGCCTCCATTTCTTCCTTGGCAGTGGTTGTAACTCCAAGAGAGATCTTAGGTGTGGTGACTGGATGGGGGGCCTCCTCCTTGTCCATGCACAGGACATGGGCCTGTTGCATGGAGGCAGTGTCAGGGTAGCCTAGATGTCAAGCACACCGGAACATAGCCAAGCTCCCTTTAAACACTGTATAGACAGCATTGGATAGCTACTTCTCATGCTTTCTTTGACGCTCAAGACTGCTGTGCCTTAGAGCTTAGGGGCCACCCCTCTTTTTCAGCACTAATGAATCTGGGAGATGTGTGTGCCTGTGCGTGCAGAGCAGAGATCATCCCCCTTCTGCTTCACTCATCGGCCAGGACACAAGCTGGGCCCACCCTTCTGAGCATCCACTTCTCCCTGCTTTACCACAAGCCCCACACTCATCATGAGCAATGAGGGCTCTCCCTGAGCCCATATCTAAGCCAGGAAACTGAGAGTCTGAGAAGTCCAGCAGAGGGTGCGGCCGTCCTTCCTGGATGGAGGGTGTGGGTCCTGCCCTAACCTCAGTGACTTGAACAGTTCCCTTGTCTCAGAAGGTGCCTCTGTTCACCAGTGGCCCACAGGGGCCAGCTGAAGGTCTAGGTTGATGCCATTGACTGGTGAGGCAGCTCAGGAAAATCTGCAGTGTGGCCTACTTGGTCACATCCTCAGTCCCCAGGGCTGTGAGGCGTTCACAAGGCAGTCTTCTGGCTGATGGGGCCTGGGTGTGTATGAGCAGGAACGCTTGGTCAATTTCAGACAGGCTGGCTTCGCGGGCCTGGAGCTGGTTTGCGGCATGATGTTCAACAATTTGGGGAAGATCCTTTTGTCAGGGCAAAAGGACAGTGAGCCCTGCTTTGGGACCTTCAACAGCCTCTTGCTGTTCTCCTTGTTCACTCACGCTTCTCCGATTCTAGATTTCTCGAACCCCAAGCACACAATGAGCTGTACCTCTACTCCTGACTCCTGCTCCCCAGTTAACCTCTGTCCACGAGTGTCGTGTCACCTAAGTGTAGAGTGTACTCCTGCCTAGATTCTGGTTTCTCTTTCACATTCATTAGCCTCCCCAGGGCTCTGAGTTATTTTCTGGCAAGATGAAAACACATGCCACTGTGACACAGAACTGGAGTCTGAAGATTTAACGGCTTACCCCAAAGGTACTGATACATTAGGTGGTGAGGCCAGGATTCTGACTGAGGCCATCTGATCTGAAGTTCAGGTGAGAGGACCAAAGGTTGGGGAATGCCCTGATGCAGAGACATCCCAGGCAGGAGTGAAAATACCTTCACCAGACTATTTGTCACCACTATTTAGGACCCCTATTGTGTACTCAGGAGGACTCATAGCTCCACCAGAACTGTTTACTATTTCGCATTTAACCAATGGAAAATGACTTAGTCTCCTTTGCTTCCTACTGAAAAAATTGAAGGAGGCTATTTGGTGAATAAAAAAAATTAGGCTTCTGTAATTAGTGTTTAAAATTAGTAGTAGTAGTATTATTTGATTGTGAGGATTGAACTCTGGGCTTGGGTATTGTCTCTGAACTCTAAAGCTCAGTGATAGTGCTCTATCACTTTGAGCCACAGCACTTCTGGTTTTCTGGTAGTTAATTGGATATATTTATCCCATAGTCTTTTGTGCCCCAGCTGTCTTTGAACATCAGTCCTCATATCTCAGCTTCCTGAGTAGCTGGATTACAGGTATGAGCCATTGTGCCTGGGAAAATGATTCTTAAAAACCTAAGCAGAGGGCCAAGACTGTGGCCTAGTGGCCCAATATGTACAAAACCCTTGGTACCACATATACAGAAAAGGCTGGAAGTGGTGGCTCAAGTGGTTGAATGATAGCTTGAGCAAAAAAAAACTCCAGGATAGTGCTCAGGCCCTTAGCTCAAGCCCCAATAGTGACAGTAAACAAAAACAAACAAACAAAAAACTAGACTGCTGGAGGCTCATGCCTGTAATCCTAACTACTCTGAAATCTGAGACCTGAAGCCTGAGGTTCAAAGCCAGCACAAGCAGGAAAGTCTATGAGACTCATATATCTAGTTACTCAGGAAAAGCTGAATGGCACTGTGGCTCCAGTGGGACAGTGCTAGCCTTGAACAAAAGTAGCTTAGGAACAGCACCTAGGCCAAGAGTTCAAGCCCCAGGATTGGGGGGGAAAAAAACAAAAAGAAAAACCCTAATGGGAAAGAAAAGTCCTTGGTTAGGGACACTGAATTTGATGTCAGAGCTTTTCCCTGTTTACCATTGCTGTCTGTTAGTAAAACTCCTGGCCCTATGTTCAGGGTTTTTTTTTTTTTTGGTTTTATTTTGGTGGGTCATGGGGCTCGAACTTGGCCTGGGTGCTGTCCCGAGCTCTTCAGCTCAATGTTACTACCGTACCCCTGTGCCTGCACAGTGTCCCTGAGCTCTTCAGCTCTAGGCTATCACACTATCTTTGAGCCAGACTGCACTTCCCTTTTTCTAGAGGTTAATTGGATCAGAATCTCTGGTCCTTTTGTGCTCTCAGCTGGCTTTGAATCTTGATCCTCAGATCTCAGCCTCCTGATTTGTTAGGATTACAGGCTTGAGCCACCTTGCCAGCTGGTTTTGTGCATTTCTTGCTTGATATTCAGTTTTTGGATCCATTCATCGGTGTAGGCCAACTTTTGGCTTTGAGATCCTCAGATCTCAGCCTCCTAAGTAGCTAGGATTCTAGGTACCACTGGTGCCTGGCAAGAGCTCTGGACCTGGGCAGTGTTCCTGAGCTCTTCAGCTCAAGGCTAACACCCTACTGCTTGAGCCATAGAGCCACTTCTTGCTTTCTAGTGGTTAATTGGAGATGAGTCTTAGAGTCTTTAGTGCCTGGGCTGACTTTGAACCTCGATCCTCAGATCTCCCGAGTAGCCAGGATTACAGGCATGAGCCACAGCCCCCAGCTGAGAATTGACTTTTATGTGCCATCTTAAAAAGGAATCCAAGCTTATTTTTCTCCCATGTGGATTCCCTCTACTCCTTCACTGAGTGCATCTTTGTTTAGCGTTGATGAGTGAATATATGTGGGTCTTCATCAGAGCCTTCTACTTTTTAATCTTTTTGCCTTTGCTTTCTCAGTACCATTTTTATTATCATTTGCTTAAATAATTGATGACACTTTTCTTTCTAACTACCCGATTTTTTTCCCATTTAGTACAGTCTCAGTCTGCAAGAAAAAGTGTCCCTGAATAGGGATGATGTCTGCTGGAGGGTTTTTAAAATGCCTTTAATCAGATAAACATTCCAATCAATACTAGTAAATTAACTCTTTTCTTTTTTTTCTTTTTTTTTTTGCAGTCCTGAGGCTTGAACTTAGAGCCTGAACACTGCCCTTGGACTTTTCTCAAGGCCATTGCTCTAACACTAGAGCCACAGCACCATTTCCAGCTTTTTTGTATGTATATGGTACCAAGGAATCGAACCTGGGTCTTCATGCATGCTAGGAAGCACTCTACCACTAAGCCAAGCTCCCAGCCCTGACACATAAATGAAATCTTAACTAAAATCAATAACATGCCAGGTGCAGTGACCACTGCTGTAATCCTAGCCACCTAGAAGACTGAGATCTGATGATCTTGGTTCAAAAGCCAGGCTCTTATCTCCAATTAGCCACTAGAAGTTGGGCTGTGGCTGGCTCATGGGCGCTAGGGCAGTAGTCATGAGCTGAAGAGCTCAGGGACAGTGCCTAGGCTCAGAGTTCAAGCCCCACAACAACAACAATCAAAAAACAGGTTTGGACTCAGGGCTTTTGCTTGCCTGCCAAGCTCTGTACCACTTGAACAATTCCTCTGTGCCTTTTTGCTTTAGGTTAATTTTCAGATCAAATGTTGTACTTCTTGCTTAGGTAGCTTTGGATTGTCATCCTACTTACACCTTCACATAGCTGGGATTATAAATGTGAATCCCCATGCTCAGCTTATTTGTTGAGATGGAATCTCACTTCTGTGTGTGTGTGTGTGTGTGTGTGTGTGTGTGTGTGTGTGTGTGTGTGTCAGTCATGGAGCTTAAACTCTGGCCTGGGCACTGTCCCTGAGGTTTTCAGCTCAAGGCTACCACCCTAACCCTGGGTCTTAGCCTTGTCCCTGAGCTCTTGAGTGCAACGCTACCACCCTACCCTTGAGCCAAACCCCACTTCCTGTTTTCTAGGGGTTCATAGGAGATAAGAGTCTCAGGTCCTTTAGTGCCAGGGCCAGCTTTGAACCTTGATCCTCAGATCTCAGCCTCCTGAGTAGCTAGGATTACAGGTATGAGCCACAACCTTGGCTCTCACTTCTTTTTTACCAGCTGCTTGAAACCATGATCCTCCCCGATAATTGGGATGAGCCATTGTGCCCGAAACAAAAAAAAAGTATTTTTTTGTCTTGATTTTGGTATAATGAAGTTTAAATATGAAAAATCACATTTCTTCTACTTTGCAACATGTGGAGAGACATTAAATTATAGGTATCTACAGACAGTTACGGCTGTGGCCTTGACTGGTTGAGGACATGGACACCAACAGCATCTGAAATGCTGTCAAGGCAGAACATTACCAATAGCAGTGAAAGCTTATAAGTGGCACTCTGACTCAGAATGTTACAGCAGTAGTGAAATAGTTCAGGGACAGCACCCAGGGTCTGAGTTCAAGTCCTAATATTGACCCCCCCACCAAAAAAAAGATGAAATATTTGACTGATGAGAAAGTTTGCTGGACACAGTGGCTGATGCCTGTAATCCTAGCTACTCAGGAAGCTGAGATCTGAGGATAGTTCAAAGCCAGCCCAGGCACTAAAGACCAGGAGACTCATCTCCCGTTCACCACCAGAAAACCAGAAGTGGCGCTGTGACTTCAGGGGTAGGGTGGTAGCCTTGAGCTGAAGAGCTCAGTGACAGCTCCCAGGCCCCCAAAAAGAAAGGATGTGGCTTAGTGTTAAGAATACTTGCCTAGCACACATGAGGCCCTGGGTTCGATTCCTCAGTACCGTATAAACAAAAACTGGATATGATGCTGTGTGTCAAGTGGCAGAGTGCTATCCTTGAGCAAAAACTGAAACTACATCACTCCAAAAGCCTATACTCTGCTGTATACAGTCATTAGGTGTAAGCCACCAGCGTGTGACAAATACTCTTAATGCTCTTTTTTTCCCCCCATATGCTTTGGTACAGATGGTCATCATGTCTGAATACTAAAAATAACACACACATATATATGACTGCGTTTGAAAATGGCAGAGGGAAATAACAATGAAGAGATAATTCACTTGAACAACTTTCACTGCCACAGGAGACAAGGTAAGTTGTTTATTCTACTTGGCCAAGAATCTAGCCTGCTTTAGAATCCAGAAGTATTTTATTTTTAGATCTGAGAACATCAGGCATAAAAAGCATTTGTTAGACTAGTAGTGTGCCAGCTTACACATATAGTCATGAATGAATTTTATCAATCCTCCCTCATACCGAGCATGGTGGCAAATGCCTAAATTCCCAGTTACTCAGGAAGCAGAGGTAGGAGACCAGTGCTTTGAGGCTAGCCTGGGAGAGGTTAGTTAGAACCCCAAGAGACAAAGCATGGTATTATATGCTTGTAGTTAGCTACTCAAGTGGTAAAGGTAAAATCATTACCCAGCTGGGCGAGCTGGCTCACACCTATAATCCTAGCTACTCAGGAGGCTGAGCTCTGAAAATCATGGTTCAGGAGTCAAAGCCAGCCCAGGGACTTTAGTTAGTGCCTCTTCAATTAACCACCCGAAAGGGAAGTGGTGTTGTGGCTTAAGGGGTAGGGCAGTAGCCTTCAGCTGAAGAGCTCAGGGATAACGTCCATGCCCAGAGTTCAAGTCCCATAACCACACACACACACACACACACACACACACACACACACACACACACACACACACACACACATACATAAAAAGCATGACCCCAGGCAGCCTGGACAAAAGTGTTAGATCCTTTCTATAAACAAACTAAAGCTAAAAGGGCTGAGGCATGGCTCATTGGTACTGCATTTGCCTAGGAAGGAAGAGTCCCTGTGTATACCAGCCAGAAAAGGAAGAAATGAAATCTTACATAAGTAGATTAATATGCTAGTAATCCAACCTGTGAGTAGACAGTCATTGGATCTATAGAGATGGGATTAGGAGTGCTCCTGTGAGCTTATTTTTCCTACAACAGTTATAGGTACTAGTAAGTTTGCTTGCCCTCACGTGATACTTCTTTTCTGTGTTTTTTGTTGTTGTTGTTGTTTCTCTCCCCTCCCCCCACTTTTCACACCTGCTTTCCCTCCCTCCCTCCCTCCCTTCCTCCCTTCCTCCCTCCCTTCTTTGCTTCTTCCTCCGTTTCCTTCTTTTCCCCATGCCAGGGCTTGAACTACAGGATTCTCCTTCTTGCTCAGCTTCTTCAAGCCTGGTGTTCTACCACTTGAGCCACATCTTTGTCCTGGCTTTTTTCTGTACATGGAATGCTATGGACTTTCTGGCCTGGAATGACATCAAATTTTGATCCTCCAGATCTCAAGTCACCTGAGTATCTAGAATTATAGGTTTGAGATCACTCAACTAGTTTCGATTTTTTTTCCAGCCCTGGCTTGAACTCAGGGCCGAAGCAATGTCCTTGGGCTTTCTCAAGGCCAGCACTTTAACACTTGAGCCTCAGCACCATTTCCAGCTTTTTCTATGTATGTGGTACCGAGGGATTGAACCCGGGTCTTCCTGCGTGCTAGGCAAGCACCCTACCACTAGGCCAAAGTCCCAGGTCCCAAGTTTGGTTTTTTTGAGACAGGGTCTCACTATGAAGCATTGATTAGCCTGGAGTTTGGCCTAGTGGTAGAGTGCTTTCCTAACATGCACGAAGATCTGGGTTCCATTCCTTGGTACCACATACATAGAAAAAGCCAGAAATGGACCTGTGGCTAAAGGGGTAGAGCTCTATCCTTGAGAAAATCCAAGGACAGTGCCCAGGCTCTGAGTTGAATCACTGGAACTGGCCAAACAACAAACAAAACAACAAAAACATTCTTAGCAGCTTTGTAATATGACATTCAGGGCAAGACTCAAAGCAAGACAGAACCTTCAACTGTTTTGTTGTTGTTGTTGTTGTTGTTGGTGGTGGTGGTGGTGGTGGTGGTGGTGGTGGTAGTTGTGGTGGTGGTGGTGGTGGTGATGGTGGTGTGTGTGTGTGTGTGTGTGTGTGTGTGTGTGTGTGTGTGATAATTGCTGTCCTTAGAATCTCTGCAGCTCAGTGAATGAGATCATTGATTTGGGGGGGTCTTTTTTTTGGTGTGGGGGGAGTCCTAGGGTTTGAACTCAGGGCTTGAACATGGATGGTCCTTGGGCCTTCTCAAGGCTAATGCTCTAACACTTGAGCCACTGTACCACTTCTGTCTTTTTCTATGTATATGGTACTGAGAAATCGAACTCAGGTCTTTGTACATGCTAGGCAAGCATTGTACCACTGGGTTAAACTCCTGCTCTTTTGCTTTTTTTTTGGTGGGTCATGGGTTGCTATGTCTAAACTCTTCAACTCAAGGCTACTGCGCTACCCCTTAAGCCACAGCCCTACTTTCTGCTTTCTAATGCTTAATTGGAGGTAAGAATCTCACATTCTTTAATGCCTGACTGGCTATGAACTTCAGTACTCAGATCTCAGCCTCCTGAGTAACTAGGATTACAGGTGTGAGCCACTGAGTTAAAGCCCTGGGACCAGCACCAAAAAAGAGAGGGAAAAAAAAGAAAAAGTTGATAATCTTTAGCATATACTCTAGCACAATTAAGGGAAAACAAAACAAAAGGAAACATGGAAACATAGCTGTTACTGCTTTAGTGTATGTGCTTTCAGTTGGTAAGTTAATAGTAGTTATGATAAAGGTTAGACTGTTAACACTCTTTGGGCCAAAATTGAATTTGCAAGAGTGAACGTGATTGTGTCAGTGTTCTAATAACAGTGTTGTTTGCCTCCTTTTAGACTGGATTAGTCTCAGAGAAGGGCCTATTACCATATCAGATTCTTCTGATGAAGAAGGGATTCCAATGCTGGTCACCCCAGCTCCTCAGCAACATGAAGAAGAGGACCTCGATGATGATGTCATCTTGACAGAAGTGAGTTTTGTTCTACTTTCCCTGACAGCTCCAGAGCAGCTCTAAGATCTCTTTAACCTGCCTCTGTGACTGCTTGCCCTTCACAGAGATAAGTCATTGAGTCCAACCTGCCTGCAGCAATGAGTATAGCTAACAATCTCCTATTCTCTTCCCTCAAAGTGAGGTGGGAACCTTTGCCCGCAGGGCAGGCAATGTCTTGCTCCTCACACAAAATGTGATTTAGAATTAGAGATGTGTACTGATTCATCAAAGATTTTCCATTCTATGACTAATTATCCTCCCTCAGTTAGAAGAGTGAGATATACCCTTATTCTATTCTTTTCAAAGGAGACATCCATTTCAGGTTTTGTAATTCATATGATTGTATTCTGCATAGAAATGGATGAGCAGGGGGCATGCCCCAGTGTGGGAGGACAGGTGATAGCACTTGCTCTTGTGTGGGTTCTTCATCAGGGGTGGCTGAGAAAAAGGCTGTGTTGTCACATGGGCAGCTCAGGCCATCCCCAGACTCTGTGTCCTGTCTTGACCAGCCACATCCAAACTGTCTTCATCTCCCCTGGACTCCTACCTGGACACATTGCTCCTGGTTTCTTCCTGGTTTTCTTGCCTGCCTCCATTTCTTCCTTGTCAGTGTTTGTAACTGGAAGGGAGATCTTAGGCCAAAGGTCAACCGTGGCCTGGTGTGGTGACTGGATAGGGAGCCTCCTCCTTGTCCATGCACAGGAAGCAGCTGGTGTGGGGACATGGGCCTCTTGCATGGAGGCAGTGACAGGGTAGCCTAGATGTCAAGCACACAGGAACAGAGCCAAGCTCCCTTTATACACTGTGTAGACTGCATTGGACACCTACTTCTCAAGAATGCTGTGCCTGAGAGCTTAGGGGCCACCCCTCTTTTTCAGCACTAATGAGTCTGAGAGATGTGTGTGCCTGTGCGTGCAGAGCAGAGATCATCCCCCTTCTGCTTCATTCATCGGCCAGGACACAAGCTGGGCCCACCCTTCTGAGCATCCACCCCTCCCTGCTTTACCACAAGCCCCACACTCATCATGAGCAATGAGGGCTCTCCCTGAGCCCATATCTAAGCCAGGAAACTGAGAGTCTGAGAAGTCCAGCGGAGGGTGCTGCCATCCCTGCCGGATGGAGGATGTGGGTCCTGCCCTAACTTCAGTGACTTGTCCAGTTCCCTTGTCTCAGAAGGTGCCTCTGTTCACCAGTGGCCCACAGGGGCCAGCTGAAGGTCTAGGTTGATGCCATTGACTGGTGAGGCAGCTCAGGAAAATCTGCAGTGTGGCCTTCTTGGTCACATCCTCAGTCCCCAGGGCTGTGAGGCCTTCACAAGGCAGTCTTCTGGCTGGTGGGGCCTGGGTGAGTATGAGCAGGAGGACTTGGTGAACTTCAGACAGGCTGGCCTCGCAGGCCTGGAGCTGGCTTCCGGCCTGATGTTCATTCAACTCTTTGGGGAGGATCATTTTGTCAGGGAGAAGCCACAGTGAGCCATGGGTTTGGGACCTTCAACAGCCTCATGCTGTTCTCCTTGTTCACTCACCCTTCTCCAATTCAAGATTTCTCGAACCCCAAGCCCACAACAAGCTGTGCCTCTACTCCTGACTCTTCTGCACCCCAGTTAACCTCTGTCCACGACTGTCGTGTCACCTAAGTGTAGAGTGTACACTTGCCCACATTCTGGTTTCTTTTTCACATTTATTAGTCTCCCCGGGCCTCTGATTTATTTTCTGGCAAGATGGGAACACGTGCCACTACACAGAAGAAAATTGCAAGAAGCAAATAATGGGTTCACACACCACGGGCAATCAATGCTCATCATTGAATCCAAGCACCCGTGTGGGTCTTGAGATCAAAGAAAAGACAAGTACATGGGCTGGGAGTTGGCCTAGTGGTAGAGTGCTTGCCTAGCATGCACGAAGACCCAGGTTCGATTCCTCAGTACCACATACATAGAAAAAAAAAGCTGGAAGTGGTGCTAAGGCTCAAGTAGTAGAGCTCTAGCCTTGAGAAAGTCCAAGGACAGTGCTCAGGCCCCGAGCTCAAGCCCAGGAATGGCAAAAAAAAAAAAAATAAGACAACTGCACATCCACAACTACACAACTGACTCCATGTATATTTCCCTTGTTGCCGGGGCTAGGCCGCAGCAAACCAGGGTTCGCAGATTGGGATTCCTGAAATAGGGGCAAGGACTAGGGAAAATTAATAGAGAGACAAACAGATGGAGTTCGGGAGGACTACAGCCCAAGTCAGCAGTCCAAGAGGGCTGTGAGCTCCAGACTGCTGCCTAAGACTGTCCTGTTTATTTTAAGTTCCGACCTTAAATACTCTTCTTAAAACTAGGGAACTGCCAGAGGCTACATTCATACAAAATAGTAAACAAGTCACATATAGGATAAATGAGAAAGGATTAACATTGCTTAAAGTCATCCTGATAAAAACTGATTAACATTGCTTAAAGTTATCCTGATAAGAACTGATTGACATTGCTTAAAGTTATCCTGATAAGAGTTACTTCCTTGTGTATACAGTTGTGTAGGTCCAAGGTCAGGTCCAAGGTCATTGACCCCACAGTCGGTCCCCAACATCTCCCCCGTCTTTCTTTTAAAAAATGCAGACTTGCTTGTCTTAGGTTGGGTGAATCGCTGACTCTGCCTTACCCGTCATGGGGAACTTCTTCAGATCAAGCTGAAGGCCCTGTCTTAGGTTGGTCAGAGAGCATCCCCTCTTATCCTGTCCTTGACTGCGATTCCTCTCGTGGGGGGGGGGGGAATTCATCCATCTGGGGCTTAGATCTGCGAGTTGTTCTATTGGTGACTGTTGAAGATGTGACCATTGGACGGGTACTGGCCATAGGCGTTGATTTGTTCCCAGCCATAGCTTCAGTTGTCACTTTACTTGGAGTAGAAACAACAGGAGTTGGCTTGATATTGGCTGTTGGTGGATCTGAAGTGCTGGCAATTCCTTGTTCTTCAGAAGCTGCAGTAGTTTTCAACGTGATCTGTCTCTGCTGTTCTGGGACCTTACTAGTAGGTTCTTGAGGCTCTTTCCTCTGCTCTAAGTGCCTCCCTTGATGCTCTCGGAGTTCTCTCTCCAATCTGCTGATTCGACCTTCTTAATGGGACTTAAGAGCTGTTATACGAACATCAAGTTCATTTTTTTTTTGCTGATCTAATGTTCCCTTCTTTAAAACAATGCAATAATTCAAACCTAAATGATTTTCTTCATTAAACCTTGAATATGTTCACTCACTCATTCACACACATCCATACTCAAAGATTTTAAAGTGCACAAAATTAATATTGGCCATTCATTTTCCGGAAGTTTGTGTCAAGAGAGCTTTGCCAATTTTACCCTTGCAGGTGAGAACCAGGTTCAAAACAAAACTTTAGAAAAACCATAAGGATCCATATTTAAAACTGGTACCAATTTCAAAGACAAAACTGGACAAGAAAAAATATGTAACACGAACAAGACAAAGAAACAGAGACTTTTACACTTAACACAAAAACATGAATTCAGGTCTTTTCCCCATTACTGGATGCATTACTGGAGGGTTGGGGGTGAAGGTCCAGTGAGTCGCTCCTTGGATGACCAGTCACTCTCCAGAATCCGAACATAGCGTTCGGGCAGCCAGCGGGCATCATTTTCTTCCTGTGAAAAAACACATACATGCCCTCTACCCCAGGTTAGAACAGGATCTGGTCCGTGCCAAGCACCAGTTAGGGGATCCTTCCATTTTACTAAGGCAAAAGCACGCTGCTCTCTTTTTTCCCAGAATCGCTGAGCAGCAGATAAATTATTTGAATCCAGATTCAAAAAATTTAAAACACATAAAGCATGATTAAGTATATTCACAGGGGTACCAGGATATGACTCTCCTTTCTGTATTTTAGCAATTTGACGTTTTAATAATCCATTAGCTCTCTCCACGATGCCTTGACCTTGAGGATTGTAAGGAATGCCTGTAATATGAGTGATATTATAAGAATGGCAGAAGGATTGAAATGCTCGGCCTGCATAGCCAGGGCCATTATCTGTTTTTATTTGCGAGGGAATCCCCATCACAGCAAAACATCGAATGCAGTGAGAAATACAATGTTTAGTAGCTTCCCCGGCAAGGGGGGTGGCCAGGATAAAATTAGAATAAGTATCTACAGTAACATGAACATATTTTAATCGGCCAAATGATGGAACATGTGTGACATCCATCTGCCAAATGTGATTAGAAAGCAGTCCTCGTGGATTTATACCTAAATGAGGAGCTGGTGAGAAGGGCACACAGTTGGAGCAGGTTTTAACTATTTGACGTGCCACTTGTCTAGGTAATTTAAACTGTCGGCGCAAGGCTCGGCTGTTTTGATGATGGATGGCATGTGACTGCTTAGCAAGTTCAACTTGAGTTAAATAAACTCTGGTGGCAGAATCAGTAACTGCGTTACCCTCACTTAAAGGGCCAGGAAGATTAGTGTGAGCTCGAACGAAGCCAAAAAAACAGGGGTGGTTGCGAGAACAAAACAAAGTTTGTACTTGGCGAAATTGGGTCTGGATATTGGAGTTAGTAGTTCCAATAAAGGGAACAGTTTCTATGACTTGAAGAGCACGAATTACATATTGACTGTCTGAGTATAAGTTAAAGGGCTCGTCTTGTAACAGGACGAGTGCTTGTAAAACAGCCTCTAATTCTATCTCTTGGGCGGAGGAAAAACCTGTAACCCAAGATTGAATTTTCCTATTAATGGTCAAAGCAGCCGTTCCATTGGAGGATCCATCTGTAAATACTAAAGCGGCAGAAGATAAAGGCAGGCGAGGCCCGTACTATGGAAGGAAATAGGAACTTATGACACGCAGCAAATTGGAGAAGTTTGTTAGACAGGTAGTGATGCAAAATTTTTCCCGTATAATTGGCCCAAGCAATGGCCCAAGAATCGCAATGGGCGAATAGCCAATCTTGTTGTTGTAAATTATATGGGACACAGATAAAATGAGGTTCCTGACCTAAATATTTACGGGAATCCACTCGGCACATATGTATCAGATTAGCTACCAATTCGTAGTAGGGGGTCAGCACTTTGCCGGGTGTTGATGGTAGATAAAGCCATAAATGTGGGCCATCCTGCCACAGTACAGCAGTTGGGGAGTGAGAAGTAGCTAAAATGTAAACTCCCCATGGTTTAGAGTAGTCACAATAGGTCACTTGTTGCTGGGAAATTGCCTTTTCTACGATTTGGATGGCCCTCCTGGCGTTGGGATTTAAATTGCGCAAGGATGTAGGGTTGGTATCTCCTTTTAAGAGATCAAAGAGGGGTTTTAACTCTCCTGTGGACATCTTTAAATAAGGTCGAAGCCAATTTATATCTCCTAAAAATTGCTGAAAATCATGAAGAGTTCTTAAGTGTGAAGTTTTTAATTGTATTTTTTGGCTTTTAAAATAGTGTGGGCCTACTATATGGCCTAAATACGTAAAAGGGGGGTGTTCCTGAACCTTTTCAGCTGCTATTATAAGGCCAAAGAGGCTCAGATCTTGCTTTAGTTGTCCAAAGGCTTGTCGTACGACGATAGGGTCAGAACAAGCCAACAAGATGCCGTCCATATAATGAACAATATAAACAGAAGAGAATTTTTCACGGGTGGAAGAAATGGCTCTAGCTACAAAACTTTGACATAAAGTTGGGCTATTTGCCATGCCCTGTGGGAGCACAAGCCAATGATATCGCTTCACGGGTTCTTTAAAATTAACAAAGGGGACGCTGAAGGCAAAGCGCTTACAGTCTTGAGGTGCCAGGGGTATAGTATAGAAACAATCCTTCAAATCTATAATAATCTTATAAGTATCCTTTGGGATTGCCATGGGGGAAGGCAAGCCGGGCTGTAAGGCCCCCATCAGTTCCATAGTTGCATTTACCTTTCTCAGATCCTGTAACAGCCTCCATTTACCTGACTTTTTCTTTATAACAAAAATTGGAGAATTCCATGGAGAGTTAGAAGGGTCACATGCCCCAAGTCCAGCTGTTCCTGTACCAGGGGCTGTACTGCAATGATCTTTTCTAGAGAGAGAGGCCACTGTTCGACCCACACCGGTTCTTCAGAGAGCCAATTTATGGGATCAGCATGAGGGGCAGGACAAACAACAGCCTCCGTTAAAGAATACCCTAATCCTTGTCTCGGGGGGGTGAGACTGGGGTTGGAGTGGCTCTGGCTCCCCCTGTGCTGCTCGGCCTAGTCCCCTAAAGGGGAGGAGGCCTTGATCAAGTAACTGCTTAGTGACCGCAGCACTAGGACTAAACATATACACTCCCATTTTTTCCATGATATCACGACCCCATAAATTAATTGGCAGATGATCCAGGACAAATGGCTGAAAATGACCAGAGTGCCCTTCCTTATCTCTCCAAACAAGGATCGCACTGCTCTGCTGCGGGTCAGTTGCTTGCCCAATCCCCTGTAGGGAAGTCATAGAGGTTGTCAGGGGCCATTGGGCTGGCCAATGCTTTTTAGATATTACAGACACATCCGCTCCTGTGTCTAATATTCCTTTAAAGGGTTTTTCTTGTATAAATATAGTCATCTCAGGCCTCTCTTGTTTTATGCTTTGTACTCAATAGATATCAGAGATCCAAATCCTCTCTGTCCGCATGGGGCAGAAGAATTAGCAGTCTCCCCGTGAGGTAAAGGCACAAGTATTAGTTGTGCTAATTTTTGACCGGCTGGAATCGATACCACGTGTTTCGGGGCAGAGGCCATAACTTTGATTTCTCCAGTAAAATCCTGGTCAATTTTGCCAGGTGTAATCTGTATTCCTTTAAGGGCTGAGCTACTTCGCCCTAACAGCAATCCAGCCACTCCCAGGGGAAGGGGACCGAAGACCCTCGTGGGGAGAGCTTGTGTCCCCATCTCTGGGGTCAATACTGAGCAGGTGGAGGAACAGAGGTCCAATCCTGCGCTGCCTGGGGTGGCACGGAAGAGGCTGCAGACTGATTTTGGGGGGTTGTTAGAAGATGTACTTGTGGCCGAGAAGAGGGAGGGACTGCCCCATGGTTTTGCGGGGCCAGAGGCTGGCCCCTTCTCCAGTTTCCCGAAAACGGGCGGCCATTGTGATTTGTTGCGGACTTGCAATCTTTAGCCCAGTGCTTCCCTTTACCACAGCGTGGACATGTGCCAGGTGATTTTTCTCTCTTTAACCTGCTCTGGCGTGGGCATTGTGTCATCCAATGTCCTACTTGACCACAAGAGAAGCAACTCCCCGGGGGACTAGCAACCCGAGAATGCCGCTGACCTCTATAGTTTAGAAATTCAGTAATAGTCTTTCCTTGAGGAGCGGCGGCTAAAGTAAGGCCTGGTACATGGGAGGTTCCAATACCAGCACACAGTGAAATAAAGTCCGTGATTCCTCCCTTATTCCTATGGGGTCTGATAGCCGCCTGACAGGCGGCGTTGGCATTTTCATAGGTTATGTGTCTAACTATAATCTTCCTTGCGTTCTCATCTTGTACTAGGCGGTCTGCAGTCTCCATTAATCGAGACAAAAATTCTAGACAAGGTTCATTCGGTCCCTGTTTAATTTCTACTAAATTTTTTGTACGATTGGAATTACGTAATCTTTTCCAAGCCTCTTTCGCTGCAGCATTTATTTGTAAATAGGCTTCCTTTGCATAACCCAATTGATCTTCGGTGTTTTTATAGGTTCCCTCTCCTACCTCTCCGACCTCATCCAAGCTGCCTTCATTTATCCTGGAGTCCTACCTGGACACATTGCTCTTGGTTCCTTCCTGGTTTTCTTTACTGCCTCCATTTCTTCCTTGGCTATGATTGTAACTCGAAGAGAGATCTTAGGCCGAAGCTCAACCGTGGCCTGATGTGGCCCTGCGTGCAGAGAGCCCCAAGCACTCAACTAGCCGTGCCTCTACTGCTGACTCTTCTGCTCCCCAGTTACCTGTGTCCACGGGTGTCCTATCAACTAACTCTAGAGTGTACTCAGCTCTTGCCCACATTCTGGTTTCTCTTTCACATTCAGTCGCCTCCCCAAGGCTCTGAGTTGGTTTCTGGCAAGAAGGGAACGCATGCCACTGTGACATAGGAAAAAATTTTGGGGGGTGGGGTTCAGGACTCCTCCCAGAATATCGTTGAGGGGCAAAAGGATATTATTAGGCAATTTTAAATAAGGCCTGAGCCATTGAATATCTACTAGAGGATTTGGAAATCATTAAGGGTATGGAGGCAGTCAACACGAAATTGAATGTGAGGTGTTAAATCTAATTCCTGTTGTAGATTTAAACCCAAATAGGTCAAGGGATCTTGTCACTGGACTTTTATCAGGAGTTACTTGCAAGCCAAGGTTAAGGAAGGCTTTAGAAAGTTCCACAAAACAATTCTGTAGATCTGGCCTGTCCTGAGCCACCAACAAAATATCATCAGGGTGTAGGGGAATTGTATAAAAGCAGTCTTTGAGATCAATGATCACTTTAGCCACATAAAAACAATTTCTTGCAAACACATTTGGTAAAGGCTATTTACGCTGTACATGGCCAAGCGCAAGCGTGCACTATTTATAGTTTCAAGCAGAAAATGTTCCTTATGTGACCACAATTGCAATCCTTACATGAAAATTCTTATAAAAACATGAATCTTCTTAATAAACAATCTCCAACTCTCTGCCAGTTAATCTTATTAATGGTTCCCTCCTTGGGGAACCAAGGATATAATTCTTCCCCATGATCAAAAAATGCCTTTAAATCTTTCCTTTTAACGCGAGTTCCTCGTGTCTTGAGGGCCTCTTAAACCTGAGATGAGCAATTCCTGTGACGATGATACCTGTGCCATGGCCAGTCACTTACCTTGCGCCGTCTTCACTGCTCAGCGTTGACCGAAACTGATGTCTTGGGTGGGTAGCTCCGAGCCGGTCACACAATCACTTGGATCCAAGTTTTCCTGGAAGACAGCGTTCCTCAGCCTCGCTGGCTCCCGGGCCCCACGTTGGGCGGCATTTGTCCCGTCCAGCGGGACGTCGACTAGGGCCAAGAACCTAGAGGGAGGAATGAAAGGGACAGGAGACACGAAGAAGGCAGCAAGACAAGCGTCCTGATTAAGCCGCAGATTTTATTTTTCACACAGGGGTTTATATGCCTCTTCAGGAGAGGCAGGAGGGGGTGGGGTATAGGAACTGCTTGGGGTAGGGGGTCGGGTAGTAGGATGTTTGCTCGGGGTAGAGGCCAGGTGGTAGGATGTTTGCACATCAACGCAAGCAGGCACGTGTTGCTACGTGACGTAATCCCAAGATGCAGGCGCGTTCTTACACTAAGAATTCAGGGCGTGGGAGAATGTCCCCGACCCTGGGGTGGGCAGCATCTTAGGGCTTGTTCTTGGTTGCCTCCCTTGCTGCAGCAATCAATGGAATGAGGCAGGAGAGGGGCTTGGCAACCTCGAGGAATGGATGCTGCAGGAGCTCTTTAGCTGAGCCTCTCTTTTCCACATCCATCTCCAGACAGCGGTTTAAAAAGTCCCGGAAGATAGCCGACACCTTCTCTGGGTTCTGAAGTTCCGGAGTGCCACTGGTGGCAATGAGGCACAAGGCCCTCAGAGGGTTTTCATTGAAGTATGGGGGCTCTCCTTCCATCATTTCAATAGCCACGATGCCCAGGGACCAGATGTCAACCTCGGGTCCATAGGGCTTTCTTGTTACCACCTCGGGTGCCATCCAATATGGCGTTCCCACCATGGTGCTCCTTTTGCTCTGTTCTGGAGTTATCTGTGCACAGAATCCAAAATCGGTTAACTTGACAGAGCCATCCTTTCCCAACAGTATATTGTCGCTCTTGATGTCTCTGTGAATGACTTGATTCGAATGTAGGAACTCTAGGGCCTGCAGACACTCACGGCACACAGCAGCAATCTGTCCTTCATCCATACAGATTTTTGTTACCACATCTGACAAGGGACCTCCAGCCAAGTATTCCATGACAACCCATAGCTCATCTCCTACAAGGTAATTGTCCAAGTAGTTTGCAATATTTGGGTTCTTGTTTTCCCTCATGACCAGGATCTCATTAATAACCAGCCCTTTCTCCGGATGCTGCTGCAGATTCATCTGCTTAATGGCCACCTCCTGTCCTGTGGCTACATCCATGGCGGTATACACAGTTCCCAAAGCACCGTGTCCAATCTTCTCAAAGCGCGTATACTTCTTCTTAGGATCACCCACACTCACTATGCTCCGTAATTTCTCTAAGATCTCCTCATCAGACATGTTGGGTTTCTTCTGCTGCTTCTCAATATGCCGGGTCAATGGATCTGGTGGAGTGGTGGTATTCTCAGTAGGTGAAATGGGAGATGTAGCCACGTCCCGAGTTGGAGTGACAGGAAGTGGTTCAGTCACAGCTCCTGCTGGAGCTGCAGGACAGGACGACACAAGAGCTTCTCCGTGCCTGCTTGCTTGGGACTCTTGGAGAAGCGCCACCACCCCCTCCTCCCTGAGCTTTGCCCGCCTGGGAACTTCCACCTAGCCTATTGCTCAAGCAGCCAGCACCCACGCTAGGCTTCAGGCTTCTCTTGCTCACAGCCCATGGCTACTTCCGGGGTCTCCACCACCCAGTGGTGCCCTGCGACCTCCACCCCTTCCCAGGCTGTGGGTCAGTCCCAGGCTGCGCACCCATAGCCTCTGCCTGGCTGGGCTCCCGGATCCCCAACTGTGCGAGCATGTGGGAGACCCGGCGCTCCAGGTCAGAGCCACACATGTAGAGCCTCAGGTGTGCGCGCAGGCGCTGCAGGCAGGCATGCTGCGATGGTGCCAAGAAGTCCTGCGGGTGGTAGTCCAGCCAGGTGCTCAGGAGGCAGCAGATGGCCCTGGAGGCGAATGGGTGGGAAGCAGAGTGTGAATGAAGGCCAGCCCCTCCCGGGGTCATCCTCACACCCCTGTGATGTTGGCTGCCCTTTCAGAGAGCAGCACATCCCAACAGGGGCACCTTTGAGCTGTGCCACCCCTGGCCAGCCAACCTAAGCTAGGCTGGCAGAGAAACTCCAAGGAGGGATCCAAGACCAAATGCTGGGAGCAGTTCTGGCCCCTTCTGTTGGGGCCTAGCCTCCATCCCTGAAGCCTGATTCTGGCTCAGCTGCAATTAAAGGGCTTTGTCTAGGCATTCGGTCCTTTGCATACCTCTCTTAAGGCATCTCTGTGTACGTGACTCCATTGAACCCCCCGCAGTTTCGCGGGTCTCGCAGCAGCTCAAGTCTCGAGAGCTTTCCTGCACCTGTCCTGCCCAGTACCTGACAGCCCCACCCAGACCCTTAGTGGTAGCACAGAGGCCCTCTTTCTATTGGGTAGCTTCCCAGTGCCCACCTTCTCCTACCCTAACAGTATATAACTAATTGTCTGATGCAATAAAGAGAGGAGAGCATCAGAGAGCATCAGAGATCAGCAGAGATCAGCAGAGAGATCTGAAGCGCTTTCATGGTTAACACTGCTTCTGACTCAGCGTGGTTCTTTCTTCCCCGGTGATTGGGGGAGGGCTGGGTCTTCGACACTTACCATCTCGCTCGGCTCCCCGGGGACTACAGGCTGGCCCTGTGTGTCCCTCCCCGTTCCCGTGTTGCTGCCCCGGAGAGGAGCAACACCCTTCTGCTCTTTCCAGTGCCTTCCTCCTCTCCCCCCTGGGCCACTCTCTCCATGCTAGACTCCAAGATGGCTTGCTATCTGGCCTGATATGTAGAGGGGTGTGACACACATCCTCAGGCGCTCTGCTGCCTCATTTCCTAGCATGCTCACCAGGGCTGTCTGCCTTCCAGAACACCCTTGAGCGTGGCGCTGAGCTCTCCCTCACACCTAGCAGCATGTCAGGCCCACTGACCAAGCAAAGATGTGTCTTGGCCTTTTTTGGAGCTCAAGGTGAGTTGAGCAAACCTGCTTGGTAAGGTGTGTGGGGAGCATGCCTTCTCGTGGGGCTCAGCCGTGGACCCAGCCTCTAGTGGTCCTCATATGAGTAGCCCTTGCCTGGGGTTTTCCCTCTGCTGCCGAGGATGCCCAGATCCCATGACTCCCTTGATAATCATAGGTGTTCAGAGCTCCTGATTGGGCCGTGTCTCACTCACAGCCCCAACTCCAGCACACACACACACAGAGGAGTGTGTGCGAGTGCGCCCACGCGCATGCGCAGACCTTCACACTCGAAATCAAGCACACACTCGCAACCATGCAGACACACATAAAGATGAGCACAAGAGTAACACACACATACACACAAACACACACCCATGGATTTTTCTCCAATGTGGAGCATGCCCTAGCTGGAGATCGAATCCCACTCACTCACTTGTAGAGCTTGTTTCCAGGGATGACATCCTCGCTGGAATGCGGGAGGATGTCAGTCTGTCCAGAGGAGCCCATGGGGGCTTCCAAACTCCTGAACCTGTTGAGGATTTGAAGCATCACTGGCTAGCCCAGGTCAGCCAGTCCATGTCTGCCCTTCTTGTACCACCAAGCACATTGCCTGCATATTGGCCCTCCATGAGCACTACTTCCCATTGGTGCCATGCATGAGGACAGTAGCCCCTGGGTGATGAGCTTAGGAGTACAGTGCCTTGGCACTTGCCCCAGCCAGCCCTGCTCTGTCTCTATCTAGGTGGACGAGGTCATGCAGAGAAAACGGGTTGCCTTCTTGTTGAAGAGAGACAGTGCTTTGTTGGAGGTCTCAGAGATACATAGCCCGAGAGGAGAGCCTGCAGGCCTAGACAGGACAGTGCAGCATGTGTGCCTGTGCCAGTGTAGCCGAGGACTTCCCTGCTTTGATCCCCAGGCAGTGGCAAGTGCCAAAGAGGAAGTCTGTGTGAGCAGCCCACGTTGCAGGCTCCACTGCCAAGGCTTCCACTGCAGCTCAGGAATCCTGTGCTATTGGAATTGGCACTCACCTTGTAAACAGCAGGTCCAGGACCTGAAGGGTGTCTGCACACCTTCTGTAGCTGTTGAAGAAGGTGTGGATGAAGGTGGAGTTGTCGAGCAGCTGGGCAAGCACCAGGTGGTCCACCTGCTCCTGCAGTGTGCCTGCCGTGGGGAACTCTGACCCGCAGGCATCGGGCATGCCTGGGGACAAGTCCCCTTCAGTCTGGAGGAGAACCACACAGGGACAGTTCAAGTGCCATGTGCAACACTACAGGAACATTCATGGACACACACAAATAACTGCAAACATTTGACCACTCACAGCAACACACACAGGGACACTCACAGGGACACACCCCCACACACACCCCTGCCCCCCCTCCACACACGTGGGAAGGAAAAGTGGTGATGCACAGGGAGATGAGGGTGGAAGGCGTCCTAGCCATTTCCTGCCCTGGTCTGTCCCATGTTACCCTAGAATTCCTCCGGAAAAATCTCCAGAGGCGTCGGTGGCGGAGGCCAGGGCGCACAAAGCATGGACACAGGCGCCCCAGGAACCCTCTCCGCCCATCACTCAGGCCTGAGCCTCGACCACTTTGCCAGCAACAACGAAACATCTTTGCAATGGACACGATCCACACAAGTGCACTCTCCGAGGCTTGTGTGGACTGTGAATTCCTGGGAGGACCCCGGGGTTCTGAGTCCTCTGAGCCATTGTGATGTCACCTCTGCACAGCTCTTCCCTTGAGCCCTTGATTATGACCCAAGCTTTGCAAGGTGCCCTGTTCAGGCCTTTTTCTGCCTTGCCCAGGCCGACCACTGGCCATTGTGACCCAAAGCCCCTGGACCAGTGGCCCCTCATAGAGCTAGGTCAGAGGCTCTGGCTGAAGGGGATCTATCAAGGTGGGGTCTTAAGCACACAGCCTTGCCCTATCCAGATGTGACCCTGGATAGGAGAGGATGACTCTCACCACTCCAAAGACTCCCAGAACTCTCAGGGATTCAACCTCCTCATTCCTTGTCTCACCAAAGTCAGAAAGTGACACACATCTCTGAGGGACTGCCTTGACAGGGAACACTTGCTAGGAGATCAGATGCACTGAAACAAATGCAACTCCACCAACTCTTCTAGTCCTGCAGAAGGGTTCAGAAAATGCTACTTGATGGTTGACCACGTGCTCCTCTGCTCCACAGATAGATGCAGGTAACTGAGCCTCAGAGATCGTGCCCTGGGTCCTAGAACCTGCCGCAGCCCTCCCACGACCCACAGAACCAAGCCCTCTATGTCCTTTCTGTAGACAGCCATGGAGCTAGGGCTCAGACTCACTGGAGCCTGTAGGTGCCCAATTCTGAAAAGCCCTCCCCTGGACCTAGCCTGACCACAGCACCTGACTTCGGAAAAGTGAATCCCAGTGTGGGAGCTCCATTACCCAGTAGATTGAACTTGTGATTTGGGGTGACTCTGTGCATTCCACATTGCTCTCTTCTTCTAGCCGGCCTCCCCTCACAACTCCTAATGACTCATCTGACACAATCATGGCTGTCCCCTGGGCCAGACTCTGGTTTAAAGATGCACCAATGCCATCCAACAGATAAGAGAAAGAAGAGAAAAGAGACTAAAGGAAATAATAGGACTGAGATTCAGCAAAGCGGGTCACTCTCATTGTCCCCCTTTCTGTCTCAGTACTATCAGTGCCACCATGAGTGCCTCCTCCAGCCAGGAAAGTTGAGGCCTGGTTACGGCATGCCCCAGTGTGGGAACACAGGTGATTGCACTTGCTCTTTGTGTGGTTCTGTATCGGGGTGGCTGAGAAAAAGGCTGCGTTGCCATATGGGCAGCTCCGGCCATCCCCAGACCCTGTGTCCTATCTTGACCGACCACATCCAAGCTGTCTTCATCTACCCTGACTCCTAGCTGGACAGAGAGCTCGTGGTTCCTTCTTGGATTTCTTTCCCGCCTCCATTTCTTCCTTGGCAGTGGTTGTAACTCCAAGAGAGATCTTAGGTGTGGTGACTGGATGGGGGGCCTCCTCCTTGTCCATGCACAGGACATGGGCCTGTTGCATGGAGGCAGTGTCAGGGTAGCCTAGATGTCAAGCACACCGGAACATAGCCAATCTCCCTTTAAACACTGTATAGACAGCATTGGATAGCTACTTCTCATGCTTTCTTTGACGCTCAAGACTGCTGTGCCTTAGAGCTTAGGGGCCACCCCTCTTTTTCAGCACTAATGAATCTGGGAGATGTGTGTGCCTGTGCGTGCAGAGCAGAGATCATCCCCCTTCTGCTTCACTCATCGGCCAGGACACAAGCTGGGCCCACCCTTCTGAGCATCCACTTCTCCCTGCTTTACCACAAGCCCCACACTCATCATGAGCAATGAGGGCTCTCCCTGAGCCCATATCTAAGCCAGGAAACTGAGAGTCTGAGAAGTCCAGCAGAGGGTGCGGCCGTCCTTCCTGGATGGAGGGTGTGGGTCCTGCCCTAACCTCAGTGACTTGAACAGTTCCCTTGTCTCAGAAGGTGCCTCTGTTCACCAGTGGCCCACAGGGGCCAGCTGAAGGTCTAGGTTGATGCCATTGACTGGTGAGGCAGCTCAGGAAAATCTGCAGTGTGGCCTACTTGGTCACATCCTCAGTCCCCAGGGCTGTGAGGCGTTCACAAGGCAGTCTTCTGGCTGATGGGGCCTGGGTGTGTATGAGCAGGAACGCTTGGTCAATTTCAGACAGGCTGGCTTCGCGGGCCTGGAGCTGGTTTGCGGCATGATGTTCAACAATTTGGGGAAGATCCTTTTGTCAGGGCAAAAGGACAGTGAGCCCTGCTTTGGGACCTTCAACAGCCTCTTGCTGTTCTCCTTGTTCTCCGATTCTAGATTTCTCGAACCCCAAGCACACAATGAGCTGTACCTCTACTCCTGACTCCTGCTCCCCAGTTAACCTCTGTCCACGAGTGTCGTGTCACCTAAGTGTAGAGTGTACTCCTGCCTAGATTCTGGTTTCTCTTTCACATTCATTAGCCTCCCCAGGGCTCTGAGTTATTTTCTGGCAAGATGAAAACACATGCCACTGTGACACAGAACTGGAGTCTGAAGATTTAACGGCTTACCCCAAAGGTACTGATACATTAGGTGGTGAGGCCAGGATTCTGACTGAGGCCATCTGATCTGAAGTTCAGGTGAGAGGACCAAAGGTTGGGGAATGCCCTGATGCAGAGACATCCCAGGCAGGAGTGAAAATACCTTCACCAGACTATTTGTCACCACTATTTAGGACCCCTATTGTGTACTCAGGAGGACTCATAGCTCCACCAGAACTGTTTACTATTTCGCATTTAACCAATGGGAAATGACTTAGTCTCCTTTGCTTCCTACTGAAAAAATTGAAGGAGGCTATTTGGTGAATAAAAAAAATTAGGCTTCTGTAATTAGTGTTTAAAATTAGTAGTAGTAGTAGTATTTGATTGTGAGGATTGAACTCTGGGCTTGGATATTGTCTCTGAACTCTAAAGCTCAGTGATAGTGCTCTATCACTTTGAGCCACAGCACTTCTGGTTTTCTGGTAGTTAATTGGATATATTTATCCCATAGTCTTTTGTGCCCCAGCTGTCTTTGAACATCAGTCCTCATATCTCAGTTTCCTGAGTAGCTGGATTACAGGTATGAGCCATTGTGCCTGGGAAAATGATTCTTAAAAACCTAAGCAGAGGGCCAAGACTGTGGCCTAGTGGCCCAATATGTACAAAACCCTTGGTACCACATATACAGAAAAGGCTGGAAGTGGTGGCTCAAGTGGTTGAATGATAGCTTGAGCAAAAAAAAACTCCAGGATAGTGCTCAGGCCCTTAGCTCAAGCCCCAATAGTGACAGTAAACAAAAACAAACAAACAAAAAACTAGACTGCTGGAGGCTCATGCCTGTAATCCTAACTACTCTGAAATCTGAGACCTGAAGCCTGAGGTTCAAAGCCAGCACAAGCAGGAAAGTCTATGAGACTCATATATCTAGTTACTCAGGAAAAGCTGAATGGCACTGTGGCTCCAGTGGGACAGTGCTAGCCTTGAACAAAAGTAGCTTAGGAACAGCACCTAGGCCAAGAGTTCAAGCCCCAGGATTGGGGGGGAAAAAAACAAAAAGAAAAACCCTAATGGGAAAGAAAAGTCCTTGGTTAGGGACACTGAATTTGATGTCAGAGCTTTTCCCTGTTTACCATTGCTGTCTGTTAGTAAAACTCCTGGCCCTATGTTCAGGGTTTTTTTTTTTTTTTTTTTTTGGTTTTATTTTGGTGGGTCATGGGGCTCGAACTTGGCCTGGGTGCTGTCCCGAGCTCTTCAGCTCAATGTTACTACCGTACCCCTGTGCCTGCACAGTGTCCCTGAGCTCTTCAGCTCTAGGCTATCACACTATCTTTGAGCCAGACTGCACTTCCCTTTTTCTAGAGGTTAATTGGATCAGAATCTCTGGTCCTTTTGTGCTCTCAGCTGGCTTTGAATCTTGATCCTCAGATCTCAGCCTCCTGATTTGTTAGGATTACAGGCTTGAGCCACCTTGCCAGCTGGTTTTGTGCATTTCTTGCTTGATATTCAGTTTTTGGATCCATTCATCGGTGTAGGCCAACTTTGGGCTTTGAGATCCTCAGATCTCAGCCTCCTAAGTAGCTAGGATTCTAGGTACCACTGGTGCCTGGCAAGAGCTCTGGACCTGGGCAGTGTTCCTGAGCTCTTCAGCTCAAGGCTAACACTCTACTGCTTGAGCCATAGAGCCACTTCTTGCTTTCTAGTGGTTAATTGGAGATGAGTCTCAGAGTCTTTAGTGCCTGGGCTGACTTTGAACCTCGATCCTCAGATCTCCCGAGTAGCCAGGATTACAGGCATGAGCCACAGCCCCCAGCTGAGAATTGACTTTTATGTGCCATCTTAAAAAGGAATCCAAGCTTATTTTTCTCCCATGTGGATTCCCTCTACTCCTTCACTGAGTGCATCTTTGTTTAGCGTTGATGAGTGAATATATGTGGGTCTTCATCAGAGCCTTCTACTTTTTAATCTTTTTGCCTTTGCTTTCTCAGTACCATTTTTTATTATCATTTGCTTAAATAATTGATGACACTTTTCTTTCTAACTACCCGATTTTTTTCCCATTTAGTACAGTCGCAGTCTGCAAGAAAAAGTGTCCCTGAATAGGGATGATGTCTGCTGGAGGGTTTTTAAAATGCCTTTAATCAGATAAACATTCCCATCAATACTAGTAAATTAACTCTTTTCTTTTTTTTCTTTTTTTTTTTGCAGTCCTGAGGCTTGAACTTAGAGCCTGAACACTGCCCTTGGACTTTCTCAAGGCCATTGCTCTAACACTAGAGCCACAGCACCATTTCCAGCTTTTTTGTATGTATATGGTACCAAGGAATCGAACCTGGGTCTTCATGCATGCTAGGAAGCACTCTACCACTAAGCCAAGCTCCCAGCCCTGACACATAAATGAAATCTTAACTAAAATCAATAACATGCCAGGTGCAGTGACCACTGCTGTAATCCTAGCCACCTAGAAGACTGAGATCTGATGATCTTGGTTCAAAAGCCAGGCTCTTATCTCCAATTAGCCACTAGAAGTTGGGCTGTGGCTGGCTCATGGGCGCTAGGGCAGTAGTCATGAGCTGAAGAGCTCAGGGACAGTGCCTAGGCTCAGAGTTCAAGCCCCACAACAACAACAATCAAAAAACAGGTTTGGACTCAGGGCTTTTGCTTGCCTGCCAAGCTCTGTACCACTTGAACAATTCCTCTGTGCCTTTTTGCTTTAGGTTAATTTTCAGATCAAATGTTGTACTTCTTGCTTAGGTAGCTTTGGATTGTCATCCTACTTACACCTTCACATAGCTGGGATTATAAATGTGAATCCCCATGCTCAGCTTATTTGTTGAGATGGAATCTCACTTCTGTGTGTGTGTGTGTGTGTGTGTGTGTGTGTGTGTGTGTGTGTGTGTCAGTCATGGAGCTTAAACTCTGGCCTGGGCACTGTCCCTGAGGTTTTCAGCTCAAGGCTACCACCCTAACCCTGGGTCTTAGCCTTGTCCCTGAGCTCTTGAGTGCAACGCTACCACCCTACCCTTGAGCCAAACCCCACTTCCTGTTTTCTAGGGGTTCATAGGAGATAAGAGTCTCAGGTCCTTTAGTGCCAGGGCCAGCTTTGAACCTTGATCCTCAGATCTCAGCCTCCTGAGTAGCTAGGATTACAGGTATGAGCCACAACCTTGGCTCTCACTTCTTTTTTACCAGCTGCTTGAAACCATGATCCTCCCAGATAATTGGGATGAGCCATTGTGCCCGAAACAAAAAAAAAGTATTTTTTTGTCTTGATTTTGGTATAATGAAGTTTAAATATGAAAAATCACATTTCTTCTACTTTGCAACATGTGGAGAGACATTAAATTATAGGTATATACAGACAGTTACGGCTGTGGCCTTGACTGGTTGAGGACATGGACACCAACAGCATCTGAAATGCTGTCAAGGCAGAACATTACCAATAGCAGTGAAAGCTTATAAGTGGCACTCTGACTCAGAATGTTACAGCAGTAGTGAAATAGTTCAGGGACAGCACCCAGGGTCTGAGTTCAAGTCCTAATATTGACCCCCCCACCAAAAAAAAGATGAAATATTTGACTGATGAGAAAGTTTGCTGGACACAGTGGCTGATGCCTGTAATCCTAGCTACTCAGGAAGCTGAGATCTGAGGATAGTTCAAAGCCAGCCCAGGCACTAAAGACCAGGAGACTCATCTCCCGTTCACCACCAGAAAACCAGAAGTGGCGCTGTGACTTCAGGGGTAGGGTGGTAGCCTTGAGCTGAAGAGCTCAGTGACAGCTCCCAGGCCCCCAAAAAGAAAGGATGTGGCTTAGTGTTAAGAATACTTGCCTAGCACACATGAGGCCCTGGGTTCGATTCCTCAGTACCGTATAAACAAAAACTGGATATGATGCTGTGTGTCAAGTGGCAGAGTGCTATCCTTGAGCAAAAACTGAAACTACATCACTCCAAAAGCCTATACTCTGCTGTATACAGTCATTAGGTGTAAGCCACCAGCGTGTGACAAATACTCTTAATGCTCTTTTTTTCCCCCCATATGCTTTGGTACAGATGGTCATCATGTCTGAATACTAAAAATAACACACACATATATATGACTGCGTTTGAAAATGGCAGAGGGAAATAACAATGAAGAGATAATTCACTTGAACAACTTTCACTGCCACAGGAGACAAGGTAAGTTGTTTATTCTACTTGGCCAAGAATCTAGCCTGCTTTAGAATCCAGAAGTATTTTATTTTTAGATCTGAGAACATCAGGCATAAAAAGCATTTGTTAGACTAGTAGTGTGCCAGCTTACACATATAGTCATGAATGAATTTTATCAATCCTCCCTCATACCGAGCATGGTGGCAAATGCCTAAATTCCCAGTTACTCAGGAAGCAGAGGTAGGAGACCAGTGCTTTGAGGCTAGCCTGGGAGAGGTTAGTTAGAACCCCAAGAGACAAAGCATGGTATTATATGCTTGTAGTTAGCTACTCAAGTGGTAAAGGTAAAATCATTACCCAGCTGGGCGAGCTGGCTCACACCTATAATCCTAGCTACTCAGGAGGCTGAGCTCTGAAAATCATGGTTCAGGAGTCAAAGCCAGCCCAGGGACTTTAGTTAGTGCCTCTTCAATTAACCACCAGAAAACAGGGGAAGTGGTGTTGTGGCTTAAGGGGTAGGGCAGTAGCCTTCAGCTGAAGAGCTCAGGGATAACGTCCATGCCCAGAGTTCAAGTCCCATAACCACACACACACACACACACACACACACACACACACACACACACACACACATACATAAAAAGCATGACCCCAGGCAGCCTGGACAAAAGTGTTAGATCCTTTCTATAAACAAACTAAAGCTAAAAGGGCTGAGGCATGGCTCATTGGTACTGCATTTGCCTAGGAAGGAAGAGTCCCTGTGTATACCAGCCAGAAAAGGAAGAAATGAAATCTTACATAAGTAGATTAATATGCTAGTAATCCAACCTGTGAGTAGACAGTCATTGGATCTATAGAGATGGGATTAGGAGTGCTCCTGTGAGCTTATTTTTCCTACAACAGTTATAGGTACTAGTAAGTTTGCTTGCCCTCACGTGATACTTCTTTTCTGTGTTTTTTGTTGTTGTTGTTGTTTCTCTCCCCTCCCCCCACTTTTCACACCTGCTTTCCCTCCCTCCCTCCCTCCCTCCCTTCCTCCCTTCCTCCCTCCCTTCTTTGCTTCTTCCTCCGTTTCCTTCTTTTCCCCATGCCAGGGCTTGAACTACAGGATTCTCCTTCTTGCTCAGCTTCTTCAAGCCTGGTGTTCTACCACTTGAGCCACATCTTTGTCCTGGCTTTTTTCTGTACATGGAATGCTATGGACTTTCTGGCCTGGAATGACATCAAATTTTGATCCTCCAGATCTCAAGTCACCTGAGTATCTAGAATTATAGGTTTGAGATCACTCAACTAGTTTCGATTTTTTTTCCAGCCCTGGCTTGAACTCAGGGCCGAAGCAATGTCCTTGGGCTTTCTCAAGGCCAGCACTTTAACACTTGAGCCTCAGCACCATTTCCAGCTTTTTCTATGTATGTGGTACCGAGGGATTGAACCCGGGTCTTCCTGCGTGCTAGGCAAGCACCCTACCACTAGGCCAAAGTCCCAGGTCCCAAGTTTGGTTTTTTTGAGACAGGGTCTCACTATGAAGCATTGATTAGCCTGGAGTTTGGCCTAGTGGTAGAGTGCTTTCCTAACATGCACGAAGATCTGGGTTCCATTCCTTGGTACCACATACATAGAAAAAGCCAGAAATGGACCTGTGGCTAAAGGGGTAGAGCTCTATCCTTGAGAAAATCCAAGGACAGTGCCCAGGCTCTGAGTTGAATCACTGGAACTGGCCAAACAACAAACAAAACAACAAAAACATTCTTAGCAGCTTTGTAATATGACATTCAGGGCAAGACTCAAAGCAAGACAGAACCTTCAACTGTTTTGTTGTTGTTGTTGTTGTTGGTGGTGGTGGTGGTGGTGGTGGTAGTTGTGGTGGTGGTGGTGGTGGTGATGGTGGTGTGTGTGTGTGTGTGTGTGTGTGTGTGTGTGTGTGTGTGTGATAATTGCTGTCCTTAGAATCTCTGCAGCTCAGTAAATGAGATCATTGATTTGGGGGGGGTTCTTTTTTTGGTGTGGGGGGAGTCCTAGGGCTTGAACTCAGGGCTTGAACATGGATGGTCCTTGGGCCTTCTCAAGGCTAATGCTCTAACACTTGAGCCACTGTACCACTTCTGTCTTTTTCTATGTATATGGTACTGAGAAATCGAACTCAGGTCTTTGTACATGCTAGGCAAGCATTGTACCACTGGGTTAAACTCCTGATCTTTTGCTTTTTTTTGGTGGGTCATGGGTTGCTATGTCTAAACTCTTCAACTCAAGGCTACTGCGCTACCCCTTAAGCCACAGCCCTACTTTCTGTTTTCTAATGCTTAATTGGAGGTAAGAATCTCACATCCTTTAATGCCTGGCTGGCTATGAACTTCAGTACTCAGATCTCAGCTTCCTGAGTAACTAGGATTACAGGTATGAGCCACTGAGTTAAAGCCCTGGGACCAGCACCAAAAAAGAGAGGGAAAAAAAAGAAAAAGTTGATAATCTTTAGCATATACTCTAGCACAATTAAGGGAAAACAAAACAAAAGGAAACATGGAAACATAGCTGTTACTGCTTTAGTGTATGTGCTTTCAGTTGGTAAGTTAATAGTAGTTATGATAAACGTTAGACTGTTAACACTCTTTGGGCCAAAATTGAATTTGCAAGAGTGAATGTGATTGTGTCAGTGTTCTAATAACAGTGTTGTTTGCCTCCTTTTAGACTGGATTAGTCTCAGAGAAGGGCCTATTACCATATCAGATTCTTCTGATGAAGAAGGGATTCCAATGCTGGTCACCCCAGCTCCTCAGCAACATGAAGAAGAGGACCTCGATGATGATGTCATCTTGACAGAAGTGAGTTTTGTTCTACTTTCCCTGACAGCTCCAGAGCAGCTCTAAGATCTCTTTAACCTGCCTCTGTGACTGCTTGCCCTTCACAGAGATAAGTCATTGAGTCCAACCTGCCTGCAGCAATGAGTATAGCTAACAATCTCCTATTCTCTTCCCTCAAAGTGAGGTGGGAACCTTTGCCCGCAGGGCAGGCAATGTCTTGCTCCTCACACAAAATGTGATTTAGAATTAGAGATGTGTACTGATTCATCAAAGATTTTCCATTCTATGACTAATTATCCTCCCTCAGTTAGAAGAGTGAGATATACCCTTATTCTATTCTTTTCAAAGGAGACATCCATTTCAGGTTTTGTAATTCATATGATTGTATTCTGCATAGAAATGGATGAGCAGGGGGCATGCCCCAGTGTGGGAGGACAGGTGATAGCACTTGCTCTTGTGTGGGTTCTTCATCAGGGGTGGCTGAGAAAAAGGCTGTGTTGTCACATGGGCAGCTCAGGCCATCCCCAGACTCTGTGTCCTGTCTTGACCAGCCACATCCAAACTGTCTTCATCTCCCCTGGACTCCTACCTGGACACATTGCTCCTGGTTTCTTCCTGGTTTTCTTGCCTGCCTCCATTTCTTCCTTGTCAGTGTTTGTAACTGGAAGGGAGATCTTAGGCCAAAGGTCAACCGTGGCCTGGTGTGGTGACTGGATAGGGAGCCTCCTCCTTGTCCATGCACAGGAAGCAGCTGGTGTGGGGACATGGGCCTCTTGCATGGAGGCAGTGACAGGGTAGCCTAGATGTCAAGCACACAGGAACAGAGCCAAGCTCCCTTTATACACTGTGTAGACTGCATTGGACACCTACTTCTCAAGAATGCTGTGCCTGAGAGCTTAGGGGCCACCCCTCTTTTTCAGCACTAATGAGTCTGAGAGATGTGTGTGCCTGTGCGTGCAGAGCAGAGATCATCCCCCTTCTGCTTCATTCATCGGCCAGGACACAAGCTGGGCCCACCCTTCTGAGCATCCACCCCTCCCTGCTTTACCACAAGCCCCACACTCATCATGAGCAATGAGGGCTCTCCCTGAGCCCATATCTAAGCCAGGAAACTGAGAGTCTGAGAAGTCCAGCGGAGGGTGCTGCCATCCCTGCCGGATGGAGGGTATGGGTCCTGCCCTAACTTCAGTGACTTGTCCAGTTCCCTTGTCTCAGAAGGTGCCTCTGTTCACCAGTGTCCCACAGGGGCCAGCTGAAGGTCTAGGTTGATGCCATTGACTGGTGAGGCAGCTCAGGAAAATCGGCAGTGTGGCCTTCTTGGTCACATCCTCAGTCCCCAGGGCTGTGAGGCCTTCACAAGGCAGTCTTCTGGCTGGTGGGGCCTGGGTGAGTATGAGCAGGAGGACTTGGTGAACTTCAGACAGGCTGGCCTCGCAGGCCTGGAGCTGGCTTCCGGCCTGATGTTCATTCAACTCTTTGGGGAGGATCATTTTGTCAGGGAGAAGCCACAGTGAGCCATGGGTTTGGGACCTTCTACAGCCTCATGCTGTTCTCCTTGTTCACTCACCCTTCTCCAATTCAAGATTTCTCGAACCCCAAGCCCACAACAAGCTGTGCCTCTACTCCTGACTCTTCTGCACCCCAGTTAACCTCTGTCCACGACTGTCGTGTCACCTAAGTGTAGAGTGTACACTTGCCCACATTCTGGTTTCTTTTTCACATTTATTAGTCTCCCCGGGCCTCTGATTTATTTTCTGGCAAGATGGGAACACGTGCCACTACACAGAAGAAAATTGCAAGAAGCAAATAATGGGTTCACACACCACGGGCAATCAATGCTCATCATTGAATCCAAGCACCCGTGTGGGTCTTGAGATCAAAGAAAAGACAAGTACATGGGCTGGGAGTTGGCCTAGTGGTAGAGTGCTTGCCTAGCATGCACGAAGACCCAGGTTCGATTCCTCAGTACCACATACATAGAAAAAAAAAGCTGGAAGTGGTGCTAAGGCTCAAGTAGTAGAGCTCTAGCCTTGAGAAAGTCCAAGGACAGTGCTCAGGCCCCGAGCTCAAGCCCAGGAATGGCAAAAAAAAAAAAATAAGACAACTGCACATCCACAACTACACAACTGACTCCATGTACATTTCCCTTGTTGCCGGGGCTAGGCCGCAGCAAACCAGGGTTCGCAGATTGGGATTCCTGAAATAGGGGCAAGGACTAGGGAAAATTAATAGAGAGACAAACAGATGGAGTTCGGGAGGACTACAGCCCAAGTCAGCAGTCCAAGAGGGCTGTGAGCTCCAGACTGCTGCCTAAGACTGTCCTGTTTATTTTAAGTTCCGACCTTAAATACTCTTCTTAAAACTAGGGAACTGCCAGAGGCTACATTCATACAAAATAGTAAACAAGTCACATATAGGATAAATGAGAAAGGATTAACATTGCTTAAAGTCATCCTGATAAAAACTGATTAACATTGCTTAAAGTTATCCTGATAAGAACTGATTGACATTGCTTAAAGTTATCCTGATAAGAGTTACTATCTTGTGTATACAGTTGTGTAGGTCCAAGGTCAGGTCCAAGGTCATTGACCCCACAGTCGGTCCCCAACATCTCCCCTGTCTTTCTTTTAAAAAATGCAGACTTGCTTGTCTTAGGTTGGGTGAATCGCTGACTCTGCCTTACCCGTCATGGGGAACTTCTTCAGATCAAGCTGAAGGCCCTGTCTTAGGTTGGTCAGAGAGCATCCCCTCTTATCCTGTCCTTGACTGCGATTCCTCTCGTGGGGGGGGGGGAATTCATCCATCTGGGGCTTAGATCTGCGAGTTGTTCTATTGGTGACTGTTGAAGATGTGACCATTGGACGGGTACTGGCCATAGGCGTTGATTTGTTCCCAGCCATAGCTTCAGTTGTCACTTTACTTGGAGTAGAAACAACAGGAGTTGGCTTGATATTGGCTGTTGGTGGATCTGAAGTGCTGGCAATTCCTTGTTCTTCAGAAGCTGCAGTAGTTTTCAACGTGATCTGTCTCTGCTGTTCTGGGACCTTACTAGTAGGTTCTTGAGGCTCTTTCCTCTGCTCTAAGTGCCTCCCTTGATGCTCTCGGAGTTCTCTCTCCAATCTGCTGATTCGACCTTCTTAATAGGACTTAAGAGCTGTTATACGAACATCAAGTTCATTTTTTTTTTTGCTGATCTAATGTTCCCTTCTTTAAAACAATGCAATAATTCAAACCTAAATGATTTTCTTGATTAAACCTTGAATATGTTCACTCACTCATTCACACACATCCATACTCAAAGATTTTAAAGTGCACAAAATTAATATTGGCCATTCATTTTCCGGAAGTTTGTGTCAAGAGAGCTTTGCCAATTTTACCCTTGCAGGTGAGAACCAGGTTCAAAACAAAACTTTAGAAAAACCATAAGGATCCATATTTAAAACTGGTACCAATTTCAAAGACAAAACTGGACAAGAAAAAATATGTAACATGAACAAGACAAAGAAACAGAGACTTTTACACTTAACACAAAAACATGAATTCAGGTCTTTTCCCCATTACTGGATGCATTACTGGAGGGTTGGGGGTGAAGGTCCAGTGAGTCGCTCCTTGGATGACCAGTCACTCTCCAGAATCCGAACATAGCGTTCGGGCAGCCAGCGGGCATCATTTTCTTCCTGTGAAAAAACACATACATGCCCTCTACCCCAGGTTAGAACAGGATCTGGTCCGTGCCAAGCACCAGTTAGGGGATCCTTCCATTTTACTAAGGCAAAAGCACGCTGCTCTCTTTTTTCCCAGAATCGCTGAGCAGCAGATAAATTATTTGAATCCAGATTCAAAAAATTTAAAACAAATAAAGCATGATTAAGTATATTCACAGGGGTAGCGGGATATGACTCTCCTTTCTGTATTTTAGCAATTTGATGTTTTAATAATCCATTAGCTCTCTCCACGATGCCTTGACCTTGAGGATTGTAAGGAATGCCTGTAATATGAGTGATATTATAAGAATGGCAGAAGGATTGAAATGCTCGGCCTGCATAGCCAGGGCCATTATCTGTTTTTATTTGCGAGGGAATCCCCATCACAGCAAAACATCCAATGCAGTGAGAAATACAATGTTTAGTAGCCAGGATAAAATTAGAATAAGTATCTACAGTAACATGAACATATTTTAATCGGCCAAATGATGGAACATGTGTGACATCCATCTGCCAAATGTGATTAGAAAGCAGTCCTCGTGGATTTATACCTAAATGAGGAGCTGGTGAGAAGGGCACACAGTTGGAGCAGGTTTTAACTTTTTGACGTGCCACTTGTCTAGGTAATTTAAACTGTCGGCGCAAGGCTCGGGTGTTTTGATGATGGATGGCATGTGACTGCTTAGCAAGTTCAACTTGAGTTAAATAAACTCTGGTGGCAGAATCAGTAACTGCGTTACCCTCACTTAAAGGGCCAGGAAGATTAGTGTGAGCTCGAACGAAGCCAAAAAAACAGGGGTGGTTGCGAGAACAAAACAAAGTTTGTACTTGGCGAAATTAGGTCTGGATATTGGAGTTAGTAGTTCCAATAAAGGGAACAGTTTCTATGACTTGAAGAGCACGAATTACATATTGACTGTCTGAGTATAAGTTAAAGGGCTCGTCTTGTAACAGGACGAGTGCTTGTAAAACAGCCTCTAATTCTATCTCTTGGGCGGAGGAAAAACCCGTAACCCAAGATTGAATTTTCCTATTAATGGTCAAAGCAGCCGTTCCATTGGAGGATCCATCTGTAAATACTAAAGCGGCAGAAGATAAAGGCAGGCGAGGCCCGTACTATGGAAGGAAATAGGAACTTATGACACGCAGCAAATTGGAGAAGTTTGTTAGACAGGTAGTGATGCAAAATTTTTCCCGTATAATTGGCCCAAGCAATGGCCCAAGAATCGCAATGGGCGAATAGCCAATCTTGTTGTTGTAAATTATATGGGACACAGATAAAATGAGGTTCCTGACCTAAATATTTACGGGAATCCACTCGGCACATATGTATCAGATTAGCTACCAATTCGTAGTAGGGGGTCAGCACTTTGCTGGGTGTTGATGGTAGATAAAGCCATAAATGTGGGCCATCCTGCCACAATACAGCAGTTGGGGAGTGAGAAGTAGCTAAAATGTAAACTCCCCATGGTTTAGAGTAGTCACAATAGGTCACTTGTTGCTGGGAAATTGCCTTTTCTACGATTTGGATGGCCCTCCTGGCGTCGGGATTTAAATTGCGCAAGGATGTAGGGTTGGTATCTCCTTTTAAGAGATCAAAGAGGGGTTTTAACTCTCCTGTGGACAGCTTTAAATAAGGCCGAAGCCAATTTATATCTCCTAAAAATTGCTGAAAATCATGAAGAGTTCTTAAGTGTGAAGTTTTTAATTGTATTTTTTGGCTTTTAAAATAGTGTGGGCCTACTATATGGCCTAAATACGTAAAAGGGGGGTGTTCCTGAACCTTTTCAGCTGCTATTATAAGGCCAAAGAGGCTCAGATCTTGCTTTAGTTGTCCAAAGGCTTGTCGTACGACGATAGGGTCAGAACAAGCCAACAAGATGCCGTCCATATAATGAACAATATAAACAGAAGAGAATTTTTCACGGGTGGAAGAAATGGCTCTAGCTACAAAACTTTGACATAAAGTTGGGCTATTTGCCATGCCCTGTGGGAGCACAAGCCAATGATATCGCTTCACGGGTTCTTTAAAATTAACAGAGGGGACGCTGAAGGCAAAGCGCTTACAGTCTTGAGGTGCCAGGGGTATAGTATAGAAACAATCCTTCAAATCTATAATAATCTTATAAGTATCCTTTGGGATTGCCATGGGGGAAGGCAAGCCGGGCTGTAAGGCCCCCATCAGTTCCATAGTTGCATTTACCTTTCTCAGATCCTGTAACAGCCTCCATTTACCTGACTTTTTCTTTATAACAAAAATTGGAGAATTCCATGGAGAGTTAGAAGGGGCCACATGCCCCAAGTCCAGCTGTTCCTGTACCAGCTGCTGTACTGCAATGATCTTTTCTAGAGAGAGAGGCCACTGTTCGACCCACACCGGTTCTTCAGAGAGCCAATTTATGGGATCAGCATGAGGGGCAGGACAAACAACAGCCTCCGTTAAAGAATACCCTAATCCTTGTCTCGGGGGGGTGAGACTGGGGTTGGAGTGGCTCTGGCTCCCCCTGTGCTGCTCGGCCTAGTCCCCTAAAGGGGAGGAGGCCTTGATCAAGTAACTGCTTAGTGACCGCAGCACTAGGACTAAACATATACACTCCCATTTTTTCCATGATATCACGACCCCATAAATTAATTGGCAGATGATCCAGGACAAATGGCTGAAAATGACCAGAGTGCCCTTCCTTATCTCTCCAAACAAGGATCGCACTGCTCTGCTGCGGGTCAGTTGCTTGCCCAATCCCCTGTAAGGAAGTCATAGAGGTTGTCAGGGGCCATTGGGCTGGCCAATGCTTTTTAGATATTACAGACACATCCGCTCCTGTGTCTAATATTCCTTTAAAGGGTTTTTCTTGTATAAATATAGTCATCTCAGGCCTCTCTTGTTTTATGCTTTGTACTCAATAGATATCAGAGATCCAAATCCTCTCTGTCCGCATGGGGCAGAAGAATTAGCAGTCTCCCCATGAGGTAAAGGCACAAGTATTAGTTGTGCTAATTTTTGACCGGCTGGGATCGATACCACGTGTTTCGGGGCAGAGGCCATAACTTTGATTTCTCCAGTAAAATCCTGGTCAATTTTGCCAGGTGTAATCTGTATTCCTTTAAGGGCTGAGCTACTTCGCCCTAACAGCAATCCAGCCACTCCCAGGGGAAGGGGACCGAAGACCCTCGTGGGGAGAGCTTGTGTCCCCATCTCTGGGGTCAATACTGAGCAGGTGGAGGAACAGAGGTCCAATCCTGCGCTGCCTGGGGTGGCACGGAAGAGGCTGCAGACTGATTTTGGGGGGTTGTTAGAAGATGTACTTGTGGCCGAGAAGAGGGAGGGACTGCCCCATGGTTTTGCGGGGCCAGAGGCTGGCCCCTTCTCCAGTTTCCCGAAAACGGGCGGCCATTGTGATTTGTTGCGGACTTGCAATCTTTAGCCCAGTGCTTCCCTTTACCACAGCGTGGACATGTGCCAGGTGATTTTTCTCTCTTTAACCTGCTCTGGCGTGGGCATTGTGTCATCCAATGTCCTACTTGACCACAAGAGAAGCAACTCCCCGGGGGACTAGCAACCCGAGAATGCCGCTGACCTCTATATTTTAGAAATTCAGTAATAGTCTTTCCTTGAGGAGCGGCGGCTAAAGTAAGGCCTGGTACATGGGAGGGTCCAATACCAGCACACAGTGAAATAAAGTCCGTGATTCCTCCCTTATTCCTATGGGGTCTGATAGCCGCCTGACAGGCGGCGTTGGCATTTTCATAGGTTATGTGTCTAACTATAATCTTCCTTGCGTTCTCATCTTGTACTAGGCGGTCTGCAGTCTCCATTAATCGAGACAAAAATTCTAGACAAGGTTCATTCGGTCCCTGTTTAATTTCTACTAAATTTTTTGTACGATTGGAATTACGTAATCTTTTCCAAGCCTCTTTCGCTGCAGCATTTATTTGTAAATAGGCTTCCTTTGCATAACCCAATTGATCTTCGGTGTTTTTATAGGTTCCCTCTCCTACCTCTCCGACCTCATCCAAGCTGCCTTCATTTATCCTGGAGTCCTACCTGGACACATTGCTCTTGGTTCCTTCCTGGTTTTCTTTACTGCCTCCATTTCTTCCTTGGCTATGATTGTAACTCGAAGAGAGATCTTAGGCCGAAGCTCAACCGTGGCCTGATGTGGCCCTGCGTGCAGAGAGCCCCAAGCACTCAACTAGCCGTGCCTCTACTGCTGACTCTTCTGCTCCCCAGTTACCTGTGTCCACGGGTGTCCTATCAACTAACTCTAGAGTGTACTCAGCTCTTGCCCACATTCTGGTTTCTCTTTCACATTCAGTCGCCTCCCCAAGGCTCTGAGTTGGTTTCTGGCAAGAAGGGAACGCATGCCACTGTGACATAGGAAAAAATTTTGGGGGGTGGGGTTCAGGACTCCTCCCAGAATATCGTTGAGGGGCAAAAGGATATTATTAGGCAATTTTAAATAAGGCCTGAGCCATTGAATATCTACTAGAGGATTTGGAAATCATTAAGGGTATGGAGGCAGTCAACACGAAATTGAATGTGAGGTGTTAAATCTAATTCCTGTTGTAGATTTAAACCCAAATAGGTCAAGGGATCTTGTCACTGGACTTTTATCAGGAGTTACTTGCAAGCCAAGGTTAAGGAAGGCTTTAGAAAGTTCCACAAAACAATTCTGTAGATCTGGCCTGTCCTGAGCCACCAACAAAATATCATCAGGGTGTAGGGGAATTGTATAAAAGCAGTCTTTGAGATCAATGATCACTTTAGCCACATAAAAACAATTTCTTGCAAACACATTTGGTAAAGGCTATTTACGCTGTACATGGCCAAGCGCAAGCGTGCACTATTTATAGTTTCAAGCAGAAAATGTTCCTTATGTGACCACAATTGCAATCCTTACATGAAAATTCTTATAAAAACATGAATCTTCTTAATAAACAATCTCCAACTCTCTGCCAGTTAATCTTATTAATGGTTCCCTCCTTGGGGAACCAAGGATATAATTCTTCCCCATGATCAAAAAATGCCTTTAAATCTTTCCTTTTAACGCGAGTTCCTCGTGTCTTGAGGGCCTCTTAAACCTGAGATGAGCAATTCCTGTGACGATGATACCTGTACCATGGCCAGTCACTTACCTTGCGCCGTCTTCACTGCTCAGCGTTGACCGAAACTGATGTCTTGGGTGGGTAGCTCCGAGCCGGTCACACAATCACTTGGATCCAAGTTTTCCTGGAAGACAGCGTTCCTCAGCCTCGCTGGCTCCCGGGCCCCACGTTGGGCGGCATTTGTCCCGTCCAGCGGGACGTCGACTAGGGCCAAGAACCTAGAGGGAGGAATGAAAGGGACAGGAGACACGAAGAAGGCAGCAAGACAAGCGTCCTGATTAAGCCGCAGATTTTATTTTTCACACAGGGGTTTATATGCCTCTTCAGGAGAGGCAGGAGGGGGTGGGGTATAGGAACTGCTTGGGGTAGGGGGTCGGGTAGTAGGATGTTTGCTCGGGGTAGAGGCCAGGTGGTAGGATGTTTGCACATCAACGCAAGCAGGCACGTGTTGCTACGTGACGTAATCCCAAGATGCAGGCGCGTTCTTACACTAAGAATTCAGGGCGTGGGAGAATGTCCCCGACCCTGGGGTGGGCAGCATCTTAGGGCTTGTTCTTGGTTGCCTCCCTTGCTGCAGCAATCAATGGAATGAGGCAGGAGAGGGGCTTGGCAACCTCGAGGAATGGATGCTGCAGGAGCTCTTTAGCTGAGCCTCTCTTTTCCACATCCATCTCCAGACAGCGGTTTAAAAAGTCCCGGAAGATAGCCGACACCTTCTCTGGGTTCTGAAGTTCCGGAGTGCCACTGGTGGCAATGAGGCACAAGGCCCTCAGAGGGTTTTCATTGAAGTATGGGGGCTCTCCTTCCATCATTTCAATAGCCACGATGCCCAGGGACCAGATGTCAACCTCGGGTCCATAGGGCTTTCTTGTTACCACCTCGGGTGCCATCCAATATGGCGTTCCCACCATGGTGCTCCTTTTGCTCTGTTCTGGAGTTATCTGTGCACAGAATCCAAAATCGGTTAACTTGACAGAGCCATCCTTTCCCAACAGTATATTGTCGCTCTTGATGTCTCTGTGAATGACTTGATTCGAATGTAGGAACTCTAGGGCCTGCAGACACTCACGGCACACAGCAGCAATCTGTCCTTCATCCATACAGATTTTTGTTACCACATCTGACAAGGGACCTCCAGCCAAGTATTCCATGACAACCCATAGCTCATCTCCTACAAGGTAATTGTCCAAGTAGTTTGCAATATTTGGGTTCTTGTTTTCCCTCATGACCAGGATCTCATTAATAACCAGCCCTTTCTCCGGATGCTGCTGCAGATTCATCTGCTTAATGGCCACCTCCTGTCCTGTGGCTACATCCATGGCGGTATACACAGTTCCCAAAGCACCGTGTCCAATCTTCTCAAAGCGCGTATACTTCTTCTTAGGATCACCCACACTCACTATGCTCCGTAATTTCTCTAAGATCTCCTCATCAGACATGTTGGGTTTCTTCTGCTGCTTCTCAATATGCCGGGTCAATGGATCTGGTGGAGTGGTGGTATTCTCAGTAGGTGAAATGGGAGATGTAGCCACGTCCCGAGTTGGAGTGACAGGAAGTGGTTCAGTCACAGCTCCTGCTGGAGCTGCAGGACAGGACGACACAAGAGCTTCTCCGTGCCTGCTTGCTTGGGACTCTTGGAGAAGCGCCACCACCCCCTCCTCCCTGAGCTTTGCCCGCCTGGGAACTTCCACCTAGCCTATTGCTCAAGCAGCCAGCACCCACGCTAGGCTTCAGGCTTCTCTTGCTCCCAGCCCATGGCTACTTCCGGGGTCTCCACCAGCCAGTGGTGCCCTGCGACCTCCACCCCTTCCCAGGCTGTGGGTCAGTCCCAGGCTGCGCACCCATAGCCTCTGCCTGGCTGGGCTCCCGGATCCCCAACTGTGCGAGCATGTGGGAGACCCGGCGCTCCAGGTCAGAGCCACACATGTAGAGCCTCAGGTGTGCGCGCAGGCGCTGCAGGCAGGCATGCTGCGATGGTGCCAAGAAGTCCTGCGGGTGGTAGTCCAGCCAGGTGCTCAGGAGGCAGGAGATGGCCCTGGAGGCGAATGGGTGGGAAGCAGAGTGTGAATGAAGGCCAGCCCCTCCCGGGGTCATCCTCACACCCCTGTGATGTTGGCTGCCCTTTCAGAGAGCAGCACATCCCAACAGGGGCACCTTTGAGCTGTGCCATCCCTGGCCAGCCAACCTAAGCTAGGCTGGCAGAGAAACTCCAAGGAGGGATCCAAGACCAAATGCTGGGAGCAGTTCTGGCCCCTTCTGTTGGGGCCTAGCCTCCATCCCTGAAGCCTGATTCTGGCTCAGCTGCAATTAAAGGGCTTTGTCTAGGCATTCGGTCCTTTGCATACCTCTCTTAAGGCATCTCTGTGTACGTGACTCCATTGAACCCCCCGCAGTTTCGCGGGTCTCGCAGCAGCTCAAGTCTCGAGAGCTTTCCTGCACCTGTCCTGCCCAGTACCTGACAGCCCCACCCAGACCCTTAGTGGTAGCACAGAGGCCCTCTTTCTATTGGGTAGCTTCCCAGTGCCCACCTTCTCCTACCCTAACAGTATATAACTAATTGTCTGATGCAATAAAGAGAGGAGAGCATCAGAGAGCATCAGAGATCAGCAGAGATCAGCAGAGAGATCTGAAGCGCTTTCATGGTTAACACTGCTTCTGACTCAGCGTGGTTCTTTCTTCCCCGGTGATTGGGGGAGGGCTGGGTCTTCGACACTTACCATCTCGCTCGGCTCCCGGGGGACTACAGGCTGGCCCTGTGTGTCCCTCCCCGTTCCCGTGTTGCTGCCCCGGAGAGGAGCAACACCCTTCTGCTCTTTCCAGTGCCTTCCTCCTCTCCCCCCTGGGCCACTCTCTCCATGCTAGACTCCAAGATGGCTTGCTATCTGGCCTGATATGTAGAGGGGTGTGACACACATCCTCAGGCGCTCTGCTGCCTCATTTCCTAGCATGCTCACCAGGGCTGTCTGCCTTCCAGAACACCCTTGAGCGTGGCGCTGAGCTCTCCCTCACACCTAGCAGCATGTCAGGCCCACTGACCAAGCAAAGATGTGTCTTGGCCTTTTTTGGAGCTCAAGGTGAGTTGAGCAAACCTGCTTGGTAAGGTGTGTGGGGAGCATGCCTTCTCGTGGGGCTCAGCCGTGGACCCAGCCTCTAGTGGTCCTCATATGAGTAGCCCTTGCCTGGGGTTTTCCCTCTGCTGCCGAGGATGCCCAGATCCCATGACTCCCTTGATAATCATAGGTGTTCAGAGCTCCTGATTGGGCCGTGTCTCACTCACAGCCCCAACTCCAGCACACACACACACAGAGGAGTGTGTGCGAGTGCGCCCACGCGCATGCGCAGACCTTCACACTCGAAATCAAGCACACACTCGCAACCATGCAGACACACATAAAGATGAGCACAAGAGTAACACACACATACACACAAACACACACCCATGGATTTTTCTCCAATGTGGAGCATGCCCTAGCTGGAGATCGAATCCCACTCACTCACTTGTAGAGCTTGTTTCCAGGGATGACATCCTCGCTGGAATGCGGGAGGATGTCAGTCTGTCCAGAGGAGCCCATGGGGGCTTCCAAACTCCTGAACCTGTTGAGGATTTGAAGCATCACTGGCTAGCCCAGGTCAGCCAGTCCATGTCTGCCCTTCTTGTACCACCAAGCACATTGCCTGCATATTGGCCCTCCATGAGCACTACTTCCCATTGGTGCCATGCATGAGGACAGTAGCCCCTGGGTGATGAGCTTAGGAGTACAGTGCCTTGGCACTTGCCCCAGCCAGCCCTGCTCTGTCTCTATCTAGGTGGACGAGGTCATGCAGAGAAAACGGGTTGCCTTCTTGTTGAAGAGAGACAGTGCTTTGTTGGAGGTCTCAGAGATACATAGCCCGAGAGGAGAGCCTGCAGGCCTAGACAGGACAGTGCAGCATGTGTGCCTGTGCCAGTGTAGCCGAGGACTTCCCTGCTTTGATCCCCAGGCAGTGGCAAGTGCCAAAGAGGAAGTCTGTGTGAGCAGCCCACGTTGCAGGCTCCACTGCCAAGGCTTCCACTGCAGCTCAGGAATCCTGTGCTATTGGAATTGGCACTCACCTTGTAAACAGCAGGTCCAGGACCTGAAGGGTGTCTGCACACCTTCTGTAGCTGTTGAAGAAGGTGTGGATGAAGGTGGAGTTGTCGAGCAGCTGGGCAAGCACCAGGTGGTCCACCTGCTCCTGCAGTGTGCCTGCCGTGGGGAACTCTGACCCGCAGGCATCGGGCATGCCTGGGGACAAGTCCCCTTCAGTCTGGAGGAGAACCACACAGGGACAGTTCAAGTGCCATGTGCAACACTACAGGAACATTCATGGACACACACAAATAACTGCAAACATTTGACCACTCACAGCAACACACACAGGGACACTCACAGGGACACACCCCCACACACACCCCTGCCCCCCCTCCACACACGTGGGAAGGAAAAGTGGTGATGCACAGGGAGATGAGGGTGGAAGGCGTCCTAGCCATTTCCTGCCCTGGTCTGTCCCATGTTACCCTAGAATTCCTCCGGAAAAATCTCCAGAGGCGTCGGTGGCGGAGGCCAGGGCGCACAAAGCATGGACACAGGCGCCCCAGGAACCCTCTCCGCCCATCACTCAGGCCTGAGCCTCGACCACTTTGCCAGCAACAACGAAACATCTTTGCAATGGACACGATCCACACAAGTGCACTCTCCGAGGCTTGTGTGGACTGTGAATTCCTGGGAGGACCCCGGGGTTCTGAGTCCTCTGAGCCATTGTGATGTCACCTCTGCACAGCTCTTCCCTTGAGCCCTTGATTATGACCCAAGCTTTGCAAGGTGCCCTGTTCAGGCCTTTTTCTGCCTTGCCCAGGCCGACCACTGGCCATTGTGACCCAAAGCCCCTGGACCAGTGGCCCCTCATAGAGCTAGGTCAGAGGCTCTGGCTGAAGGGGATCTATCAAGGTGGGGTCTTAAGCACACAGCCTTGCCCTATCCAGATGTGACCCTGGATAGGAGAGGATGACTCTCACCACTCCAAAGACTCCCAGAACTCTCAGGGATTCAACGTCCTGATTCCTTATCTCACCAAAGTCAGAAAGTGACACACATCTCTGAGGGACTGCCTTGACAGGGAACACTTGCTAGGAGATCAGATGCACTGAAACAAATGCAACTCCACCAACTCTTCTAGTCCTGCAGAAGGGTTCAGAAAATGCTACTTGATGGTTGACCACGTGCTCCTCTGCTCCACAGATAGATGCAGGTAACTGAGCCTCAGAGATCGTGCCCTGGGTCCTAGAACCTGCCGCAGCCCTCCCACGACCCACAGAACCAAGCCCTCTATGTCCTTTCTGTAGACAGCCATGGAGCTAGGGCTCAGACTCACTGGAGCCTGTAGGTGCCCAATTCTGAAAAGCCCTCCCCTGGACCTAGCCTGACCACAGCACCTGACTTCGGAAAAGTGAATCCCAGTGTGGGAGCTCCATTACCCAGTAGATTGAACTTGTGATTTGGGGTGACTCTGTGCATTCCACATTGCTCTCTTCTTCTAGCCGGCCTCCCCTCACAACTCCTAATGACTCATCTGACACAATCATGGCTGTCCCCTGGGCCAGACTCTGGTTTAAAGATGCACCAATGCCATCCAACAGATAAGAGAAAGAAGAGAAAAGAGACTAAAGGAAATAATAGGACTGAGATTCAGCAAAGCGGGTCACTCTCATTGTCCCCCTTTCTGTCTCAGTACTATCAGTGCCACCATGAGTGCCTCCTCCAGCCAGGAAAGTTGAGGCCTGGTTACGGCATGCCCCAGTGTGGGAACACAGGTGATTGCACTTGCTCTTTGTGTGGTTCTGTATCGGGGTGGCTGAGAAAAAGGCTGCGTTGCCATATGGGCAGCTCCGGCCATCCCCAGACCCTGTGTCCTATCTTGACCGACCACATCCAAGCTGTCTTCATCTACCCTGACTCCTAGCTGGACAGAGAGCTCGTGGTTCCTTCTTGGATTTCTTTCCCGCCTCCATTTCTTCCTTGGCAGTGGTTGTAACTCCAAGAGAGATCTTAGGTGTGGTGACTGGATGGGGGGCCTCCTCCTTGTCCATGCACAGGACATGGGCCTGTTGCATGGAGGCAGTGTCAGGGTAGCCTAGATGTCAAGCACACCGGAACATAGCCAAGCTCCCTTTAAACACTGTATAGACAGCATTGGATAGCTACTTCTCATGCTTTCTTTGACGCTCAAGACTGCTGTGCCTTAGAGCTTAGGGGCCACCCCTCTTTTTCAGCACTAATGAATCTGGGAGATGTGTGTGCCTGTGCGTGCAGAGCAGAGATCATCCCCCTTCTGCTTCACTCATCGGCCAGGACACAAGCTGGGCCCACCCTTCTGAGCATCCACTTCTCCCTGCTTTACCACAAGCCCCACACTCATCATGAGCAATGAGGGCTCTCCCTGAGCCCATATCTAAGCCAGGAAACTGAGAGTCTGAGAAGTCCAGCAGAGGGTGCGGCCGTCCTTCCTGGATGGAGGGTGTGGGTCCTGCCCTAACCTCAGTGACTTGAACAGTTCCCTTGTCTCAGAAGGTGCCTCTGTTCACCAGTGGCCCACAGGGGCCAGCTGAAGGTCTAGGTTGATGCCATTGACTGGTGAGGCAGCTCAGGAAAATCTGCAGTGTGGCCTACTTGGTCACATCCTCAGTCCCCAGGGCTGTGAGGCGTTCACAAGGCAGTCTTCTGGCTGATGGGGCCTGGGTGTGTATGAGCAGGAACGCTTGGTCAATTTCAGACAGGCTGGCTTCGCGGGCCTGGAGCTGGTTTGCGGCATGATGTTCAACAATTTGGGGAAGATCCTTTTGTCAGGGCAAAAGGACAGTGAGCCCTGCTTTGGGACCTTCAACAGCCTCTTGCTGTTCTCCTTGTTCTCCGATTCTAGATTTCTCGAACCCCAAGCACACAATGAGCTGTACCTCTACTCCTGACTCCTGCTCCCCAGTTAACCTCTGTCCACGAGTGTCGTGTCACCTAAGTGTAGAGTGTACTCCTGCCTAGATTCTGGTTTCTCTTTCACATTCATTAGCCTCCCCAGGGCTCTGAGTTATTTTCTGGCAAGATGAAAACACATGCCACTGTGACACAGAACTGGAGTCTGAAGATTTAACGGCTTACCCCAAAGGTACTGATACATTAGGTGGTGAGGCCAGGATTCTGACTGAGGCCATCTGATCTGAAGTTCAGGTGAGAGGACCAAAGGTTGGGGAATGCCCTGATGCAGAGACATCCCAGGCAGGAGTGAAAATACCTTCACCAGACTATTTGTCACCACTATTTAGGACCCCTATTGTGTACTCAGGAGGACTCATAGCTCCACCAGAACTGTTTACTATTTCGCATTTAACCAATGGGAAATGACTTAGTCTCCTTTGCTTCCTACTGAAAAAATTGAAGGAGGCTATTTGGTGAATAAAAAAAATTAGGCTTCTGTAATTAGTGTTTAAAATTAGTAGTAGTAGTAGTATTTGATTGTGAGGATTGAACTCTGGGCTTGGATATTGTCTCTGAACTCTAAAGCTCAGTGATAGTGCTCTATCACTTTGAGCCACAGCACTTCTGGTTTTCTGGTAGTTAATTGGATATATTTATCCCATAGTCTTTTGTGCCCCAGCTGTCTTTGAACATCAGTCCTCATATCTCAGTTTCCTGAGTAGCTGGATTACAGGTATGAGCCATTGTGCCTGGGAAAATGATTCTTAAAAACCTAAGCAGAGGGCCAAGACTGTGGCCTAGTGGCCCAATATGTACAAAACCCTTGGTACCACATATACAGAAAAGGCTGGAAGTGGTGGCTCAAGTGGTTGAATGATAGCTTGAGCAAAAAAAAACTCCAGGATAGTGCTCAGGCCCTTAGCTCAAGCCCCAATAGTGACAGTAAACAAAAACAAACAAACAAAAAACTAGACTGCTGGAGGCTCATGCCTGTAATCCTAACTACTCTGAAATCTGAGACCTGAAGCCTGAGGTTCAAAGCCAGCACAAGCAGGAAAGTCTATGAGACTCATATATCTAGTTACTCAGGAAAAGCTGAATGGCACTGTGGCTCCAGTGGGACAGTGCTAGCCTTGAACAAAAGTAGCTTAGGAACAGCACCTAGGCCAAGAGTTCAAGCCCCAGGATTGGGGGGGAAAAAAACAAAAAGAAAAACCCTAATGGGAAAGAAAAGTCCTTGGTTAGGGACACTGAATTTGATGTCAGAGCTTTTCCCTGTTTACCATTGCTGTCTGTTAGTAAAACTCCTGGCCCTATGTTCAGGGTTTTTTTTTTTTTTTTTTTTTTGGTTTTATTTTGGTGGGTCATGGGGCTCGAACTTGGCCTGGGTGCTGTCCCGAGCTCTTCAGCTCAATGTTACTACCGTACCCCTGTGCCTGCACAGTGTCCCTGAGCTCTTCAGCTCTAGGCTATCACACTATCTTTGAGCCAGACTGCACTTCCCTTTTTCTAGAGGTTAATTGGATCAGAATCTCTGGTCCTTTTGTGCTCTCAGCTGGCTTTGAATCTTGATCCTCAGATCTCAGCCTCCTGATTTGTTAGGATTACAGGCTTGAGCCACCTTGCCAGCTGGTTTTGTGCATTTCTTGCTTGATATTCAGTTTTTGGATCCATTCATCGGTGTAGGCCAACTTTGGGCTTTGAGATCCTCAGATCTCAGCCTCCTAAGTAGCTAGGATTCTAGGTACCACTGGTGCCTGGCAAGAGCTCTGGACCTGGGCAGTGTTCCTGAGCTCTTCAGCTCAAGGCTAACACTCTACTGCTTGAGCCATAGAGCCACTTCTTGCTTTCTAGTGGTTAATTGGAGATGAGTCTCAGAGTCTTTAGTGCCTGGGCTGACTTTGAACCTCGATCCTCAGATCTCCCGAGTAGCCAGGATTACAGGCATGAGCCACAGCCCCCAGCTGAGAATTGACTTTTATGTGCCATCTTAAAAAGGAATCCAAGCTTATTTTTCTCCCATGTGGATTCCCTCTACTCCTTCACTGAGTGCATCTTTGTTTAGCGTTGATGAGTGAATATATGTGGGTCTTCATCAGAGCCTTCTACTTTTTAATCTTTTTGCCTTTGCTTTCTCAGTACCATTTTTTATTATCATTTGCTTAAATAATTGATGACACTTTTCTTTCTAACTACCCGATTTTTTTCCCATTTAGTACAGTCGCAGTCTGCAAGAAAAAGTGTCCCTGAATAGGGATGATGTCTGCTGGAGGGTTTTTAAAATGCCTTTAATCAGATAAACATTCCCATCAATACTAGTAAATTAACTCTTTTCTTTTTTTTCTTTTTTTTTTTTGCAGTCCTGAGGCTTGAACTTAGAGCCTGAACACTGCCCTTGGACTTTCTCAAGGCCATTGCTCTAACACTAGAGCCACAGCACCATTTCCAGCTTTTTTGTATGTATATGGTACCAAGGAATCGAACCTGGGTCTTCATGCATGCTAGGAAGCACTCTACCACTAAGCCAAGCTCCCAGCCCTGACACATAAATGAAATCTTAACTAAAATCAATAACATGCCAGGTGCAGTGACCACTGCTGTAATCCTAGCCACCTAGAAGACTGAGATCTGATGATCTTGGTTCAAAAGCCAGGCTCTTATCTCCAATTAGCCACTAGAAGTTGGGCTGTGGCTGGCTCATGGGCGCTAGGGCAGTAGTCATGAGCTGAAGAGCTCAGGGACAGTGCCTAGGCTCAGAGTTCAAGCCCCACAACAACAACAATCAAAAAACAGGTTTGGACTCAGGGCTTTTGCTTGCCTGCCAAGCTCTGTACCACTTGAACAATTCCTCTGTGCCTTTTTGCTTTAGGTTAATTTTCAGATCAAATGTTGTACTTCTTGCTTAGGTAGCTTTGGATTGTCATCCTACTTACACCTTCACATAGCTGGGATTATAAATGTGAATCCCCATGCTCAGCTTATTTGTTGAGATGGAATCTCACTTCTGTGTGTGTGTGTGTGTGTGTGTGTGTGTGTGTGTGTGTGTGTGTGTCAGTCATGGAGCTTAAACTCTGGCCTGGGCACTGTCCCTGAGGTTTTCAGCTCAAGGCTACCACCCTAACCCTGGGTCTTAGCCTTGTCCCTGAGCTCTTGAGTGCAACGCTACCACCCTACCCTTGAGCCAAACCCCACTTCCTGTTTTCTAGGGGTTCATAGGAGATAAGAGTCTCAGGTCCTTTAGTGCCAGGGCCAGCTTTGAACCTTGATCCTCAGATCTCAGCCTCCTGAGTAGCTAGGATTACAGGTATGAGCCACAACCTTGGCTCTCACTTCTTTTTTACCAGCTGCTTGAAACCATGATCCTCCCAGATAATTGGGATGAGCCATTGTGCCCGAAACAAAAAAAAAGTATTTTTTTGTCTTGATTTTGGTATAATGAAGTTTAAATATGAAAAATCACATTTCTTCTACTTTGCAACATGTGGAGAGACATTAAATTATAGGTATATACAGACAGTTACGGCTGTGGCCTTGACTGGTTGAGGACATGGACACCAACAGCATCTGAAATGCTGTCAAGGCAGAACATTACCAATAGCAGTGAAAGCTTATAAGTGGCACTCTGACTCAGAATGTTACAGCAGTAGTGAAATAGTTCAGGGACAGCACCCAGGGTCTGAGTTCAAGTCCTAATATTGACCCCCCCACCAAAAAAAAGATGAAATATTTGACTGATGAGAAAGTTTGCTGGACACAGTGGCTGATGCCTGTAATCCTAGCTACTCAGGAAGCTGAGATCTGAGGATAGTTCAAAGCCAGCCCAGGCACTAAAGACCAGGAGACTCATCTCCCGTTCACCACCAGAAAACCAGAAGTGGCGCTGTGACTTCAGGGGTAGGGTGGTAGCCTTGAGCTGAAGAGCTCAGTGACAGCTCCCAGGCCCCCAAAAAGAAAGGATGTGGCTTAGTGTTAAGAATACTTGCCTAGCACACATGAGGCCCTGGGTTCGATTCCTCAGTACCGTATAAACAAAAACTGGATATGATGCTGTGTGTCAAGTGGCAGAGTGCTATCCTTGAGCAAAAACTGAAACTACATCACTCCAAAAGCCTATACTCTGCTGTATACAGTCATTAGGTGTAAGCCACCAGCGTGTGACAAATACTCTTAATGCTCTTTTTTTCCCCCCATATGCTTTGGTACAGATGGTCATCATGTCTGAATACTAAAAATAACACACACACATATATATGACTGCGTTTGAAAATGGCAGAGGGAAATAACAATGAAGAGATAATTCACTTGAACAACTTTCACTGCCACAGGAGACAAGGTAAGTTGTTTATTCTACTTGGCCAAGAATCTAGCCTGCTTTAGAATCCAGAAGTATTTTATTTTTAGATCTGAGAACATCAGGCATAAAAAGCATTTGTTAGACTAGTAGTGTGCCAGCTTACACATATAGTCATGAATGAATTTTATCAATCCTCCCTCATACCGAGCATGGTGGCAAATGCCTAAATTCCCAGTTACTCAGGAAGCAGAGGTAGGAGACCAGTGCTTTGAGGCTAGCCTGGGAGAGGTTAGTTAGAACCCCAAGAGACAAAGCATGGTATTATATGCTTGTAGTTAGCTACTCAAGTGGTAAAGGTAAAATCATTACCCAGCTGGGCGAGCTGGCTCACACCTATAATCCTAGCTACTCAGGAGGCTGAGCTCTGAAAATCATGGTTCAGGAGTCAAAGCCAGCCCAGGGACTTTAGTTAGTGCCTCTTCAATTAACCACCAGAAAACAGGGGAAGTGGTGTTGTGGCTTAAGGGGTAGGGCAGTAGCCTTCAGCTGAAGAGCTCAGGGATAACGTCCATGCCCAGAGTTCAAGTCCCATAACCACACACACACACACACACACACACACACACACACACACACACACACACACACACACACACACATACATAAAAAGCATGACCCCAGGCAGCCTGGACAAAAGTGTTAGATCCTTTCTATAAACAAACTAAAGCTAAAAGGGCTGAGGCATGGCTCATTGGTACTGCATTTGCCTAGGAAGGAAGAGTCCCTGTGTATACCAGCCAGAAAAGGAAGAAATGAAATCTTACATAAGTAGATTAATATGCTAGTAATCCAACCTGTGAGTAGACAGTCATTGGATCTATAGAGATGGGATTAGGAGTGCTCCTGTGAGCTTATTTTTCCTACAACAGTTATAGGTACTAGTAAGTTTGCTTGCCCTCACGTGATACTTCTTTTCTGTGTTTTTTGTTGTTGTTGTTGTTTCTCTCCCCTCCCCCCACTTTTCACACCTGCTTTCCCTCCCTCCCTCCCTCCCTCCCTTCCTCCCTTCCTCCCTCCCTTCTTTGCTTCTTCCTCCGTTTCCTTCTTTTCCCCATGCCAGGGCTTGAACTACAGGATTCTCCTTCTTGCTCAGCTTCTTCAAGCCTGGTGTTCTACCACTTGAGCCACATCTTTGTCCTGGCTTTTTTCTGTACATGGAATGCTATGGACTTTCTGGCCTGGAATGACATCAAATTTTGATCCTCCAGATCTCAAGTCACCTGAGTATCTAGAATTATAGGTTTGAGATCACTCAACTAGTTTCGATTTTTTTTCCAGCCCTGGCTTGAACTCAGGGCCGAAGCAATGTCCTTGGGCTTTCTCAAGGCCAGCACTTTAACACTTGAGCCTCAGCACCATTTCCAGCTTTTTCTATGTATGTGGTACCGAGGGATTGAACCCGGGTCTTCCTGCGTGCTAGGCAAGCACCCTACCACTAGGCCAAAGTCCCAGGTCCCAAGTTTGGTTTTTTTGAGACAGGGTCTCACTATGAAGCATTGATTAGCCTGGAGTTTGGCCTAGTGGTAGAGTGCTTTCCTAACATGCACGAAGATCTGGGTTCCATTCCTTGGTACCACATACATAGAAAAAGCCAGAAATGGACCTGTGGCTAAAGGGGTAGAGCTCTATCCTTGAGAAAATCCAAGGACAGTGCCCAGGCTCTGAGTTGAATCACTGGAACTGGCCAAACAACAAACAAAACAACAAAAACATTCTTAGCAGCTTTGTAATATGACATTCAGGGCAAGACTCAAAGCAAGACAGAACCTTCAACTGTTTTGTTGTTGTTGTTGTTGTTGTTGGTGGTGGTGGTGGTGGTGGTAGTTGTGGTGGTGGTGGTGGTGGTGATGGTGGTGTGTGTGTGTGTGTGTGTGTGTGTGTGTGTGTGTGTGTGTGATAATTGCTGTCCTTAGAATCTCTGCAGCTCAGTAAATGAGATCATTGATTTGGGGGGGGGTTCTTTTTTTGGTGTGGGGGGAGTCCTAGGGCTTGAACTCAGGGCTTGAACATGGATGGTCCTTGGGCCTTCTCAAGGCTAATGCTCTAACACTTGAGCCACTGTACCACTTCTGTCTTTTTCTATGTATATGGTACTGAGAAATCGAACTCAGGTCTTTGTACATGCTAGGCAAGCATTGTACCACTGGGTTAAACTCCTGATCTTTTGCTTTTTTTTGGTGGGTCATGGGTTGCTATGTCTAAACTCTTCAACTCAAGGCTACTGCGCTACCCCTTAAGCCACAGCCCTACTTTCTGTTTTCTAATGCTTAATTGGAGGTAAGAATCTCACATCCTTTAATGCCTGGCTGGCTATGAACTTCAGTACTCAGATCTCAGCTTCCTGAGTAACTAGGATTACAGGTATGAGCCACTGAGTTAAAGCCCTGGGACCAGCACCAAAAAAGAGAGGGAAAAAAAAGAAAAAGTTGATAATCTTTAGCATATACTCTAGCACAATTAAGGGAAAACAAAACAAAAGGAAACATGGAAACATAGCTGTTACTGCTTTAGTGTATGTGCTTTCAGTTGGTAAGTTAATAGTAGTTATGATAAACGTTAGACTGTTAACACTCTTTGGGCCAAAATTGAATTTGCAAGAGTGAACGTGATTGTGTCAGTGTTCTAATAACAGTGTTGTTTGCCTCCTTTTAGACTGGATTAGTCTCAGAGAAGGGCCTATTACCATATCAGATTCTTCTGATGAAGAAGGGATTCCAATGCTGGTCACCCCAGCTCCTCAGCAACATGAAGAAGAGGACCTCGATGATGATGTCATCTTGACAGAAGTGAGTTTTGTTCTACTTTCCCTGACAGCTCCAGAGCAGCTCTAAGATCTCTTTAACCTGCCTCTGTGACTGCTTGCCCTTCACAGAGATAAGTCATTGAGTCCAACCTGCCTGCAGCAATGAGTATAGCTAACAATCTCCTATTCTCTTCCCTCAAAGTGAGGTGGGAACCTTTGCCCGCAGGGCAGGCAATGTCTTGCTCCTCACACAAAATGTGATTTAGAATTAGAGATGTGTACTGATTCATCAAAGATTTTCCATTCTATGACTAATTATCCTCCCTCAGTTAGAAGAGTGAGATATACCCTTATTCTATTCTTTTCAAAGGAGACATCCATTTCAGGTTTTGTAATTCATATGATTGTATTCTGCATAGAAATGGATGAGCAGGGGGCATGCCCCAGTGTGGGAGGACAGGTGATAGCACTTGCTCTTGTGTGGGTTCTTCATCAGGGGTGGCTGAGAAAAAGGCTGTGTTGTCACATGGGCAGCTCAGGCCATCCCCAGACTCTGTGTCCTGTCTTGACCAGCCACATCCAAACTGTCTTCATCTCCCCTGGACTCCTACCTGGACACATTGCTCCTGGTTTCTTCCTGGTTTTCTTGCCTGCCTCCATTTCTTCCTTGTCAGTGTTTGTAACTGGAAGGGAGATCTTAGGCCAAAGGTCAACCGTGGCCTGGTGTGGTGACTGGATAGGGAGCCTCCTCCTTGTCCATGCACAGGAAGCAGCTGGTGTGGGGACATGGGCCTCTTGCATGGAGGCAGTGACAGGGTAGCCTAGATGTCAAGCACACAGGAACAGAGCCAAGCTCCCTTTATACACTGTGTAGACTGCATTGGACACCTACTTCTCAAGAATGCTGTGCCTGAGAGCTTAGGGGCCACCCCTCTTTTTCAGCACTAATGAGTCTGAGAGATGTGTGTGCCTGTGCGTGCAGAGCAGAGATCATCCCCCTTCTGCTTCATTCATCGGCCAGGACACAAGCTGGGCCCACCCTTCTGAGCATCCACCCCTCCCTGCTTTACCACAAGCCCCACACTCATCATGAGCAATGAGGGCTCTCCCTGAGCCCATATCTAAGCCAGGAAACTGAGAGTCTGAGAAGTCCAGCGGAGGGTGCTGCCATCCCTGCCGGATGGAGGGTATGGGTCCTGCCCTAACTTCAGTGACTTGTCCAGTTCCCTTGTCTCAGAAGGTGCCTCTGTTCACCAGTGTCCCACAGGGGCCAGCTGAAGGTCTAGGTTGATGCCATTGACTGGTGAGGCAGCTCAGGAAAATCGGCAGTGTGGCCTTCTTGGTCACATCCTCAGTCCCCAGGGCTGTGAGGCCTTCACAAGGCAGTCTTCTGGCTGGTGGGGCCTGGGTGAGTATGAGCAGGAGGACTTGGTGAACTTCAGACAGGCTGGCCTCGCAGGCCTGGAGCTGGCTTCCGGCCTGATGTTCATTCAACTCTTTGGGGAGGATCATTTTGTCAGGGAGAAGCCACAGTGAGCCATGGGTTTGGGACCTTCTACAGCCTCATGCTGTTCTCCTTGTTCACTCACCCTTCTCCAATTCAAGATTTCTCGAACCCCAAGCCCACAACAAGCTGTGCCTCTACTCCTGACTCTTCTGCACCCCAGTTAACCTCTGTCCACGACTGTCGTGTCACCTAAGTGTAGAGTGTACACTTGCCCACATTCTGGTTTCTTTTTCACATTTATTAGTCTCCCCGGGCCTCTGATTTATTTTCTGGCAAGATGGGAACACGTGCCACTACACAGAAGAAAATTGCAAGAAGCAAATAATGGGTTCACACACCACGGGCAATCAATGCTCATCATTGAATCCAAGCACCCGTGTGGGTCTTGAGATCAAAGAAAAGACAAGTACATGGGCTGGGAGTTGGCCTAGTGGTAGAGTGCTTGCCTAGCATGCACGAAGACCCAGGTTCGATTCCTCAGTACCACATACATAGAAAAAAAAAGCTGGAAGTGGTGCTAAGGCTCAAGTAGTAGAGCTCTAGCCTTGAGAAAGTCCAAGGACAGTGCTCAGGCCCCGAGCTCAAGCCCAGGAATGGCAAAAAAAAAAAAATAAGACAACTGCACATCCACAACTACACAACTGACTCCATGTACATTTCCCTTGTTGCCGGGGCTAGGCCGCAGCAAACCAGGGTTCGCAGATTGGGATTCCTGAAATAGGGGCAAGGACTAGGGAAAATTAATAGAGAGACAAACAGATGGAGTTCGGGAGGACTACAGCCCAAGTCAGCAGTCCAAGAGGGCTGTGAGCTCCAGACTGCTGCCTAAGACTGTCCTGTTTATTTTAAGTTCCGACCTTAAATACTCTTCTTAAAACTAGGGAACTGCCAGAGGCTACATTCATACAAAATAGTAAACAAGTCACATATAGGATAAATGAGAAAGGATTAACATTGCTTAAAGTCATCCTGATAAAAACTGATTAACATTGCTTAAAGTTATCCTGATAAGAACTGATTGACATTGCTTAAAGTTATCCTGATAAGAGGTACTATCTTGTGTATACAGTTGTGTAGGTCCAAGGTCAGGTCCAAGGTCATTGACCCCACAGTCGGTCCCCAACATCTCCCCTGTCTTTCTTTTAAAAAATGCAGACTTGCTTGTCTTAGGTTGGGTGAATCGCTGACTCTGCCTTACCCGTCATGGGGAACTTCTTCAGATCAAGCTGAAGGCCCTGTCTTAGGTTGGTCAGAGAGCATCCCCTCTTATCCTGTCCTTGACTGCGATTCCTCTCGTGGGGGGGGGGAATTCATCCATCTGGGGCTTAGATCTGCGAGTTGTTCTATTGGTGACTGTTGAAGATGTGACCATTGGACGGGTACTGGCCATAGGCGTTGATTTGTTCCCAGCCATAGCTTCAGTTGTCACTTTACTTGGAGTAGAAACAACAGGAGTTGGCTTGATATTGGCTGTTGGTGGATCTGAAGTGCTGGCAATTCCTTGTTCTTCAGAAGCTGCAGTAGTTTTCAACGTGATCTGTCTCTGCTGTTCTGGGACCTTACTAGTAGGTTCTTGAGGCTCTTTCCTCTGCTCTAAGTGCCTCCCTTGATGCTCTTGGAGTTCTCTCTCCAATCTGCTGATTCGACCTTCTTAATAGGACTTAAGAGCTGTTATACGAACATCAAGTTCATTTTTTTTTTTGCTGATCTAATGTTCCCTTCTTTAAAACAATGCAATAATTCAAACCTAAATGATTTTCTTGATTAAACCTTGAATATGTTCACTCACTCATTCACACACATCCATACTCAAAGATTTTAAAGTGCACAAAATTAATATTGGCCATTCATTTTCCGGAAGTTTGTGTCAAGAGAGCTTTGCCAATTTTACCCTTGCAGGTGAGAACCAGGTTCAAAACAAAACTTTAGAAAAACCATAAGGATCCATATTTAAAACTGGTACCAATTTCAAAGACAAAACTGGACAAGAAAAAATATGTAACATGAACAAGACAAAGAAACAGAGACTTTTACACTTAACACAAAAACATGAATTCAGGTCTTTTCCCCATTACTGGATGCATTACTGGAGGGTTGGGGGTGAAGGTCCAGTGAGTCGCTCCTTGGATGACCAGTCACTCTCCAGAATCCGAACATAGCGTTCGGGCAGCCAGCGGGCATCATTTTCTTCCTGTGAAAAAACACATACATGCCCTCTACCCCAGGTTAGAACAGGATCTGGTCCGTGCCAAGCACCAGTTAGGGGATCCTTCCATTTTACTAAGGCAAAAGCACGCTGCTCTCTTTTTTCCCAGAATCGCTGAGCAGCAGATAAATTATTTGAATCCAGATTCAAAAAATTTAAAACAAATAAAGCATGATTAAGTATATTCACAGGGGTAGCGGGATATGACTCTCCTTTCTGTATTTTAGCAATTTGATGTTTTAATAATCCATTAGCTCTCTCCACGATGCCTTGACCTTGAGGATTGTAAGGAATGCCTGTAATATGAGTGATATTATAAGAATGGCAGAAGGATTGAAATGCTCGGCCTGCATAGCCAGGGCCATTATCTGTTTTTATTTGCGAGGGAATCCCCATCACAGCAAAACATCCAATGCAGTGAGAAATACAATGTTTAGTAGCCAGGATAAAATTAGAATAAGTATCTACAGTAACATGAACATATTTTAATCGGCCAAATGATGGAACATGTGTGACATCCATCTGCCAAATGTGATTAGAAAGCAGTCCTCGTGGATTTATACCTAAATGAGGAGCTGGTGAGAAGGGCACACAGTTGGAGCAGGTTTTAACTATTTGACGTGCCACTTGTCTAGGTAATTTAAACTGTCGGCGCAAGGCTCGGGTGTTTTGATGATGGATGGCATGTGACTGCTTAGCAAGTTCAACTTGAGTTAAATAAACTCTGGTGGCAGAATCAGTAACTGCGTTACCCTCACTTAAAGGGCCAGGAAGATTAGTGTGAGCTCGAACGAAGCCAAAAAAACAGGGGTGGTTGCGAGAACAAAACAAAGTTTGTACTTGGCGAAATTAGGTCTGGATATTGGAGTTAGTAGTTCCAATAAAGGGAACAGTTTCTATGACTTGAAGAGCACGAATTACATATTGACTGTCTGAGTATAAGTTAAAGGGCTCGTCTTGTAACAGGACGAGTGCTTGTAAAACAGCCTCTAATTCTATCTCTTGGGCGGAGGAAAAACCCGTAACCCAAGATTGAATTTTCCTATTAATGGTCAAAGCAGCCGTTCCATTGGAGGATCCATCTGTAAATACTAAAGCGGCAGAAGATAAAGGCAGGCGAGGCCCGTACTATGGAAGGAAATAGGAACTTATGACACGCAGCAAATTGGAGAAGTTTGTTAGACAGGTAGTGATGCAAAATTTTTCCCGTATAATTGGCCCAAGCAATGGCCCAAGAATCGCAATGGGCGAATAGCCAATCTTGTTGTTGTAAATTATATGGGACACAGATAAAATGAGGTTCCTGACCTAAATATTTACGGGAATCCACTCGGCACATATGTATCAGATTAGCTACCAATTCGTAGTAGGGGGTCAGCACTTTGCTGGGTGTTGATGGTAGATAAAGCCATAAATGTGGGCCATCCTGCCACAATACAGCAGTTGGGGAGTGAGAAGTAGCTAAAATGTAAACTCCCCATGGTTTAGAGTAGTCACAATAGGTCACTTGTTGCTGGGAAATTGCCTTTTCTACGATTTGGATGGCCCTCCTGGCGTCGGGATTTAAATTGCGCAAGGATGTAGGGTTGGTATCTCCTTTTAAGAGATCAAAGAGGGGTTTTAACTCTCCTGTGGACAGCTTTAAATAAGGCCGAAGCCAATTTATATCTCCTAAAAATTGCTGAAAATCATGAAGAGTTCTTAAGTGTGAAGTTTTTAATTGTATTTTTTGGCTTTTAAAATAGTGTGGGCCTACTATATGGCCTAAATACGTAAAAGGGGGGTGTTCCTGAACCTTTTCAGCTGCTATTATAAGGCCAAAGAGGCTCAGATCTTGCTTTAGTTGTCCAAAGGCTTGTCGTACGACGATAGGGTCAGAACAAGCCAACAAGATGCCGTCCATATAATGAACAATATAAACAGAAGAGAATTTTTCACGGGTGGAAGAAATGGCTCTAGCTACAAAACTTTGACATAAAGTTGGGCTATTTGCCATGCCCTGTGGGAGCACAAGCCAATGATATCGCTTCACGGGTTCTTTAAAATTAACAGAGGGGACGCTGAAGGCAAAGCGCTTACAGTCTTGAGGTGCCAGGGGTATAGTATAGAAACAATCCTTCAAATCTATAATAATCTTATAAGTATCCTTTGGGATTGCCATGGGGGAAGGCAAGCCGGGCTGTAAGGCCCCCATCAGTTCCATAGTTGCATTTACCTTTCTCAGATCCTGTAACAGCCTCCATTTACCTGACTTTTTCTTTATAACAAAAATTGGAGAATTCCATGGAGAGTTAGAAGGGGCCACATGCCCCAAGTCCAGCTGTTCCTGTACCAGCTGCTGTACTGCAATGATCTTTTCTAGAGAGAGAGGCCACTGTTCGACCCACACCGGTTCTTCAGAGAGCCAATTTATGGGATCAGCATGAGGGGCAGGACAAACAACAGCCTCCGTTAAAGAATACCCTAATCCTTGTCTCGGGGGGGTGAGACTGGGGTTGGAGTGGCTCTGGCTCCCCCTGTGCTGCTCGGCCTAGTCCCCTAAAGGGGAGGAGGCCTTGATCAAGTAACTGCTTAGTGACCGCAGCACTAGGACTAAACATATACACTCCCATTTTTTCCATGATATCACGACCCCATAAATTAATTGGCAGATGATCCAGGACAAATGGCTGAAAATGACCAGAGTGCCCTTCCTTATCTCTCCAAACAAGGATCGCACTGCTCTGCTGCGGGTCAGTTGCTTGCCCAATCCCCTGTAAGGAAGTCATAGAGGTTGTCAGGGGCCATTGGGCTGGCCAATGCTTTTTAGATATTACAGACACATCCGCTCCTGTGTCTAATATTCCTTTAAAGGGTTTTTCTTGTATAAATATAGTCATCTCAGGCCTCTCTTGTTTTATGCTTTGTACTCAATAGATATCAGAGATCCAAATCCTCTCTGTCCGCATGGGGCAGAAGAATTAGCAGTCTCCCCATGAGGTAAAGGCACAAGTATTAGTTGTGCTAATTTTTGACCGGCTGGGATCGATACCACGTGTTTCGGGGCAGAGGCCATAACTTTGATTTCTCCAGTAAAATCCTGGTCAATTTTGCCAGGTGTAATCTGTATTCCTTTAAGGGCTGAGCTACTTCGCCCTAACAGCAATCCAGCCACTCCCAGGGGAAGGGGACCGAAGACCCTCGTGGGGAGAGCTTGTGTCCCCATCTCTGGGGTCAATACTGAGCAGGTGGAGGAACAGAGGTCCAATCCTGCGCTGCCTGGGGTGGCACGGAAGAGGCTGCAGACTGATTTTGGGGGGTTGTTAGAAGATGTACTTGTGGCCGAGAAGAGGGAGGGACTGCCCCATGGTTTTGCGGGGCCAGAGGCTGGCCCCTTCTCCAGTTTCCCGAAAACGGGCGGCCATTGTGATTTGTTGCGGACTTGCAATCTTTAGCCCAGTGCTTCCCTTTACCACAGCGTGGACATGTGCCAGGTGATTTTTCTCTCTTTAACCTGCTCTGGCGTGGGCATTGTGTCATCCAATGTCCTACTTGACCACAAGAGAAGCAACTCCCCGGGGGACTAGCAACCCGAGAATGCCGCTGACCTCTATATTTTAGAAATTCAGTAATAGTCTTTCCTTGAGGAGCGGCGGCTAAAGTAAGGCCTGGTTCATGGGAGGGTCCAATACCAGCACACAGTGAAATAAAGTCCGTGATTCCTCCCTTATTCCTATGGGGTCTGATAGCCGCCTGACAGGCGGCGTTGGCATTTTCATAGGTTATGTGTCTAACTATAATCTTCCTTGCGTTCTCATCTTGTACTAGGCGGTCTGCAGTCTCCATTAATCGAGACAAAAATTCTAGACAAGGTTCATTCGGTCCCTGTTTAATTTCTACTAAATTTTTTGTACGATTGGAATTACGTAATCTTTTCCAAGCCTCTTTCGCTGCAGCATTTATTTGTAAATAGGCTTCCTTTGCATAACCCAATTGATCTTCGGTGTTTTTATAGGTTCCCTCTCCTACCTCTCCGACCTCATCCAAGCTGCCTTCATTTATCCTGGAGTCCTACCTGGACACATTGCTCTTGGTTCCTTCCTGGTTTTCTTTACTGCCTCCATTTCTTCCTTGGCTATGATTGTAACTCGAAGAGAGATCTTAGGCCGAAGCTCAACCGTGGCCTGATGTGGCCCTGCGTGCAGAGAGCCCCAAGCACTCAACTAGCCGTGCCTCTACTGCTGACTCTTCTGCTCCCCAGTTACCTGTGTCCACGGGTGTCCTATCAACTAACTCTAGAGTGTACTCAGCTCTTGCCCACATTCTGGTTTCTCTTTCACATTCAGTCGCCTCCCCAAGGCTCTGAGTTGGTTTCTGGCAAGAAGGGAACGCATGCCACTGTGACATAGGAAAAAATTTTGGGGGGTGGGGTTCAGGACTCCTCCCAGAATATCGTTGAGGGGCAAAAGGATATTATTAGGCAATTTTAAATAAGGCCTGAGCCATTGAATATCTACTAGAAGATTTGGAAATCATTAAGGGTATGGAGGCAGTCAACACGAAATTGAATGTGAGGTGTTAAATCTAATTCCTGTTGTAGATTTAAACCCAAATAGGTCAAGGGATCTTGTCACTGGACTTTTATCAGGAGTTACTTGCAAGCCAAGGTTAAGGAAGGCTTTAGAAAGTTCCACAAAACAATTCTGTAGATCTGGCCTGTCCTGAGCCACCAACAAAATATCATCAGGGTGTAGGGGAATTGTATAAAAGCAGTCTTTGAGATCAATGATCACTTTAGCCACATAAAAACAATTCCTTGCAAACACATTTGGTAAAGGCTATTTACGCTGTACATGGCCAAGCGCAAGCGTGCACTATTTATAGTTTCAAGCAGAAAATGTTCCTTATGTGACCACAATTGCAATCCTTACATGAAAATTCTTATAAAAACATGAATCTTCTTAATAAACAATCTCCAACTCTCTGCCAGTTAATCTTATTAATGGTTCCCTCCTTGGGGAACCAAGGATATAATTCTTCCCCATGATCAAAAAATGCCTTTAAATCTTTCCTTTTAACGCGAGTTCCTCGTGTCTTGAGGGCCTCTTAAACCTGAGATGAGCAATTCCTGTGACGATGATACCTGTGCCATGGCCAGTCACTTACCTTGCGCCGTCTTCACTGCTCAGCGTTGACCGAAACTGATGTCTTGGGTGGGTAGCTCCGAGCCGGTCACACAATCACTTGGATCCAAGTTTTCCTGGAAGACAGCGTTCCTCAGCCTCGCTGGCTCCCGGGCCCCACGTTGGGCGGCATTTGTCCCGTCCAGCGGGACGTCGACTAGGGCCAAGAACCTAGAGGGAGGAATGAAAGGGACAGGAGACACGAAGAAGGCAGCAAGACAAGCGTCCTGATTAAGCCGCAGATTTTATTTTTCACACAGGGGTTTATATGCCTCTTCAGGAGAGGCAGGAGGGGGTGGGGTATAGGAACTGCTTGGGGTAGGGGGTCGGGTAGTAGGATGTTTGCTCGGGGTAGAGGCCAGGTGGTAGGATGTTTGCACATCAACGCAAGCAGGCACGTGTTGCTACGTGACGTAATCCCAAGATGCAGGCGCGTTCTTACACTAAGAATTCAGGGCGTGGGAGAATGTCCCCGACCCTGGGGTGGGCAGCATCTTAGGGCTTGTTCTTGGTTGCCTCCCTTGCTGCAGCAATCAATGGAATGAGGCAGGAGAGGGGCTTGGCAACCTCGAGGAATGGATGCTGCAGGAGCTCTTTAGCTGAGCCTCTCTTTTCCACATCCATCTCCAGACAGCGGTTTAAAAAGTCCCGGAAGATAGCCGACACCTTCTCTGGGTTCTGAAGTTCCGGAGTGCCACTGGTGGCAATGAGGCACAAGGCCCTCAGAGGGTTTTCATTGAAGTATGGGGGCTCTCCTTCCATCATTTCAATAGCCACGATGCCCAGGGACCAGATGTCAACCTCGGGTCCATAGGGCTTTCTTGTTACCACCTCGGGTGCCATCCAATATGGCGTTCCCACCATGGTGCTCCTTTTGCTCTGTTCTGGAGTTATCTGTGCACAGAATCCAAAATCGGTTAACTTGACAGAGCCATCCTTTCCCAACAGTATATTGTCGCTCTTGATGTCTCTGTGAATGACTTGATTCGAATGTAGGAACTCTAGGGCCTGCAGACACTCACGGCACACAGCAGCAATCTGTCCTTCATCCATACAGATTTTTGTTACCACATCTGACAAGGGACCTCCAGCCAAGTATTCCATGACAACCCATAGCTCATCTCCTACAAGGTAATTGTCCAAGTAGTTTGCAATATTTGGGTTCTTGTTTTCCCTCATGACCAGGATCTCATTAATAACCAGCCCTTTCTCCGGATGCTGCTGCAGATTCATCTGCTTAATGGCCACCTCCTGTCCTGTGGCTACATCCATGGCGGTATACACAGTTCCCAAAGCACCGTGTCCAATCTTCTCAAAGCGCGTATACTTCTTCTTAGGATCACCCACACTCACTATGCTCCGTAATTTCTCTAAGATCTCCTCATCAGACATGTTGGGTTTCTTCTGCTGCTTCTCAATATGCCGGGTCAATGGATCTGGTGGAGTGGTGGTATTCTCAGTAGGTGAAATGGGAGATGTAGCCACGTCCCGAGTTGGAGTGACAGGAAGTGGTTCAGTCACAGCTCCTGCTGGAGCTGCAGGACAGGACGACACAAGAGCTTCTCCGTGCCTGCTTGCTTGGGACTCTTGGAGAAGCGCCACCACCCCCTCCTCCCTGAGCTTTGCCCGCCTGGGAACTTCCACCTAGCCTATTGCTCAAGCAGCCAGCACCCACGCTAGGCTTCAGGCTTCTCTTGCTCCCAGCCTATGGCTACTTCCGGGGTCTCCACCACCCAGTGGTGCCCTGCGACCTCCACCCCTTCCCAGGCTGTGGGTCAGTCCCAGGCTGCGCACCCATAGCCTCTGCCTGGCTGGGCTCCCGGATCCCCAACTGTGCGAGCATGTGGGAGACCCGGCGCTCCAGGTCAGAGCCACACATGTAGAGCCTCAGGTGTGCGCGCAGGCGCTGCAGGCAGGCATGCTGTGATGGTGCCAAGAAGTCCTGCGGGTGGTAGTCCAGCCAGGTGCTCAGGAGGCAGGAGATGGCCCTGGAGGCGAATGGGTGGGAAGCAGAGTGTGAATGAAGGCCAGCCCCTCCCGGGGTCATCCTCACACCCCTGTGATGTTGGCTGCCCTTTCAGAGAGCAGCACATCCCAACAGGGGCACCTTTGAGCTGTGCCACCCCTGGCCAGCCAACCTAAGCTAGGCTGGCAGAGAAACTCCAAGGAGGGATCCAAGACCAAATGCTGGGAGCAGTTCTGGCCCCTTCTGTTGGGGCCTAGCCTCCATCCCTGAAGCCTGATTCTGGCTCAGCTGCAATTAAAGGGCTTTGTCTAGGCATTCGGTCCTTTGCATACCTCTCTTAAGGCATCTCTGTGTACGTGACTCCATTGAACCCCCCGCAGTTTCGCGGGTCTCGCAGCAGCTCAAGTCTCGAGAGCTTTCCTGCACCTGTCCTGCCCAGTACCTGACAGCCCCACCCAGACCCTTAGTGGTAGCACAGAGGCCCTCTTTCTATTGGATAGCTTCCCAGTGCCCACCTTCTCCTACCCTAACAGTATATAACTAATTGTCTGACGCAATAAAGAGAGGAGAGCATCAGAGAGCATCAGAGATCAGCAGAGATCAGCAGAGATCAGCAGAGAGATCTGATGCGCTTTCATGGTTAACACTGCTTCTGACTCAGCGTGGTTCTTTCTTCCCCGGTGATTGGGGGAGGGCTGGGTCTTCGACACTTACCATCTCGCTCGGCTCCCGGGGGACTACAGGCTGGCCCTGTGTGTCCCTCCCTGTTCCCGTGTTGCTGCCCCGGAGAGGAGCAACACCCTTCTGCTCTTTCCAGTGCCTTCCTCCTCTCCCCCCTGGGCCACTCTCTCCATGCTAGACTCCAAGATGGCTTGCTATCCGGCCTGATATGTAGAGGGGTGTGACACACATCCTCAGGCGCTCTGCTGCCTCATTTCCTAGCATGCTCACCAGGGCTGTCTGCCTTCCAGAACACCCTTGAGCGTGGCGCTGAGCTCTCCCTCACACCTAGCAGCATGTCAGGCCCACTGACCAAGCAAAGATGTGTCTTGGCCTTTTTTGGAGCTCAAGGTGAGTTGAGCAAACCTGCTTGGTAAGGTGTGTGGGGAGCATGCCTTCTCGTGGGGCTCAGCCGTGGACCCAGCCTCTAGTGGTCCTCATATGAGTAGCCCTTGCCTGGGGTTTTCCCTCTGCTGCCGAGGATGCCCAGATCCCATGACTCCCTTGATAATCATAGGTGTTCAGAGCTCCTGATTGGGCCGTGTCTCACTCACAGCCCCAACTCCAGCACACACACACACAGAGGAGTGTGTGCGAGTGCGCCCACGCGCATGCGCAGACCTTCACACTCGAAATCAAGCACACACTCGCAACCATGCAGACACACATAAAGATGAGCACGAGAGTAACACACACATACACACAAACACACACCCATGGATTTTTCTCCAATGTGGAGCATGCCCTAGCTGGAGATCGAATCCCACTCACTCACTTGTAGAGCTTGTTTCCAGGGATGACATCCTCGCTGGAATGCGGGAGGATGTCAGTCTGTCCAGAGGAGCCCATGGGGGCTTCCAAACTCCTGAACCTGTTGAGGATTTGAAGCATCACTGGCTAGCCCAGGTCAGCCAGTCCATGTCTGCCCTTCTTGTACCACCAAGCACATTGCCTGCATATTGGCCCTCCATGAGCACTACTTCCCATTGGTGCCATGCATGAGGACAGTAGCCCCTGGGTGATGAGCTTAGGAGTACAGTGCCTTGGCACTTGCCCCAGCCAGCCCTGCTCTGTCTCTATCTAGGTGGACGAGGTCATGCAGAGAAAACGGGTTGCCTTCTTGTTGAAGAGAGACAGTGCTTTGTTGGAGGTCTCAGAGATACATAGCCCGAGAGGAGAGCCTGCAGGCCTAGACAGGACAGTGCAGCATGTGTGCCTGTGCCAGTGTAGCCGAGGACTTCCCTGCTTTGATCCCCAGGCAGTGGCAAGTGCCAAAGAGGAAGTCTGTGTGAGCAGCCCACGTTGCAGGCTCCACTGCCAAGGCTTCCACTGCAGCTCAGGAATCCTGTGCTATTGGAATTGGCACTCACCTTGTAAACAGCAGGTCCAGGACCTGAAGGGTGTCTGCACACCTTCTGTAGCTGTTGAAGAAGGTGTGGATGAAGGTGGAGTTGTCGAGCAGCTGGGCAAGCACCAGGTGGTCCACCTGCTCCTGCAGTGTGCCTGCCGTGGGGAACTCTGACCCGCAGGCATCGGGCATGCCTGGGGACAAGTCCCCTTCAGTCTGGAGGAGAACCACACAGGGACAGTTCAAGTGCCATGTGCAACACTACAGGAACATTCATGGACACACACAAATAACTGCAAACATTTGACCACTCACAGCAACACACACAGGGACACTCACAGGGACACACCCCCACACACACCCCTGCCCCCCCTCCACACACGTGGGAAGGAAAAGTGGTGATGCACAGGGAGATGAGGGTGGAAGGCGTCCTAGCCATTTCCTGCCCTGGTCTGTCCCATGTTACCCTAGAATTCCTCCGGAAAAATCTCCAGAGGCGTCGGTGGCGGAGGCCAGGGCGCACAAAGCATGGACACAGGCGCCCCAGGAACCCTCTCCGCCCATCACTCAGGCCTGAGCCTCGACCACTTTGCCAGCAACAACGAAACATCTTTGCAATGGACACGATCCACACAAGTGCACTCTCCGAGGCTTGTGTGGACTGTGAATTCCTGGGAGGACCCCGGGGTTCTGAGTCCTCTGAGCCATTGTGATGTCACCTCTGCACAGCTCTTCCCTTGAGCCCTTGATTATGACCCAAGCTTTGCAAGGTGCCCTGTTCAGGCCTTTTTCTGCCTTGCCCAGGCCGACCACTGGCCATTGTGACCCAAAGCCCCTGGACCAGTGGCCCCTCATAGAGCTAGGTCAGAGGCTCTGGCTAAAGGGGATCTATCAAGGTGGGGTCTTAAGCACACAGCCTTGCCCTATCCAGATGTGACCCTGGATAGGAGAGGATGACTCTCACCACTCCAAAGACTCCCAGAACTCTCAGGGATTCAACCTCCTGATTCAACCTCCTGTGTGTCAGAAAGTGACACACATCTCTGAGGGACTGCCTTGACAGGGAACACTTGCTAGGAGATCAGATGCACTGAAACAAACGCAGCTCCACCAACTCTTCTAGTCCTGCAGAAGGGTTCAGAAAATGCTACTTGATGGTTGACCACGTGCTCCTCTGCTCCACAGATAGATGCAGGTAACTGAGCCTCAGAGATCGTGCCCTGGGTCCTAGAACCTGCCGCAGCCCTCCCACGACCCACAGAACCAAGCCCTCTATGTCCTTTCTGTAGACAGCCATGGAGCTAGGGCTCAGACTCACTGGAGCCTGTAGGTGCCCAATTCTGAAAAGCCCTCCCCTGGACCTAGCCTGACCACAGCACCTGACTTCGGAAAAGTGAATCCCAGTGTGGGAGCTCCATTACCCAGTAGATTGAACTTGTGATTTGGGGTGACTCTGTGCATTCCACATTGCTCTCTTCTTCTAGCCGGCCTCCCCTCACAACTCCTAATGACTCATCTGACACAGTCATGGCTGTCCCCTGGGCCAGACTCTGGTTTAAAGATGCACCAATGCCATCCAACAGATAAGAGAAAGAAGAGAAAAGAGACTAAAGGAAATAATAGGACTGAGATTCAGCAAAGCGGGTCACTCTCATTGTCCCCCTTTCTGTCTCAGTACTATCAGTGCCACCATGAGTGCCTCCTCCAGCCAGGAAAGTTGAGGCCTGGTTACGGCATGCCCCAGTGTGGGAACACAGGTGATTGCACTTGCTCTTTGTGTGGTTCTGTATCGGGGTGGCTGAGAAAAAGGCTGCGTTGCCATATGGGCAGCTCCGGCCATCCCCAGACCCTGTGTCCTATCTTGACCGAGCACATCCAAGCTGTCTTCATCTACCCTGACTCCTAGCTGGGACAGAGAGCTCGTGGTTCCTTCTTGGATTTCTTTCCCGCCTCCATTACTTCCTTGGCAGTGGTTGTAACTCCAAGAGAGATCTTAGGTGTGGTGACTGGATGGGGGGCCTCCTCCTTGTCCATGCACAGGACATGGGCCTCTTGCATGGAGGCAGTGTCAGGGTAGCCTAGATGTCAAGCACACCGGAACATAGCCAAGCTCCCTTTAAACACTGTATAGACAGCATTGGATAGCTACTTCTCATGCTTTCTTTGACGCTCAAGACTGCTGTGCCTTAGAGCTTAGGGGCCACCCCTCTTTTTCAGCACTAATGAATCTGGGAGATGTGTGTGCCTGTGCGTGCAGAGCAGAGATCATCCCCCTTCTGCTTCACTCATCGGCCAGGACACAAGCTGGGCCCACCCTTCTGAGCATCCACTTCTCCCTGCTTTACCACAAGCCCCACACTCATCATGAGCAATGAGGGCTCTCCCTGAGCCCATATCTAAGCCAGGAAACTGAGAGTCTGAGAAGTCCAGCAGAGGGTGCGGCCGTCCTTCCTGGATGGAGGGTGTGGGTCCTGCCCTAACCTCAGTGACTTGAACAGTTCCCTTGTCTCAGAAGGTGCCTCTGTTCACCAGTGGCCCACAGGACCCAGCTGAAGGTCTAGGTTGATGCCATTGACTGGTGAGGCAGCTCAGGAAAATCTGCAGTGTGGCCTACTTGGTCACATCCTCAGTCCCCAGGGCTGTGAGGCGTTCACAAGGCAGTCTTCTGGCTGATGGGGCCTGGGTGTGTATGAGCAGGAACGCTTGGTCAATTTCAGACAGGCTGGCTTCGCGGGCCTGGAGCTGGTTTGCGGCATGATGTTCAACAATTTGGGGAAGATCCTTTTGTCAGGGCAAAAGGACAGTGAGCCCTGCTTTGGGACCTTCAACAGCCTCTTGCTGTTCTCCTTGTTCACTCACGCTTCTCCGATTCTAGATTTCTCGAACCCCAAGCACACAATGAGCTGTACCTCTACTCCTGACTCCTGCTCCCCAGTTAACCTCTGTCCACGAGTGTCGTGTCACCTAAGTGTAGAGTGTACTCCTGCCTAGATTCTGGTTTCTCTTTCACATTCATTAGCCTCCCCAGGGCTCTGAGTTATTTTCTGGCAAGATGAAAACACATGCCACTGTGACACAGAACTGGAGTCTGAAGATTTAACGGCTTACCCCAAAGGTACTGATACATTAGGTGGTGAGGCCAGGATTCTGACTGAGGCCATCTGATCTGAAGTTCAGGTGAGAGGACCAAAGGTTGGGGAATGCCCTGATGCAGAGACATCCCAGGCAGGAGTGAAAATACCTTCACCAGACTATTTGTCACCACTATTTAGGACCCCTATTGTGTACTCAGGAGGACTCATAGCTCCACCAGAACTGTTTACTATTTGGCATTTAACCAATGGAAAATGACTTAGTCTCCTTTGCTTCCTACTGAAAAAATTGAAGGAGGCTATTTGGTGAATAAAAAAAATTAGGCTTCTGTAATTAGTGTTTAAAATTAGTAGTAGTAGTAGTATTTGATTGTGAGGATTGAACTCTGGGCTTGGGTATTGTCTCTGAACTCTAAAGCTCAGTGATAGTGCTCTATCACTTTGAGCCACAGCACTTCTGGTTTTCTGGTAGTTAATTGGATATATTTATCCCATAGTCTTTTGTGCCCCAGCTGTCTTTGAACATCAGTCCTCATATCTCAGTTTCCTGAGTAGCTGGATTACAGGTATGAGCCATTGTGCCTGGGAAAATGATTCTTAAAAACCTAAGCAGAGGGCCAAGACTGTGGCCTAGTGGCCCAATATGTACAAAACCCTTGGTACCACATATACAGAAAAGGCTGGAAGTGGTGGCTCAAGTGGTTGAATGATAGCTTGAGCAAAAAAAAACTCCAGGATAGTGCTCAGGCCCTTAGCTCAAGCCCCAATAGTGACAGTAAACAAAAACAAACAAACAAAAAACTAGACTGCTGGAGGCTCATGCCTGTAATCCTAACTACTCTGAAATCTGAGACCTGAAGCCTGAGGTTCAAAGCCAGCACAAGCAGGGAAAGTCTATGAGACTCATATATCTAGTTACTCAGGAAAAGCTGAATGGCACTGTGGCTCCAGTGGGACAGTGCTAGCCTTGAACAAAAGTAGCTTAGGAACAGCACCTAGGCCAAGAGTTCAAGCCCCAGGATTGGGGGGGGGAAAAACCAAAACAAAAACCCTAATGGGAAAGAAAAGTCCTTGATTAGGGACACTGAATTTGATGTCAGAGCTTTTCCCGGTTTACCATTGCTGTCTGTTAGTAAAACTCCTGGCCCTATGTTCAGGGTTTTTTTTTTTTTTGGTTTTATTTTGGTGGGTCATGGGGCTCGAACTTGGCCTGGGTGCTGTCCCGAGCTCTTCAGCTCAATGTTACTACCGTACCCCTGTGCCTGCACAGTGTCCCTGAGCTCTTCAGCTCTAGGCTATCACACTATCTTTGAGCCAGACTGCACTTCCCTTTTTCTAGAGGTTAATTGGATCAGAATCTCTGGTCCTTTTGTGCTCTCAGCTGGCTTTGAATCTTGATCCTCAGATCTCAGCCTCCTGATTTGTTAGGATTACAGGCTTGAGCCACCTTGCCAGCTGGTTTTGTGCATTTCTTGCTTGATATTCAGTTTTTGGATCCATTCATCGGTGTAGGCCAACTTTGGGCTTTGAGATCCTCAGATCTCAGCCTCCTAAGTAGCTAGGATTCTAGGTACCACTGGTGCCTGGCAAGAGCTCTGGACCTGGGCAGTGTTCCTGAGCTCTTCAGCTCAAGGCTAACACCCTACTGCTTGAGCCATAGAGCCACTTCTTGCTTTCTAGTGGTTAATTGGAGATGAGTCTCAGAGTCTTTAGTGCCTGGGCTGACTTTGAACCTCGATCCTCAGATCTCCCGAGTAGCCAGGATTACAGGCATGAGCCACAGCCCCCAGCTGAGAATTGACTTTTATGTGCCATCTTAAAAAGGAATCCAAGCTTATTTTTCTCCCATGTGGATTCCCTCTACTCCTTCACTGACTGCATCTTTGTTTAGCGTTGATGAGTGAATATATGTGGGTCTTCATCAGAGCCTTCTACTTTTTAATCTTTTTGCCTTTGCTTTCTTAGTACCATTTTTATTATTATTTGCTTAAATAATTGATGACACTTTTCTTTCTAACTACCCGATTTTTTTCCCATTTAGTACAGTCTCAATCTGCAAGAAAAAGTGTCCCTGAATAGGGATGATGTCTGCTGGAGGGTTTTTAAAATGCCTTTAATCAGATAAACATTCCCATCAATACTAGTAAATTAACTCTTTTCTTTTTTTTCTTTTTTTTTTTTTGCAGTCCTGAGGCTTGAACTTAGAGCCTGAACACTGCCCTTGGACTTTCTCAAGGCCATTGCTCTAACACTAGAGCCACAGCACCATTTCCAGCTTTTTTGTATGTATATGGTACCAAGGAATCGAACCTGGGTCTTCATGCATGCTAGGAAGCACTCTACCACTAAGCCAAGCTCCCAGCCCTGACACATAAATGAAATCTTAACTAAAATCAATAACATGCCAGGTGCAGTGACCACTGCTGTAATCCTAGCCACCTAGAAGACTGAGATCTGATGATCTTGGTTCAAAAGCCAGGCTCTTATCTCCAATTAGCCACTAGAAGTTGGGCTGTGGCTGGCTCATGGGCGCTAGGGCAGTAGTCATGAGCTGAAGAGCTCAGGGACAGTGCCTAGGCTCAGAGTTCAAGCCCCACAACAACAACAATCAAAAAACAGGTTTGGACTCAGGGCTTTTGCTTGCCTGCCAAGCTCTGTACCACTTGAACAATTCCTCTGTACCTTTTTGCTTTAGGTTAATTTTCAGATCAAATGTTGTACTTCTTGCTTAGGTAGCTTTGGATTGTCATCCTACTTACACCTTCACATAGCTGGGATTATAGATGTGAATCCCCATGCTCAGCTTATTTGTTGAGATGGAATCTCACTTGTGTGTGTGTGTGTGTGTGTGTGTGTGTGTGTGTGTGTGTGTGTGTGTGTGTGTGTGTGTGTGAGTCATGGAGCTTAAACTCTGGCCTGGGCACTGTCCCTGAGGTTTTCAGCTCAAGGCTACCACCCTAACCCTGGGTCTTAGCCTTGTCCCTGAGCTCTTGAGTGCAACGCTACCACCCTACCCTTGAGCCAAACCCCACTTCCTGTTTTCTAGGGGTTCATAGGAGATAAGAGTCTCAGGTCCTTTAGTGCCAGGGCCAGCTTTGAACCTTGATCCTCAGATCTCAGCCTCCTGAGTAGCTAGGATTACAGGTATGAGCCACAACCTTGGCTCTCACTTCTTTTTTACCAGCTGCTTGAAACCATGATCCTCCCCGATAATTGGGATGAGCCATTGTGCCCGAAACAAAAAAAAAGTATTTTTTGTCTTGATTTTGGTATAATGAAGTTTAAATATGAAAAATCACATTTCTTCTACTTTGCAACATGTTTAGAGACATTAAATTATAGGTATATACAGACAGTTACGGCTGTGGCCTTGACTGGTTGAGGACATGGACACCAACAGCATCTGAAATGCTGTCAAGGCAGAACATTACCAATAGCAGTGAAAGCTTATAAGTGGCACTCTGACTCAGAATGTTACAGCAGTAGTGAAATAGTTCAGGGACAGCACCCAGGGTCTGAGTTCAAGTCCTAATATTGACCCCCCCACCAAAAAAAAGATGAAATATTTGACTGATGAGAAAGTTTGCTGGACACAGTGGCTGATGCCTGTAATCCTAGCTACTCAGGAGGCTGAGATCTGAGGATAGTTCAAAGCCAGCCCAGGCACTAAAGACCAGGAGACTCATCTCCCGTTCACCACCAGAAAACCAGAAGTGGCGCTGTGACTTCAGGGGTAGGGTGGTAGCCTTGAGCTGAAGAGCTCAGTGACAGCTCCCAGGCCCCCAAAAAGAAAGGATGTGGCTTAGTGTTAAGAATACTTGCCTAGCACACATGAGGCCCTGGGTTCGATTCCTCAGTACCGTATAAACAAAAACTGGATATGATGCTGTGTGTCAAGTGGCAGAGTGCTATCCTTGAGCAAAAACTGAAACTACATCACTCCAAAAGCCTATACTCTGCTGTATACAGTCATTAGGTGTAAGCCACCAGCGTGTGACAAATACTCTTAATGCTCTTTTTTTCCCCCCATATGCTTTGGTACAGATGGTCATCATGTCTGAATACTAAAAATAACACACACACATATATATGACTGCGTTTGAAAATGGCAGAGGGAAATAACAATGAAGAGATAATTCACTTGAACAACTTTCACTGCCACAGGAGACAAGGTAAGTTGTTTATTCTACTTGGCCAAGAATCTAGCCTGCTTTAGAATCCAGAAGTATTTTATTTTTAGATCTGAGAACATCAGGCATAAAAAGCATTTGTTAGACTAGTAGTGTGCCAGCTTACACATATAGTCATGAATGAATTTTATCAATCCTCCCTCATACCGAGCATGGTGGCAAATGCCTAAATTCCCAGTTACTCAGGAAGCAGAGGTAGGAGACCAGTGCTTTGAGGCTAGCCTGGGAGAGGTTAGTTAGAACCCCAAGAGACAAAGCATGGTATTATATGCTTGTAGTTAGCTACTCAAGTGGTAAAGGTAAAATCATTACCCAGCTGGGCGAGCTGGCTCACACCTATAATCCTAGCTACTCAGGAGGCTGAGCTCTGAAAATCATGGTTCAGGAGTCAAAGCCAGCCCAGGGACTTTAGTTAGTGCCTCTTCAATTAACCACCAGAAAACAGGGGAAGTGGTGTTGTGGCTTAAGGGGTAGGGCAGTAGCCTTCAGCTGAAGAGCTCAGGGATAACGTCCAGGCCCAGAGTTCAAGTCCCATAACCACACACACACACATACATAAAAAGCATGACCCCAGGCAGCCTGGACAAAAGTGTTAGATCCTTTCTATAAACAAACTAAAGCTAAAAGGGCTGAGGCATGGCTCATTGGTACTGCATTTGCCTAGGAAGGAAGAGTCCCTGTGTATACCAGCCAGAAAAGGAAGAAATGAAATCTTACATAAGTAGATTAATATGCTAGTAATCCAACCTGTGAGTAGACAGTCATTGGATCTATAGAGATGGGATTAGGAGTGCTCCTGTGAGCTTATTTTTCCTACAACAGTTATAGGTACTAGTAAGTTTGCTTGCCCTCACGTGATACTTCTTTTCTGTGTTTTTTGTTGTTGTTGTTGTTTCTCTCCCCTCCCCCCACTTTTCACACCTGCTTTCCCTCCCTCCCTCCCTCCCTCCCTTCCTCCCTTCCTCCCTCCCTTCTTTGCATCTTCCTCCGTTTCCTTCTTTTCCCCATGCCAGGGCTTGAACTACAGGATTCTCCTTCTTGCTCAGCTTCTTTAAGCCTGGTGTTCTACCACTTGAGCCACATCTTTGTCCTGGCTTTTTTCTGTACATGGAATGCTATGGACTTTCTGGCCTGGAATGACATCAAATTTTGATCCTCCAGATCTCAAGTCACCTGAGTATCTAGAATTATAGGTTTGAGATCACTCAACTAGTTTCGATTTTTTTTCCAGCCCTGGCTTGAACTCAGGGCCGAAGCAATGTCCTTGGGCTTTCTCAAGGCCAGCACTTTAACACTTGAGCCTCAGCACCATTTCCAGCTTTTTCTATGTATGTGGTACCGAGGGATTGAACCCGGGTCTTCCTGCGTGGTAGGCAAGCACCCTACCACTAGGCCAAAGTCCCAGGTCCCAAGTTTGGTTTTTTTGAGACAGGGTCTCACTATGAAGCATTGATTAGCCTGGAGTTTGGCCTAGTGGCAGAGTGCTTTCCTAACATGCACGAAGATCTGGGTTCCATTCCTTGGTACCACATACATAGAAAAAGCCAGAAATGGACCTGTGGCTAAAGTGGTAGAGCTCTATCCTTGAGAAAATCCAAGGACAGTGCCCAGGCTCTGAGTTGAATCACTGGAACTGGCCAAACAACAAACAAAACAACAAAAACATTCTTAGCAGCTTTGTAATATGACATTCAGGGCAAGACTCAAAGCAAGACAGAACCTTCAACTGTTTTGTTGTTGTTGTTGTTGTTGTTGTTGTTGTTGGTGGTGGTGGTGGTGGTAGTTGTGGTGGTGGTGGTGGTGGTGATGGTGGTGTGTGTGTGTGTGTGTGTGTGTGTGTGTGTGTGTGTGTGTGTGATAATTGCTGTCCTTAGAATCTCTGCAGCTCAGTAAATGAGATCATTGATTTGGGGGGGGTTCTTTTTTGGTGTGGGGGGAGTCCTAGGGCTTGAACTCAGGGCTTGAACATGGATGGTCCTTGGGCCTTCTCAAGGCTAATGCTCTAACACTTGAGCCACTGTACCACTTCTGTCTTTTTCTATGTATATGGTACTGAGAAATCGAACTCAGGTCTTTGTACATGCTAGGCAAGCATTGTACCACTGGGTTAAACTCCTGATCTTTTTCTTTTTTCTGGTGGGTCATGGGTTGCTATGTCTGAACTCTTCAACTCAAGGCTACTGCGCCACCCCTTAAGCCACAGCCCTACTTTCTGTTTTCTAATGCTTAATTGGAGGTAAGGATCTCACATTCTTTAATGCCTGGCTGGCTATGAACTTCAGTACTCAGATCTCAGCCTCCTGAGTAACTAGGATTACAGGTGTGAGCCACTGAGTTAAAGCCCTGGGACCAGCACCAAAAAAGAGAGGGAAAAAAAAGAAAAAGCTGATAATCTTTAGCATATACTCTAGCACTATTAAGGGAAAACAAAACAAAAAGAAACATGGAAACATAGCTGTTACTGCTTTAGTGTATGTGCTTTCAGTTGGTAAGTTAATAGTAGTTATGATAAAGGTTAGACTGTTAACACTCTTTGGGCCAAAATTGAATTTGCAAGAGTGAACGTGATTGTGTCAGCGTTCTAATAACAGTGTTGTTTGCCTCCTTTTAGACTGGATTAGTCTCAGAGAAGGGCGTATTACCATATCAGATTCTTCTGATGAAGAAGGGATTCCAATGCTGGTCACCCCAGCTCCTCAGCAACATGAAGAAGAGGACCTGGATGATGATGTCATCGTGACAGAAGTGAGTTTTGTTCTACTTTCCCTGACAGCTCCAGAGCAGCTCTAAGATCTCTTTAACCTGCCTCTGTGACTGCTTGCCCTTCACAGAGATAAGTCATTGAGTCCAACCTGCCTGCAGCAATGAGTATAGCTAACAATCTCCTATTCTCTTCCCTCAAAGTGAGGTGGGAACCTTTGCCCGCAGGGCAGGCAATGTCTTGCTCCTCACACAAAATGTGATTTAGAATTAGAGATGTGTACTGATTCATCAAAGATTTTCCATTCTATGACTAATTATCCTCCCTCAGTTAGAAGAGTGAGATATACCCTTATTCTATTCTTTTCAAAGGAGACATCCATTTCAGGTTTTGTAATTCATATGATTGTATTCTGCATAGAAATGGATGAGCAGGGGGCATGCCCCAGTGTGGGAGGACAGGTGATAGCACTTGCTCTTGTGTGGGTTCTTCATCAGGGGTGGCTGAGTAAAAGGCTGTGTTGTCACATGGGCAGCTCAGGCCATCCCCAGACTCTGTGTCCTGTCTTGACCAGCCACATCCAAACTGTCTTCATCTCCCCTGGACTCCTACCTGGACACATTGCTCCTGGTTTCTTCCTGGTTTTCTTGCCTGCCTCCATTTCTTCCTTGTCAGTGTTTGTAACTGGAAGGGAGATCTTAGGCCAAAGGTCAACCGTGGCCTGGTGTGGTGACTGGATAGGGAGCCTCCTCCTTGTCCATGCACAGGAAGCAGCTGGTGTGGGGACATGGGCCTCTTGCATGGAGGCAGTGACAGGGTAGCCTAGATGTCAAGCACACAGGAACAGAGCCAAGCTCCCTTTATACACTGTGTAGACTGCATTGGACACCTACTTCTCAAGAATGCTGTGCCTGAGAGCTTAGGGGCCACCCCTCTTTTTCAGCACTAATGAGTCTGAGAGATGTGTGTGCCTGTGCGTGCAGAGCAGAGATCATCCCCCTTCTGCTTCATTCATCGGCCAGGACACAAGCTGGGCCCACCCTTCTGAGCATCCACCCCTCCCTGCTTTACCACAAGCCCCACACTCATCATGAGCAATGAGGGCTCTCCCTGAGCCCATATCTAAGCCAGGAAACTGAGAGTCTGAGAAGTCCAGCGGAGGGTGCTGCCATCCCTGCCGGATGGAGGGTGTGGGTCCTGCCCTAACTTCAGTGACTTGTCCAGTTCCCTTGTCTCAGAAGGTGCCTCTGTTCACCAGTGGCCCACAGGGGCCAGCTGAAGGTCTAGGTTGATGCCATTGACTGGTGAGGCAGCTCAGGAAAATCTGCAGTGTGGCCTTCTTGGTCACATCCTCAGTCCCCAGGGCTGTGAGGCCTTTACAAGGCAGTCTTCTGGCTGGTGGGGCCTGGGTGAGTATGAGCAGGAGGACTTGGTGAACTTCAGACAGGCTGGCCTCGCAGGCCTGGAGCTGGCTTCCGGCCTGATGTTCATTCAACTCTTTGGGGAGGATCATTTTGTCAGGGAGAAGCCACAGTGAGCCATGGGTTTGGGACCTTCTACAGCCTCATGCTGTTCTCCTTGTTCACTCACCCTTCTCCAATTCAAGATTTCTCGAACCCCAAGCTCACAACAAGCTGTGCCTCTACTCCTGACTCTTCTGCACCCCAGTTAACCTCTGTCCACGACTGTCGTGTCACCTAAGTGTAGAGTGTACACTTGCCCACATTCTGGTTTCTTTTTCACATTTATTAGTCTCCCCGGGCCTCTGATTTATTTTCTGGCAAGATGGGAACACGTGCCACTACACAGAAGAAAATTGCAAGAAGCAAATAATGGGTTCACACACCACGGGCAATCAATGCTCATCATTGAATCCAAGCACCCGTGTGGGTCTTGAGATCAAAGAAAAGACAAGTACATGGGCTGGGAGTTGGCCTAGTGGTAGAGTGCTTGCCTAGCATGCACGAAGACCCAGGTTCGATTCCTCAGTACCACATACATAGAAAAAAAAAGCTGGAAGTGGTGCTAAGGCTCAAGTAGTAGAGCTCTAGCCTTGGGAAAGTCCAAGGACAGTGATCAGGCCCCGAGCTCAAGCCCAGGAATGGCAAAAAAAAAAATGAGACAACTGCACATCCACAACTACACAACTGACTCCATGTACATTTCCCTTGTTGCCGGGGCTAGGCCGCAGCAAACCAGGGTTCGCAGATTGGGATTCCTGAAATAGGGGCAAGGACTAGGGAAAATTAATAGAGAGACAAACAGATGGAGTTCGGGAGGACTACAGCCCAAGTCAGCAGTCCAAGAGGGCTGTGAGCTCCAGACTGCTGCCTAAGACTGTCCTGTTTATTTTAAGTTCCGACCTTAAATACTCTTCTTAAAACTAGGGAACTGCCAGAGGCTACATTCATACAAAATAGTAAACAAGTCACATATAGGATAAATGAGAAAGGATTAACATTGCTTAAAGTCATCCTGATAAAAACTGATTAACATTGCTTAAAGTTATCCTGATAAGAACTGATTGACATTGCTTAAAGTTATCCTGATAAGAGTTACTATCTTGTGTATACAGTTGTGTAGGTCCAAGGTCAGGTCCAAGGTCATTGACCCCACAGTCGGTCCCCAACATCTCCCCCGTCTTTCTTTTAAAAAATGCAGACTTGCTTGTCTTAGGTTGGGTGAATCGCTGACTCTGCCTTACCCGTCATGGGGAACTTCTTCAGATCAAGCTGAAGGCCCTGTCTTAGGTTGGTCAGAGAGCATCCCCTCTTATCCTGTCCTTGACTGCGATTCCTCTCGTGGGGGGAGGGGGGAATTCATCCATCTGGGGCTTAGATCTGCGAGTTGTTCTATTGGTGACTGTTGAAGATGTGACCATTGGACGGGTACTGGCCATAGGCGTTGATTTGTTCCCAGCCATAGCTTCAGTTGTCACTTTACTTGGAGTAGAAACAACAGGAGTTGGCTTGATATTGGCTGTTGGTGGATCTGAAGTGCTGGCAATTCCTCATTCTTCAGAAGCTGCAGTAGTTTTCAACGTGATCTGTCTCTGCTGTTCTGGGACCTTACTAGTAGGTTCTTGAGGCTCTTTCCTCTGCTCTAAGTGCCTCCCTTGATGCTCTTGGAGTTCTCTCTCCAATCTGCTGATTCGACCTTCTTAATGGGACTTAAGAGCTGTTATACGAACAGCAAGTTCATTTTTTTTTGCTGATCTAATGTTCCCTTCTTTAAAACAATGCAATAATTCAAACCTAAATGATTTTCTTCATTAAACCTTGAATATGTTCACTCACTCATTCACACACATCCATACTCAAAGATTTTAAAGTGCACAAAATTAATATTGGCCATTCATTTTCCGGAAGTTTGTGTCAAGAGAGCTTTGCCAATTTTACTCTTGCAGGTGAGAACCAGGTTCAAAACAAAACTTTAGAAAAACCATAAGGATCCATATTTAAAACTGGTACCAATTTCAAAGACAAAACTGGACAAGAAAAAATATGTAACACGAACAAGACAAAGAAACAGAGACTTTTACACTTAACACATAAACATGAATTCAGGTCTTTTCCCCATTACTGGATGCATTACTGGAGGGTTGGGGGTGAAGGTCCAGTGAGTCGCTCCTTGGATGACCAGTCACTCTCCAGAATCCGAACATAGCGTTCGGGCAGCCAGCGGGCATCATTTTCTTCCTGTGAAAAAACACATACATGCCCTCTACCCCAGGTTAGAACAGGATCTGGTCCGTGCCAAGCACCAGTTAGGGGATCCTTCCATTTTACTAAGGCAAAAGCACGCTGCTCTCTTTTTTTCCCAGAATCGCTGAGCAGCAGATAAATTATTTGAATCCAGATTCAAAAAATTTAAAACAAATAAAGCATGATTAAGTATATTCACAGGGGTAGCGGGATATGACTCTCCTTTCTGTATTTTAGCAATTTGATGTTTTAATAATCCATTAGCTCTCTCCACGATGCCTTGACCTTGAGGATTGTAAGGAATGCCTGTAATATGAGTGATATTATAAGAATGGCAGAAGGATTGAAATGCTCGGCCTGCATAGCCAGGGCCATTATCTGTTTTTATTTGCGAGGGAATCCCCATCACAGCAAAACATCCAATGCAGTGAGAAATACAATGTTTAGTAGCTTCCCCAGCAAGGGGGGTGGCCAGGATAAAATTAGAATAAGTATCTACAGTAACATGAACATATTTTAATCGGCCAAATGATGGAACATGTCTGACATCCATCTGCCAAATGTGATTAGAAAGCAGTCCTCGTGGATTTATACCTAAATGAGGAGCTGGTGAGAAGGGCACACAGTTGGAGCAGGTTTTAACTATTTGACGTGCCACTTGTCTAGGTAATTTAAACTGTCGGCGCAAGGCTCGGCTGTTTTGATGATGGATGGCATGTGACTGCTTAGCAAGTTCAACTTGAGTTAAATAAACTCTGGTGGCAGAATCAGTAACTGCGTTACCCTCACTTAAAGGGCCAGGAAGATTAGTGTGAGCTCGAACGAAGCCAAAAAAACAGGGGTGGTTGCGAGAACAAAACAAAGTTTGTACTTGGCGAAATTGGGTCTGGATATTGGAGTTAGTAGTTCCAATAAAGGGAACAGTTTCTATGACTTGAAGAGCACGAATTACATATTGACTGTCTGAGTATAAGTTAAAGGGCTCGTCTTGTAACAGGACGAGTGCTTGTAAAACAGCCTCTAATTCTATCTCTTGGGCGGAGGAAAAACCCGTAACCCAAGATTGAATTTTCCTATTAATGGTCAAAGCAGCCGTTCCATTGGAGGATCCATCTGTAAATACTAAAGCGGCAGAAGATAAAGGCAGGCGAGGCCCGTACTATGGAAGGAAATAGGAACTTATGACACGCAGCAAATTGGAGAAGTTTGTTAGACAGGTAGTGATGCAAAATTTTTCCCGTATAATTGGCCCAAGCAATGGCCCAAGAATCGCAATGGGCGAATAGCCAATCTTGTTGTTGTAAATTATATGGGACACAGATAAAATGAGGTTCCTGACCTAAATATTTACGGGAATCCACTCGGCACATATGTATCAGATTAGCTACCAATTCGTAGTAGGGGGTCAGCACTTTGCCGGGTGTTGATGGTAGATAAAGCCATAAATGTGGGCCATCCTGCCACAGTACAGCAGTTGGGGAGTGAGAAGTAGCTAAAATGTAAACTCCCCATGGTTTAGAGTAGTCACAATAGGTCACTTGTTGCTGGGAAATTGCCTTTTCTACGATTTGGATGACCCTCCTGGCGTCGGGATTTAAATTGCGCAAGGATGTAGGGTTGGTATCTCCTTTTAAGAGATCAAAGAGGGGTTTTAACTCTCCTGTGGACATCTTTAAATAAGGCCGAAGCCAATTTATATCTCCTAAAAATTGCTGAAAATCATGAAGAGTTCTTAAGTGTGAAGTTTTTAATTGTATTTTTTGGCTTTTAAAATAGTGTGGGCCTACTATATGGCCTAAATACGTAAAAGGGGGGTGTTCCTGAACCTTTTCAGCTGCTATTATAAGGCCAAAGAGGCTCAGATCTTGCTTTAGTTGTCCAAAGGCTTGTCGTACGACGATAGGGTCAGAACAAGCCAACAAGATGCCATCCATATAATGAACAATATAAACAGAAGAGAATTTTTCACGGGTGGAAGAAATGGCTCTAGCTACAAAACTTTGACATAAAGTTGGGCTATTTGCCATGCCCTGTGGGAGCACAAGCCAATGATATCGCTTCATGGGTTCTTTAAAATTAACAGAGGGGACGCTGAAGGCAAAGCGCTTACAGTCTTGAGGTGCCAGGGGTATAGTATAGAAACAATCCTTCAAATCTATAATAATCTTATAAGTATCCTTTGGGATTGCCATGGGGGAAGGCAAGCCGGGCTGTAAGGCCCCCATCAGTTCCATAGATGCATTTACCTTTCTCAGATCCTGTAACAGCCTCCATTTACCTGACTTTTTCTTTATAACAAAAATTGGAGAATTCCATGGAGAGTTAGAAGGGGCCACATGCCCCAAGTCCAGCTGTTCCTGTACCAGCTGCTGTACTGCAATGATCTTTTCTAGAGAGAGAGGCCACTGTTCGACCCACACCGGTTCTTCAGAGAGCCAATTTATGGGATCAGCATGAGGGGCAGGACAAACAACAGCCTCCGTTAAAGAATACCCTAATCCTTGTCTCGTAGGGTGAGACTGGGGTTGGAGTGGCTCTGGCTCCCCCTGTGCTGCTCGGCCTAGTCCCCTAAAGGGGAGGAGGCCTTGATCAAGTAACTGCTTAGTGACCGCAGCACTAGGACTAAACATATACACTCCCATTTTTTCCATGATATCACGACCCCATAAATTAATTGGCAGATGATCCAGGACAAATGGCTGAAAATGACCAGAGTGCCCTTCCTTATCTCTCCAAACAAGGATCGCACTGCTCTGCTGCGGGTCAGTTGCTTGCCCAATCCCCTGTAAGGAAGTCATAGAGGTTGTCAGGGGCCATTGGGCTGGCCAATGCTTTTTAGATATTACAGACACATCCGCTCCTGTGTCTAATATTCCTTTAAAGGGTTTTTCTTGTATAAATATAGTCATCTCAGGCCTCTCTTGTTTTATGCTTTGTACTCAATAGATATCAGAGATCCAAATCCTCTCTGTCCGCATGGGGCAGAAGAATTAGCAGTCTCCCCGTGAGGTAAAGGCACAAGTATTAGTTGTGCTAATTTTTGACCGGCTGGGATCGATACCACGTGTTTCGGGGCAGAGGCCATAACTTTGATTTCTCCAGTAAAATCCTGGTCAATTTTGCCAGGTGTAATCTGTATTCCTTTAAGGGCTGAGCTACTTCGCCCTAACAGCAATCCAGCCACTCCCAGGGGAAGGGGACCGAAGACCCTCGTGGGGAGAGCTTGTGTCCCCATCTCTGGGGTCAATACTGAGCAGGTGGAGGAACAGAGGTCCAATCCTGCGCTGCCTGGGGTGGCACGGAAGAGGCTGCAGACTGATTTTGGGGGGTTGTTAGAAGATGTACTTGTGGCCGAGAAGAGGGAGGGACTGCCCCATGGTTTTGCGGGGCCAGAGGCTGGCCCCTTCTCCAGTTTCCCGAAAACGGGCGGCCATTGTGATTTGTTGCGGACTTGCAATCTTTAGCCCAGTGCTTCCCTTTACCACAGCGTGGACATGTGCCAGGTGATTTTTCTCTCTTTAACCTGCTCTGGCGTGGGCATTGTGTCATCCAATGTCCTACTTGATCACAAGAGAAGCAACTCCCCGGGGGACTAGCAACCCGAGAATGCCGCTGACCTCTATATTTTAGAAATTCAGTAATAGTCTTTCCTTGAGGAGCGGCGGCTAAAGTAAGGCCTGGTACATGGGAGGGTCCAATACCAGCACACAGTGAAATAAAGTCCGTGATTCCTCCCTTATTCCTATGGGGTCTGATAGCCGCCTGACAGGCGGCGTTGGCATTTTCATAGGTTATGTGTCTAACTATAATCTTCCTTGCGTTCTCATCTTGTACTAGGCGGTCTGCAGTCTCCATTAATCGAGACAAAAATTCTAGACAAGGTTCATTCGGTCCCTGTTTAATTTCTACTAAATTTTTTGTACGATTGGAATTACGTAATCTTTTCCAAGCCTCTTTCGCTGCAGCATTTATTTGTAAATAGGCTTCCTTTGCATAACCCAATTGATCTTCGGTGTTTTTATAGGTTCCCTCTCCTACCTCTCCGACCTCATCCAAGCTGCCTTCATTTATCCTGGAGTCCTACCTGGACACATTGCTCTTGGTTCCTTCCTGGTTTTCTTTACTGCCTCCATTTCTTCCTTGGCTATGATTGTAACTCGAAGAGAGATCTTAGGCCGAAGCTCAACCGTGGCCTGATGTGGCCCTGCGTGCAGAGAGCCCCAAGCACTCAACTAGCCATGCCTCCACTGCTGACTCTTCTGCTCCCCAGTTACCTGTGTCCACGGGTGTCCTATCAACTAACTCTAGAGTGTACTCAGCTCTTGCCCACATTCTGGTTTCTCTTTCACATTCAGTCGCCTCCCCAAGGCTCTGAGTTGGTTTCTGGCAAGAAGGGAACGCATGCCACTGTGACATAGGAAAAAATTTTGGGGGGTGGGGTTCAGGACTCCTCCCAGAATATCGTTGAGGGGCAAAAGGATATTATTAGGCAATTTTAAATAAGGCCTGAGCCATTGAATATCTACTAGAGGATTTGGAAATCATTAAGGGTATGGAGGCAGTCAACACGAAATTGAATGTGAGGTGTTAAATCTAATTCCTGTTGTAGATTTAAACCCAAATAGGTCAAGGGATCTTGTCACTGGACTTTTATCAGGAGTTACTTGCAAGCCAAGGTTAAGGAAGGCTTTAGAAAGTTCCACAAAACAATTCTGTAGATCTGGCCTGTCCTGAGCCACCAACAAAATATCATCAGGGTGTAGGGGAATTGTATAAAAGCAGTCTTTGAGATCAATGATCACTTTAGCCACATAAAAACAATTTCTTGCAAACACATTTGGTAAAGGCTATTTACGCTGTACATGGCCAAGCGCAAGCGTGTACTATTTATAGTTTCAAGCAGAAAATGTTCCTTATGTGACCACAATTGCAATCCTTACATGAAAATTCTTATAAAAACATGAATCTTCTTAATAAACAATCTCCAACTCTCTGCCAGTTAATCTTATTAATGGTTCCCTCCTTGGGGAACCAAGGATATAATTCTTCCCCATGATCAAAAAATGCCTTTAAATCTTTCCTTTTAACGCGAGTTCCTCGTGTCTTGAGGGCCTCTTAAACCTGAGATGAGCAATTCCTGTGACGATGATACCTGTGCCATGGCCAGTCACTTACCTTGCGCCGTCTTCACTGCTCAGCGTTGACCGAAACTGATGTCTTGGGTGGGTAGCTCCGAGCCGGTCACACAATCACTTGGATCCAAGTTTTCCTGGAAGACAGCGTTCCTCAGCCTCGCTGGCTCCCGGGCCCCACGTTGGGCGGCATTTGTCCCGTCCAGCGGGACGTCGACTAGGGCCAAGAACCTAGAGGGAGGAATGAAAGGGACAGGAGACACGAAGAAGGCAGCAAGACAAGCGTCCTGATTAAGCCGCAGATTTTATTTTTCACACAGGGGTTTATATGCCTCTTCAGGAGAGGCAGGAGGGGGTGGGGTATAGGAACTGCTTGGGGTAGGGGGTCGGGTAGTAGGATGTTTGCTCGGGGTAGAGGCCAGGTGGTAGGATGTTTGCACATCAACGCAAGCAGGCACGTGTTGCTACGTGACGTAATCCCAAGATGCAGGCGCGTTCTTACACTAAGAATTCAGGGCGTGGGAGAATGTCCCCGACCCTGGGGTGGGCAGCATCTTAGGGCTTGTTCTTGGTTGCCTCCCTTGCTGCAGCAATCAATGGAATGAGGCAGGAGAGGGGCTTGGCAACCTCGAGGAATGGATGCTGCAGGAGCTCTTTAGCTGAGCCTCTCTTTTCCACATCCATCTCCAGACAGCGGTTTAAAAAGTCCCGGAAGATAGCCGACACCTTCTCTGGGTTCTGAAGTTCCGGAGTGCCACTGGTGGCAATGAGGCACAAGGCCCTCAGAGGGTTTTCATTGAAGTATGGGGGCTCTCCTTCCATCATTTCAATAGCCACGATGCCCAGGGACCAGATGTCAACCTCGGGTCCATAGGGCTTTCTTGTTACCACCTCGGGTGCCATCCAATATGGCGTTCCCACCATGGTGCTCCTTTTGCTCTGTTCTGGAGTTATCTGTGCACAGAATCCAAAATCGGTTAACTTGACAGAGCCATCCTTTCCCAACAGTATATTGTCGCTCTTGATGTCTCTGTGAATGACTTGATTCGAATGTAGGAACTCTAGGGCCTGCAGACACTCACGGCACACAGCAGCAATCTGTCCTTCATCCATACAGATTTTTGTTACCACATCTGACAAGGGACCTCCAGCCAAGTATTCCATGACAACCCATAGCTCATCTCCTACAAGGTAATTGTCCAAGTAGTTTGCAATATTTGGGTTCTTGTTTTCCCTCATGACCAGGATCTCATTAATAACCAGCCCTTTCTCCGGATGCTGCTGCAGATTCATCTGCTTAATGGCCACCTCCTGTCCTGTGGCTACATCCATGGCGGTATACACAGTTCCCAAAGCACCGTGTCCAATCTTCTCAAAGCGCGTATACTTCTTCTTAGGATCACCCACACTCACTATGCTCCGTAATTTCTCTAAGATCTCCTCATCAGACATGTTGGGTTTCTTCTGCTGCTTCTCAATATGCCGGGTCAATGGATCTGGTGGAGTGGTGGTATTCTCAGTAGGTGAAATGGGAGATGTAGCCACGTCCCGAGTTGGAGTGACAGGAAGTGGTTCAGTCACAGCTCCTGCTGGAGCTGCAGGACAGGACGACACAAGAGCTTCTCCGTGCCTGCTTGCTTGGGACTCTTGGAGAAGCGCCACCACCCCCTCCTCCCTGAGCTTTGCCCGCCTGGGAACTTCCACCTAGCCTATTGCTCAAGCAGCCAGCACCCACGCTAGGCTTCAGGCTTCTCTTGCTCCCAGCCCATGGCTACTTCCGGGGTCTCCACCACCCAGTGGTGCCCTGCGACCTCCACCCCTTCCCAGGCTGTGGGTCAGTCCCAGGCTGCGCACCCATAGCCTCTGCCTGGCTGGGCTCCCGGATCCCCAACTGTGCGAGCATGTGGGAGACCCGGCGCTCCAGGTCAGAGCCACACATGTAGAGCCTCAGGTGTGCGCGCAGGCGCTGCAGGCAGGCATGCTGCGATGGTGCCAAGAAGTCCTGCGGGTGGTAGTCCAGCCAGGTGCTCAGGAGGCAGCAGATGGCCCTGGAGGCGAATGGGTGGGAAGCAGAGTGTGAATGAAGGCCAGTCCCTCCCGGGGTCATCCTCACACCCCTGTGATGTTGGCTGCCCTTTCAGAGAGCAGCACATCCCAACAGGGGCACCTTTGAGCTGTGCCACCCCTGGCCAGCCAAACTAAGCTAGGCTGGCAGAGAAACTCCAAGGAGGGATCCAAGACCAAATGCTGGGAGCAGTTCTGGCCCCTTCTGTTGGGGCCTAGCCTCCATCCCTGAAGCCTGATTCTGGCTCAGCTGCAATTAAAGGGCTTTGTCTAGGCATTCGGTCCTTTGCATACCTCTCTTAAGGCATCTCTGTGTACGTGACTCCATTGAACCCCCCGCAGTTTCGCGGGTCTCGCAGCAGCTCAAGTCTCCAGAGCTTTCCTGCACCTGTCCTGCCCAGTACCTGACAGCCCCACCCAGACCCTTAGTGGTAGCACAGAGGCCCTCTTTCTATTGGGTAGCTTCCCAGTGCCCACCTTCTCCTACCCTAACAGTATATAACTAATTGTCTGACGCAATAAAGAGAGGAGAGCATCAGAGAGCATCAGAGATCAGCAGAGATCAGCAGAGATCAGCAGAGAGATCTGATGCGCTTTCATGGTTAACACTGCTTCTGACTCAGCGTGGTTCTTTCTTCCCCGGTGATTGGGGGAGGGCTGGGTCTTCGACACTTACCATCTCGCTCGGCTCCCGGGGGACTACAGGCTGGCCCTGTGTGTCCCTCCCCGTTCCCGTGTTGCTGCCCCGGAGAGGAGCAACACCCTTCTGCTCTTTCCAGTGCCTTCCTCCTCTCCCCCCTGGGCCACTCTCTCCATGCTAGACTCCAAGATGGCTTGCTATCCGGCCTGATATGTAGAGGGGTGTGACACACATCCTCAGGCGCTCTGCTGCCTCATTTCCTAGCATGCTCACCAGGGCTGTCTACCTTCCAGAACACTCTTGAGCGTGGCGCTGAGCTCTCCCTCACACCTAGCAGCATGTCAGGCCCACTGACCAAGCAAAGATGTGTCTTGGCCTTTTTTGGAGCTCAAGGTGAGTTGAGCAAACCTGCTTGGTAAGGTGTGTGGGGAGCATGCCTTCTCGTGGGGCTCAGCCGTGGACCCAGCCTCTAGTGGTCCTCATATGAGTAGCCCTTGCCTGGGGTTTTCCCTCTGCTGCCGAGGATGCCCAGATCCCATGACTCCCTTGATAATCATAGGTGTTCAGAGCTCCTGATTGGGCCGTGTCTCACTCACAGCCCCAACTCCAGCACACACACACACAGAGGAGTGTGTGCGAGTGCGCCCACGCACATGCGCAGACCTTCACACTCGAAATCAAGCACACACTCGCAACCATGCAGACACACATAAAGATGAGCACGAGAGTAACACACACATACACACAAACACACACCCATGGATTTTTCTCCAATGTGGAGCATGCCCTAGCTGGAGATCGAATCCCACTCACTCACTTGTAGAGCTTGTTTCCAGGGATGACATCCTCGCTGGAATGCGGGAGGATGTCAGTCTGTCCAGAGGAGCCCATGGGGGCTTCCAAACTCCTGAACCTGTTGAGGATTTGAAGCATCACTGGCTAGCCCAGGTCAGCCAGTCCATGTCTGCCCTTCTTGTACCACCAAGCACATTGCCTGCATATTGGCCCTCCATGAGCACTACTTCCCATTGGTGCCATGCATGAGGACAGTAGCCCCTGGGTGATGAGCTTAGGAGTACAGTGCCTTGGCACTTGCCCCAGCCAGCCCTGCTCTGTCTCTATCTAGGTGGACGAGGTCATGCAGAGAAAATGGGTTGCCTTCTTGTTGAAGAGAGACAGTGCTTTGTTGGAGGTCTCAGAGATACATAGCCCGAGAGGAGAGCCTGCAGGCCTAGACAGGACAGTGCAGCATGTGTGCCTGTGCCAGTGTAGCCGAGGACTTCCCTGCTTTGATCCCCAGGCAGTGGCAAGTGCCAAAGAGGAAGTCTGTGTGAGCAGCCCACGTTGCAGGCTCCACTGCCAAGGCTTCCACTGCAGCTCAGGAATCCTGTGCTATTGGAATTGGCACTCACCTTGTAAACAGCAGGTCCAGGACCTGAAGGGTGTCTGCACACCTTCTGTAGCTGTTGAAGAAGGTGTGGATGAAGGTGGAGTTGTCGAGCAGCTGGGCAAGCACCAGGTGGTCCACCTGCTCCTGCAGTGTGCCTGCCGTGGGGAACTCTGACCCGCAGGCATCGGGCATGCCTGGGGACAAGTCCCCTTCAGTCTGGAGGAGAACCACACAGGGACAGTTCAAGTGCCATGTGCAACACTACAGGAACATTCATGGACACACACAAATAACTGCAAACATTTGACCACTCACAGCAACACACACAGGGACACTCACAGGGACACACCCCCACACACACCCCTGCCCCCCCTCCACACACGTGGGAAGGAAAAGTGGTGATGCACAGGGAGTTGAGGGTGGAAGGCGTCCTAGCCATTTCCTGCCCTGGTCTGTCCCATGTTACCCTAGAATTCCTCCGGAAAAATCTCCAGAGGCGTCGGTGGCGGAGGCCAGGGCGCACAAAGCATGGACACAGGCGCCCCAGGAACCCTCTCCGCCCATCACTCAGGCCTGAGCCTCGACCACTTTGCCAGCAACAACGAAACATCTTTGCAATGGACACGATCCACACAAGTGCACTCTCCGAGGCTTGTGTGGACTGTGAATTCCTGGGAGGACCCCGGGGTTCTGAGTCCTCTGAGCCATTGTGATGTCACCTCTGCACAGCTCTTCCCTTGAGCCCTTGATTATGACCCAAGCTTTGCAAGGTGCCCTGTTCAGGCCTTTTTCTGCCTTGCCCAGGCCGACCACTGGCCATTGTGACCCAAAGCCCCTGGACCAGTGGCCCCTCATAGAGCTAGGTCAGAGGCTCTGGCTGAAGGGGATCTATCAAGGTGGGGTCTTAAGCACACAGCCTTGCCCTATCCAGATGTGACCCTGGATAGGAGAGGATGACTCTCACCACTCCAAAGACTCCCAGAACTCTCAGGGATTCAACGTCCTGATTCCTTATCTCACCAAAGTCAGAAAGTGACACACTTCTCTGAGGGACTGCCTTGACAGGGAACACTTGCTAGGAGATCAGATGCACTGAAACAAATGCAACTCCACCAACTCTTCTAGTCCTGCAGAAGGGTTCAGAAAATGCTACTTGATGGTTGACCACGTGCTCCTCTGCTCCACAGATAGATGCAGGTAACTGAGCCTCAGAGATCGTGCCCTGGGTCCTAGAACCTGCCACAGCCCTCCCACGACCCACAGAACCAAGCCCTCTATGTCCTTTCTGTAGACAGCCATGGAGCTAGGGCTCAGACTCACTGGAGCCTGTAGGTGCCCAATTCTGAAAAGCCCTCCCCTGGACCTAGCCTGACCACAGCACCTGACTTCGGAAAAGTGAATCCCAGTGTGGGAGCTCCATTACCCAGTAGATTGAACTTGTGATTTGGGGTGACTCTGTGCATTCCACATTGCTCTCTTCTTCTAGCCGGCCTCCCCTCACAACTCCTAATGACTCATCTGACACAGTCATGGCTGTCCCCTGGGCCAGACTCTGGTTTAAAGATGCACCAATGCCATCCAACAGATAAGAGAAAGAAGAGAAAAGAGACTAAAGGAAATAATAGGACTGAGATTCAGCAAAGCGGGTCACTCTCATTGTCCCCCTTTCTGTCTCAGTACTATCAGTGCCACCATGAGTGCCTCCTCCAGCCAGGAAAGTTGAGGCCTGGTTACGGCATGCCCCAGTGTGGGAACACAGGTGATTGCACTTGCTCTTTGTGTGGTTCTGTATCGGGGTGGCTGAGAAAAAGGCTGCGTTGCCATATGGGCAGCTCCGGCCATCCCCAGACCCTGTGTCCTATCTTGACCGACCACATCCAAGCTGTCTTCATCTACCCTGACTCCTAGCTGGGACAGAGAGCTCGTGGTTCCTTCTTGGATTTCTTTCCCGCCTCCATTTCTTCCTTGGCAGTGGTTGTAACTCCAAGAGAGATCTTAGGTGTGGTGACTGGATGGGGGGCCTCCTCCTTGTCCATGCACAGGACATGGGCCTCTTGCATGGAGGCAGTGTCAGGGTAGCCTAGATGTCAAGCACACCGGAACATAGCCAAGCTCCCTTTAAACACTGTATAGACAGCATTGGATAGCTACTTCTCATGCTTTCTTTGACGCTCAAGACTGCTGTGCCTTAGAGCTTAGGGGCCACCCCTCTTTTTCAGCACTAATGAATCTGGGAGATGTGTGTGCCTGTGCGTGCAGAGCAGAGATCATCCCCCTTCTGCTTCACTCATCGGCCAGGACACAAGCTGGGCCCACCCTTCTGAGCATCCACTTCTCCCTGCTTTACCACAAGCCCCACACTCATCATGAGCAATGAGGGCTCTCCCTGAGCCCATATCTAAGCCAGGAAACTGAGAGTCTGAGAAGTCCAGCAGAGGGTGCGGCCGTCCTTCCTGGATGGAGGGTGTGGGTCCTGCCCTAACCTCAGTGACTTGAACAGTTCCCTTGTCTCAGAAGGTGCCTCTGTTCACCAGTGGCCCACAGGACCCAGCTGAAGGTCTAGGTTGATGCCATTGACTGGTGAGGCAGCTCAGGAAAATCTGCAGTGTGGCCTACTTGGTCACATCCTCAGTCCCCAGGGCTGTGAGGCGTTCACAAGGCAGTCTTCTGGCTGATGGGGCCTGGGTGTGTATGAGCAGGAACGCTTGGTCAATTTCAGACAGGCTGGCTTCGCGGGCCTGGAGCTGGTTTGCGGCATGATGTTCAACAATTTGGGGAAGATCCTTTTGTCAGGGCAAAAGGACAGTGAGCCCTGCTTTGGGACCTTCAACAGCCTCTTGCTGTTCTCCTTGTTCACTCACGCTTCTCCGATTCTAGATTTCTCGAACCCCAAGCACACAATGAGCTGTACCTCTACTCCTGACTCCTGCTCCCCAGTTAACCTCTGTCCACGAGTGTCGTGTCACCTAAGTGTAGAGTGTACTCCTGCCTAGATTCTGGTTTCTCTTTCACATTCATTAGCCTCCCCAGGGCTCTGAGTTATTTTCTGGCAAGATGAAAACACATGCCACTGTGACACAGAACTGGAGTCTGAAGATTTAACGGCTTACCCCAAAGGTACTGATACATTAGGTGGTGAGGCCAGGATTCTGACTGAGGCCATCTGATCTGAAGTTCAGGTGAGAGGACCAAAGGTTGGGGAATGCCCTGATGCAGAGACATCCCAGGCAGGAGTGAAAATACCTTCACCAGACTATTTGTCACCACTATTTAGGACCCCTATTGTGTACTCAGGAGGACTCATAGCTCCACCAGAACTGTTTACTATTTGGCATTTAACCAATGGAAAATGACTTAGTCTCCTTTGCTTCCTACTGAAAAAATTGAAGGAGGCTATTTGGTGAATAAAAAAAAATTAGGCTTCTGTAATTAGTGTTTAAAATTAGTAGTAGTAGTATTATTTGATTGTGAGGATTGAACTCTGGGCTTGGGTATTGTCTCTGAACTCTAAAGCTCAGTGATAGTGCTCTATCACTTTGAGCCACAGCACTTCTGGTTTTCTGGTAGTTAATTGGATATATTTATCCCATAGTCTTTTGTGCCCCAGCTGTCTTTGAACATCAGTCCTCATATCTCAGCTTCCTGAGTAGCTGGATTACAGGTATGAGCCATTGTGCCTGGGAAAATGATTCTTAAAAACCTAAGCAGAGGGCCAAGACTGTGGCCTAGTGGCCCAATATGTACAAAACCCTTGGTACCACATATACAGAAAAGGCTGGAAGTGGTGGCTCAAGTGGTTGAATGATAGCTTGAGCAAAAAAAAACTCCAGGATAGTGCTCAGGCCCTTAGCTCAAGCCCCAATAGTGACAGTAAACAAAAACAAACAAACAAAAAACTAGACTGCTGGAGGCTCATGCCTGTAATCCTAACTACTCTGAAATCTGAGACCTGAAGCCTGAGGTTCAAAGCCAGCACAAGCAGGGAAAGTCTATGAGACTCATATATCTAGTTACTCAGGAAAAGCTGAATGGCACTGTGGCTCCAGTGGGACAGTGCTAGCCTTGAACAAAAGTAGCTTAGGAACAGCACCTAGGCCAAGAGTTCAAGCCCCAGGATTGGGGGGGGGAAAAAACCAAAACAAAAACCCTAATGGGAAAGAAAAGTCCTTGATTAGGGACACTGAATTTGATGTCAGAGCTTTTCCCGGTTTACCATTGCTGTCTGTTAGTAAAACTCCTGGCCCTATGTTCAGGGTTTTTTTTTTTGGTTTTATTTTGGTGGGTCATGGGGCTCGAACTTGGCCTGGGTGCTGTCCCGAGCTCTTCAGCTCAATGTTACTACCGTACCCCTGTGCCTGCACAGTGTCCCTGAGCTCTTCAGCTCTAGGCTATCACACTATCTTTGAGCCAGACTGCACTTCCCTTTTTCTAGAGGTTAATTGGATCAGAATCTCTGGTCCTTTTGTGCTCTCAGCTGGCTTTGAATCTTGATCCTCAGATCTCAGCCTCCTGATTTGTTAGGATTACAGGCTTGAGCCACCTTGCCAGCTGGTTTTGTGCATTTCTTGCTTGATATTCAGTTTTTGGATCCATTCATCGATGTAGGCCAACTTTGGGCTTTGAGATCCTCAGATCTCAGCCTCCTAAGTAGCTAGGATTCTAGGTACCACTGGTGCCTGGCAAGAGCTCTGGACCTGGGCAGTGTTCCTGAGCTCTTCAGCTCAAGGCTAACACCCTACTGCTTGAGCCATAGAGCCACTTCTGGCTTTCTAGTGGTTAATTGGAGATGAGTCTCAGAGTCTTTAGTGCCTGGGCTGACTTTGAACCTCGATCCTCAGATCTCCCGAGTAGCCAGGATTACAGGCATGAGCCACAGCCCCCAGCTGAGAATTGACTTTTATGTGCCATCTTAAAAAGGAATCCAAGCTTATTTTTCTCCCATGTGGATTCCCTCTACTCCTTCACTGAGTGCAACTTTGTTTAGCGTTGATGAGTGAATATATGTGGGTCTTCATCAGAGCCTTCTACTTTTTAATCTTTTTGCCTTTGCTTTCTCAGTACCATTTTTATTATCATTTGCTTAAATAATTGATGACACTTTTCTTTCTAACTACCCGATTTTTTTCCCATTTAGTACAGTCTCAGTCCCTGAATAGGGATGATGTCTGCTGGAGGGTTTTTAAAATGCCTTTAATCAGATAAACATTCCCATCAATACTAGTAAATTAACTCTTTTCTTTTTTTTCTTTTTTTTTTTTGCAGTCCTGAGGCTTGAACTTAGAGCCTGAACACTGCCCTTGGACTTTCTCAAGGCCATTGCTCTAACACTAGAGCCACAGCATCATTTCCAGCTTTTTTGTATGTATATGGTACCAAGGAATCGAACCTGGGTCTTCATGCATGCTAGGAAGCACTCTACCACTAAGCCAAGCTCCCAGCCCTGACACATAAATAAAATCTTAACTAAAATCAATAACATGCCAGGTGCAGTGACCACTGCTGTAATCCTAGCCACCTAGAAGACTGAGATCTGATGATCTTGGTTCAAAAGCCAGGCTCTTATCTCCAATTAGCCACTAGAAGTTGGGCTGTGGCTGGCTCATGGGCGCTAGGGCAGTAGTCATGAGCTGAAGAGCTCAGGGACAGTGCCTAGGCTCAGAGTTCAAGCCCCACAACAACAACAATCAAAAAACAGGTTTGGACTCAGGGCTTTTGCTTGCCTGCCAAGCTCTGTACCACTTGAACAATTCCTCTGTGCCTTTTTGCTTTAGGTTAATTTTCAGATCAAATGTTGTACTTCTTGCTTAGGTAGCTTTGGATTGTCATCCTACTTACGCCTTCACATAGCTGGGATTATAAATGTGAATCCCCATGCTCAGCTTATTTGTTGAGATGGAATCTCACTTCTGTGTGTGTGTGTGTGTGTGTGTGTGTGTGTGTGTGTGTGTGTGTGTGTGTGTGTGTGTGTGTGTGTCAGTCATGGAGCTTAAACTCTGGCCTGGGCACTGTCCCTGAGGTTTTCAGCTCAAGGCTACCACCCTAACCCTGGGTCTTAGCCTTGTCCCTGAGCTCTTGAGTGCAACGCTACCACCCTACCCTTGAGCCAAACCCCACTTCCTGTTTTCTAGGGGTTCATAGGAGATAAGAGTCTCAGGTCCTTTAGTGCCAGGGCCAGCTTTGAACCTTGATCCTCAGATCTCAGCCTCCTGAGTAGATAGGATTACAGGTATGAGCCACAACCTTGGCTCTCACTTCTTTTTACCAGCTGCTTGAAACCATGATCCTCCCCGATAATTGGGATGAGCCATTGTGCCCGGAACAAAAAAAAAGTAATTTTTTGTCTTGATTTTGGTATAATGAAGTTTAAATATGAAAAATCACATTTCTTCTACTTTGCAACATGTGGAGAGACATTAAATTATAGGTATATACAGACAGTTACGGCTGTGGCCTTGACTGGTTGAAGATATGGACACCAACAGCATCTGAAATGCTGTCAAGGCAGAACATTACCAATAGCAGTGAAAGCTTATAAGTGGCACTCTGACTCAGAATGTTACAGCAGTAGTGAAATAGTTCAGGGACAGCACCCAGGGTCTGAGTTCAAGTCCTAATATTGACCCCCCCACCAAAAAAAAGATGAAATATTTGACTGATGAGAAAGTTTGCTGGACACAGTGGCTGATGCCTGTAATCCTAGCTACTCAGGAAGCTGAGATCTGAGGATAGTTCAAAGCCAGCCCAGGCACTAAAGACCAGGAGACTCATCTCCCGTTCACCACCAGAAAACCAGAAGTGGCGCTGTGACTTCAGGGGTAGGGTGGTAGCCTTGAGCTGAAGAGCTCAGTGACAGCTCCCAGGCCCCCAAAAAGAAAGGATGTGGCTTAGTGTTAAGAATACTTGCCTAGCACACATGAGGCCCTGGGTTCGATTCCTCAGTACCGTATAAACAAAAACTGGATATGATGCTGTGTGTCAAGTGGCAGAGTGCTATCCTTGAGCAAAAACTGAAACTACATCACTCCAAAAGCCTATACTCTGCTGTATACAGTCATTAGGTGTAAGCCACCAGCGTGTGACAAATACTCTTAATGCTCTTTTTTCCCCCCCCATATCCTTTGGTACAGATGGTCATCATGTCTGAATACTAAAAATAACACACACATATATATGACTGCGTTTGAAAATGGCAGAGGGAAATAACAATGAAGAGATAATTCACTTGAACAACTTTCACTGCCACAGGAGACAAGGTAAGTTGTTTATTCTACTTGGCCAAGAATCTAGCCTGCTTTAGAATCCAGAAGTATTTTATTTTTAGATCTGAGAACATCAGGCATAAAAAGCATTTGTTAGACTAGTAGTGTGCCAGCTTACACATATAGTCATGAATGAATTTTATCAATCCTCCCTCATACCGAGCATGGTGGCAAATGCCTAAATTCCCAGTTACTCAGGAAGCAGAGGTAGGAGACCAGTGCTTTGAGGCTAGCCTGGGAGAGGTTAGTTAGAACCCCAAGAGACAAAGCATGGTATTATATGCTTGTAGTTAGCTACTCAAGTGGTAAAGGTAAAATCATTACCCAGCTGGGCGAGCTGGCTCACACCTATAATCCTAGCTACTCAGGAGGCTGAGCTCTGAAAATCATGGTTCAGGAGTCAAAGCCAGCCCAGGGACTTTAGTTACTGCCTCTTCAATTAACCACCAGAAAACAAGGGAAGTGGTGTTGTGGCTTAAGGGGTAGGGCAGTAGCCTTCAGCTGAAGAGCTCAGGGATAACGTCCAGGCCCAGAGTTCAAGTCCCATAACCACACACACACACATACATAAAAAGCATGATCCCAGGCAGCCTGGACAAAAGTGTTAGATCCTTTCTATAAACAAACTAAAGCTAAAAGGGCTGAGGCATGGCTCATTGGTACTGCATTTGCCTAGGAAGGAAGAGTCCCTGTGTATACCAGCCAGAAAAGGAAGAAATGAAATCTTACATAAGTAGATTAATATGCTAGTAATCCAACCTGTGAGTAGACAGTCATTGGATCTATAGAGATGGGATTAGGAGTGCTCCTGTGAGCTTATTTTTCCTACAACAGTTATAGGTACTAGTAAGTTTGCTTGCCCTCACATGATATTTCTTTTCTGTGTTTTTTGTTGTTGTTGTTGTTTCTCTCCCCTCCCCCCACTTTTCACACCTTCTTTCCCTCCCTCCCTCCCTCCCTCCCTCCCTCCCTTCCTCCCTCCCTTCTTTGCTTCTTCCTCCGTTTCCTTCTTTTCCCCATGCCAGGGCTTGAACTACAGGATTCTCCTTCTTGCTCAGCTTCTTCAAGCCTGGTGTTCTACCACTTGAGCCACATCTTTGTCCTGGCTTTTTTCTGTACATGGAATGCTATGGACTTTCTGGCCTGGAATGACATCAAATTTTGATCCTCCAGATCTCAAGTCACCTGAGTATCTAGAATTATAGGTTTGAGATCACTCAACTAGTTTCGATTTTTTTTCCAGCCCTGGCTTGAACTCAGGGCCGAAGCAATGTCCTTGGGCTTTCTCAAGGCCAGCACTTTAACACTTGAGCCTCAGCACCATTTCCAGCTTTTTCTATGTATGTGGTACCGAGGGATTGAACCCGGGTCTTCCTGCGTGGTAGGCAAGCACCCTACCACTAGGCCAAAGTCCCAGGTCCCAAGTTTGGTTTTTTTGAGACAGGGTCTCACTATGAAGCATTGATTAGCCTGGAGTTTGGCCTAGTGGTAGAGTGCTTTCCTAACATGCACGAAGATCTGGGTTCCATTCCTTGGTACCACATACATAGAAAAAGCCAGAAATGGACCTGTGGCTAAAGTGGTAGAGCTCTATCCTTGAGAAAATCCAAGGACAGTGCCCAGGCTCTGAGTTGAATCACTGGAACTGGCCAAACAACAAACAAAACAACAAAAACATTCTTAGCAGCTTTGTAATATGACATTCAGGGCAAGACTCAAAGCAAGACAGAACCTTCAACTGTTTTGTTGTTGTTGTTGGTGGTGGTGGTGGTGGTGGTGGTGGTGGTAGTTGTGGTGGTGGTGGTGGTGGTGATGGTGGTGTGTGTGTGTGTGTGTGTGTGTGTGTGTGATAATTGCTGTCCTTAGAATCTCTGCAGCTCAGTGAATGAGATCATTGATTTGGGGGGGGTTCTTTTTTTGGTGTGGGGGGAGTCCTAGGGCTTGAACTCAGGGCTTGAACATGGATGGTCCTTGGGCCTTCTCAAGGCTAATGCTCTAACACTTGAGCCACTGTACCACTTCTGTCTTTTTCTATGTATATGGTACTGAGAAATCGAACTCAGGTCTTTGTACATGCTAGGCAAGCATTGTACCACTGGGTTAAACTCCTGATCTTTTTCTTTTTTCTGGTGGGTCATGGGTTGCTATGTCTGAACTCTTCAACTCAAGGCTACTGCGCCACCCCTTAAGCCACAGCCCTACTTTCTGTTTTCTAATGCTTAATTGGAGGTAAGGATCTCACATTCTTTAATGCCTGGCTGGCTATGAACTTCAGTACTCAGATCTCAGCCTCCTGAGTAACTAGGATTACAGGTGTGAGCCACTGAGTTAAAGCCCTGGGACCAGCACCAAAAAAGAGAGGGAAAAAAAAAAGAAAAAGTTGATAATCTTTAGCATATACTCTAGCACTATTAAGGGAAAACAAAACAAAAGGAAACATGGAAACATAGCTGTTACTGCTTTAGTGTATGTGCTTTCAGTTGGTAAGTTAATAGTAGTTATGATAAAGGTTAGACTGTTAACACTCTTTGGGCCAAAATTGAATTTGCAAGAGTGAACGTGATTGTGTCAGCGTTCTAATAACAGTGTTGTTTGCCTCCTTTTAGACTGGATTAGTCTCAGAGAAGGGCGTATTACCATATCAGATTCTTCTGATGAAGAAGGGATTCCAATGCTGGTCACCCCAGCTCCTCAGCAACATGAAGAAGAGGACCTGGATGATGATGTCATCGTGACAGAAGTGAGTTTTGTTCTACTTTCCCTGACAGCTCCAGAGCAGCTCTAAGATCTCTTTAACCTGCCTCTGTGACTGCTTGCCCTTCACAGAGATAAGTCATTGAGTCCAACCTGCCTGCAGCAATGAGTATAGCTAACAATCTCCTATTCTCTTCCCTCAAAGTGAGGTGGGAACCTTTGCCCGCAGGGCAGGCAATGTCTTGCTCCTCACACAAAATGTGATTTAGAATTAGAGATGTGTACTGATTCATCAAAGATTTTCCATTCTATGACTAATTATCCTCCCTCAGTTAGAAGAGTGAGATATACCCTTATTCTATTCTTTTCAAAGGAGACATCCATTTCAGGTTTTGTAATTCATATGATTGTATTCTGCATAGAAATGGATGAGCAGGGGGCATGCCCCAGTGTGGGAGGACAGGTGATAGCACTTGCTCTTGTGTGGGTTCTTCATCAGGGGTGGCTGAGAAAAAGGCTGTGTTGTCACATGGGCAGCTCAGGCCATCCCCAGACTCTGTGTCCTGTCTTGACCAGCCACATCCAAACTGTCTTCATCTCCCCTGGACTCCTACCTGGACACATTGCTCCTGGTTTCTTCCTGGTTTTCTTGCCTGCCTCCATTTCTTCCTTGTCAGTGTTTGTAACTGGAAGGGAGATCTTAGGCCAAAGGTCAACCGTGGCCTGGTGTGGTGACTGGATAGGGAGCCTCCTCCTTGTCCATGCACAGGAAGCAGCTGGTGTGGGGACATGGGCCTCTTGCATGGAGGCAGTGACAGGGTAGCCTAGATGTCAAGCACACAGGAACAGAGCCAAGCTCCCTTTATACACTGTGTAGACTGCATTGGACACCTACTTCTCAAGAATGCTGTGCCTGAGAGCTTAGGGGCCACCCCTCTTTTTCAGCACTAATGAGTCTGAGAGATGTGTGTGCCTGTGCGTGCAGAGCAGAGATCATCCCCCTTCTGCTTCATTCATCGGCCAGGACACAAGCTGGGCCCACCCTTCTGAGCATCCACCCCTCCCTGCTTTACCACAAGCCCCACACTCATCATGAGCAATGAGGGCTCTCCCTGAGCCCATATCTAAGCCAGGAAACTGAGAGTCTGAGAAGTCCAGCGGAGGGTGCTGCCATCCCTGCCGGATGGAGGGTGTGGGTCCTGCCCTAACTTCAGTGACTTGTCCAGTTCCCTTGTCTCAGAAGGTGCCTCTGTTCACCAGTGGCCCACAGGGGCCAGCTGAAGGTCTAGGTTGATGCCATTGTCTGGTGAGGCAGCTCAGGAAAATCTGCAGTGTGGCCTTCTTGGTCACATCCTCAGTCCCCAGGGCTGTGAGGCCTTCACAAGGCAGTCTTCTGGCTGGTGGGGCCTGGGTGAGTATGAGCAGGAGGACTTGGTGAACTTCAGACAGGCTGGCCTCGCAGGCCTGGAGCTGGCTTCCGGCCTGATGTTCATTCAACTCTTTGGGGAGGATCATTTTGTCAGGGAGAAGCCACAGTGAGCCATGGGTTTGGGACCTTCTACAGCCTCATGCTGTTCTCCTTGTTCACTCACCCTTCTCCAATTCAAGATTTCTCGAACCCCAAGCTCACAACAAGCTGTGCCTCTACTCCTGACTCTTCTGCACCCCAGTTAACCTCTGTCCACGACTGTCGTGTCACCTAAGTGTAGAGTGTACACTTGCCCACATTCTGGTTTCTTTTTCACATTTATTAGTCTCCCCGGGCCTCTGATTTATTTTCTGGCAAGATGGGAACACGTGCCACTACACAGAAGAAAATTGCAAGAAGCAAATAATGGGTTCACACACCACGGGCAATCAATGCTCATCATTGAATCCAAGCACCCGTGTGGGTCTTGAGATCAAAGAAAAGACAAGTACATGGGCTGGGAGTTGGCCTAGTGGTAGAGTGCTTGCCTAGCATGCACGAAGACCCAGGTTCGATTCCTCAGTACCACATACATAGAAAAAAAAAGCTGGAAGTGGTGCTAAGGCTCAAGTAGTAGAGCTCTAGCCTTGGGAAAGTCCAAGGACAGTGATCAGGCCCCGAGCTCAAGCCCAGGAATGGCAAAAAAAAAAAAATGAGACAACTGCACATCCACAACTACACAACTGACTCCATGTACATTTCCCTTGTTGCCGGGGCTAGGCCGCAGCAAACCAGGGTTCGCAGATTGGGATTCCTGAAATAGGGGCAAGGACTAGGGAAAATTAATAGAGAGACAAACAGATGGAGTTCGGGAGGACTACAGCCCAAGTCAGCAGTCCAAGAGGGCTGTGAGCTCCAGACTGCTGCCTAAGACTGTCCTGTTTATTTTAAGTTCCGACCTTAAATACTCTTCTTAAAACTAGGGAACTGCCAGAGGCTACATTCATACAAAATAGTAAACAAGTCACATATAGGATAAATGAGAAAGGATTAACATTGCTTAAAGTCATCCTGATAAAAACTGATTAACATTGCTTAAAGTTATCCTGATAAGAACTGATTGACATTGCTTAAAGTTATCCTGATAAGAGTTACTATCTTGTGTATACAGTTGTGTAGGTCCAAGGTCAGGTCCAAGGTCATTGACCCCACAGTCGGTCCCCAACATCTCCCCCGTCTTTCTTTTAAAAAATGCAGACTTGCTTGTCTTAGGTTGGGTGAATCGCTGACTCTGCCTTACCCGTCATGGGGAACTTCTTCAGATCAAGCTGAAGGCCCTGTCTTAGGTTGGTCAGAGAGCATCCCCTCTTATCCTGTCCTTGACTGCGATTCCTCTCGTGGGGGGAGGGGGGAATTCATCCATCTGGGGCTTAGATCTGCGAGTTGTTCTATTGGTGACTGTTGAAGATGTGACCATTGGACGGGTACTGGCCATAGGCGTTGATTTGTTCCCAGCCATAGCTTCAGTTGTCACTTTACTTGGAGTAGAAACAACAGGAGTTGGCTTGATATTGGCTGTTGGTGGATCTGAAGTGCTGGCAATTCCTCATTCTTCAGAAGCTGCAGTAGTTTTCAACGTGATCTGTCTCTGCTGTTCTGGGACCTTACTAGTAGGTTCTTGAGGCTCTTTCCTCTGCTCTAAGTGCCTCCCTTGATGCTCTTGGAGTTCTCTCTCCAATCTGCTGATTCGACCTTCTTAATGGGACTTAAGAGCTGTTATACGAACAGCAAGTTCATTTTTTTTTGCTGATCTAATGTTCCCTTCTTTAAAACAATGCAATAATTCAAACCTAAATGATTTTCTTCATTAAACCTTGAATATGTTCACTCACTCATTCACACACATCCATACTCAAAGATTTTAAAGTGCACAAAATTAATATTGGCCATTCATTTTCCGGAAGTTTGTGTCAAGAGAGCTTTGCCAATTTTACTCTTGCAGGTGAGAACCAGGTTCAAAACAAAACTTTAGAAAAACCATAAGGATCCATATTTAAAACTGGTACCAATTTCAAAGACAAAACTGGACAAGAAAAAATATGTAACACGAACAAGACAAAGAAACAGAGACTTTTACACTTAACACATAAACATGAATTCAGGTCTTTTCCCCATTACTGGATGCATTACTGGAGGGTTGGGGGTGAAGGTCCAGTGAGTCGCTCCTTGGATGACCAGTCACTCTCCAGAATCCGAACATAGCGTTCGGGCAGCCAGCGGGCATCATTTTCTTCCTGTGAAAAAACACATACATGCCCTCTACCCCAGGTTAGAACAGGATCTGGTCCGTGCCAAGCACCAGTTAGGGGATCCTTCCATTTTACTAAGGCAAAAGCACGCTGCTCTCTTTTTTTCCCAGAATCGCTGAGCAGCAGATAAATTATTTGAATCCAGATTCAAAAAATTTAAAACAAATAAAGCATGATTAAGTATATTCACAGGGGTAGCGGGATATGACTCTCCTTTCTGTATTTTAGCAATTTGATGTTTTAATAATCCATTAGCTCTCTCCACGATGCCTTGACCTTGAGGATTGTAAGGAATGCCTGTAATATGAGTGATATTATAAGAATGGCAGAAGGATTGAAATGCTCGGCCTGCATAGCCAGGGCCATTATCTGTTTTTATTTGCGAGGGAATCCCCATCACAGCAAAACATCCAATGCAGTGAGAAATACAATGTTTAGTAGCTTCCCCAGCAAGGGGGTGGCCAGGATAAAATTAGAATAAGTATCTACAGTAACATGAACATATTTTAATCGGCCAAATGATGGAACATGTGTGACATCCATCTGCCAAATGTGATTAGAAAGCAGTCCTCGTGGATTTATACCTAAATGAGGAGCTGGTGAGAAGGGCACACAGTTGGAGCAGGTTTTAACTATTTGACGTGCCACTTGTCTAGGTAATTTAAACTGTCGGCGCAAGGCTCGGCTGTTTTGATGATGGATGGCATGTGACTGCTTAGCAAGTTCAACTTGAGTTAAATAAACTCTGGTGGCAGAATCAGTAACTGCGTTACCCTCACTTAAAGGGCCAGGAAGATTAGTGTGAGCTCGAACGAAGCCAAAAAAACAGGGGTGGTTGCGAGAACAAAACAAAGTTTGTACTTGGCGAAATTGGGTCTGGATATTGGAGTTAGTAGTTCCAATAAAGGGAACAGTTTCTATGACTTGAAGAGCACGAATTACATATTGACTGTCTGAGTATAAGTTAAAGGGCTCGTCTTGTAACAGGACGAGTGCTTGTAAAACAGCCTCTAATTCTATCTCTTGGGAGGAGGAAAAACCCGTAACCCAAGATTGAATTTTCCTATTAATGGTCAAAGCAGCCGTTCCATTGGAGGATCCATCTGTAAATACTAAAGCGGCAGAAGATAAAGGCAGGCGAGGCCCGTACTATGGAAGGAAATAGGAACTTATGACACGCAGCAAATTGGAGAAGTTTGTTAGACAGGTAGTGATGCAAAATTTTTCCCGTATAATTGGCCCAAGCAATGGCCCAAGAATCGCAATGGGCGAATAGCCAATCTTGTTGTTGTAAATTATATGGGACACAGATAAAATGAGGTTCCTGACCTAAATATTTACGGGAATCCACTCGGCACATATGTATCAGATTAGCTACCAATTCGTAGTAGGGGGTCAGCACTTTGCCGGGTGTTGATGGTAGATAAAGCCATAAATGTGGGCCATCCTGCCACAGTACAGCAGTTGGGGAGTGAGAAGTAGCTAAAATGTAAACTCCCCATGGTTTAGAGTAGTCACAATAGGTCACTTGTTGCTGGGAAATTGCCTTTTCTACGATTTGGATGACCCTCCTGGCGTCGGGATTTAAATTGCGCAAGGATGTAGGGTTGGTATCTCCTTTTAAGAGATCAAAGAGGGGTTTTAACTCTCCTGTGGACATCTTTAAATAAGGCCGAAGCCAATTTATATCTCCTAAAAATTGCTGAAAATCATGAAGAGTTCTTAAGTGTGAAGTTTTTAATTGTATTTTTTGGCTTTTAAAATAGTGTGGGCCTACTATATGGCCTAAATACGTAAAACGGGGGTGTTCCTGAACCTTTTCAGCTGCTATTATAAGGCCAAAGAGGCTCAGATCTTGCTTTAGTTGTCCAAAGGCTTGTCGTACGACGATAGGGTCAGAACAAGCCAACAAGATGCCATCCATATAATGAACAATATAAACAGAAGAGAATTTTTCACGGGTGGAAGAAATGGCTCTAGCTACAAAACTTTGACATAAAGTTGGGCTATTTGCCATGCCCTGTGGGAGCACAAGCCAATGATATCGCTTCATGGGTTCTTTAAAATTAACAGAGGGGACGCTGAAGGCAAAGCGCTTACAGTCTTGAGGTGCCAGGGGTATAGTATAGAAACAATCCTTCAAATCTATAATAATCTTATAAGTATCCTTTGGGATTGCCATGGGGGAAGGCAAGCCGGGCTGTAAGGCCCCCATCAGTTCCATAGATGCATTTACCTTTCTCAGATCCTGTAACAGCCTCCATTTACCTGACTTTTTCTTTATAACAAAAATTGGAGAATTCCATGGAGAGTTAGAAGGGGCCACATGCCCCAAGTCCAGCTGTTCCTGTACCAGCTGCTGTACTGCAATGATCTTTTCTAGAGAGAGAGGCCACTGTTCGACCCACACCGGTTCTTCAGAGAGCCAATTTATGGGATCAGCATGAGGGGCAGGACAAACAACAGCCTCCGTTAAAGAATACCCTAATCCTTGTCTCGTAGGGTGAGACTGGGGTTGGAGTGGCTCTGGCTCCCCCTGTGCTGCTCGGCCTAGTCCCCTAAAGGGGAGGAGGCCTTGATCAAGTAACTGCTTAGTGACCGCAGCACTAGGACTAAACATATACACTCCCATTTTTTCCATGATATCACGACCCCATAAATTAATTGGCAGATGATCCAGGACAAATGGCTGAAAATGACCAGAGTGCCCTTCCTTATCTCTCCAAACAAGGATCGCACTGCTCTGCTGCGGGTCAGTTGCTTGCCCAATCCCCTGTAAGGAAGTCATAGAGGTTGTCAGGGGCCATTGGGCTGGCCAATGCTTTTTAGATATTACAGACACATCCGCTCCTGTGTCTAATATTCCTTTAAAGGGTTTTTCTTGTATAAATATAGTCATCTCAGGCCTCTCTTGTTTTATGCTTTGTACTCAATAGATATCAGAGATCCAAATCCTCTCTGTCCGCATGGGGCAGAAGAATTAGCAGTCTCCCCGTGAGGTAAAGGCACAAGTATTAGTTGTGCTAATTTTTGACCGGCTGGGATCGATACCACGTGTTTCGGGGCAGAGGCCATAACTTTGATTTCTCCAGTAAAATCCTGGTCAATTTTGCCAGGTGTAATCTGTATTCCTTTAAGGGCTGAGCTACTTCGCCCTAACAGCAATCCAGCCACTCCCAGGGGAAGGGGACCGAAGACCCTCGTGGGGAGAGCTTGTGTCCCCATCTCTGGGGTCAATACTGAGCAGGTGGAGGAACAGAGGTCCAATCCTGCGCTGCCTGGGGTGGCACGGAAGAGGCTGCAGACTGATTTTGGGGGGTTGTTAGAAGATGTACTTGTGGCCGAGAAGAGGGAGGGACTGCCCCATGGTTTTGCGGGGCCAGAGGCTGGCCCCTTCTCCAGTTTCCCGAAAACGGGCGGCCATTGTGATTTGTTGCGGACTTGCAATCTTTAGCCCAGTGCTTCCCTTTACCACAGCGTGGACATGTGCCAGGTGATTTTTCTCTCTTTAACCTGCTCTGGCGTGGGCATTGTGTCATCCAATGTCCTACTTGACCACAAGAGAAGCAACTCCCCGGGGGACTAGCAACCCGAGAATGCCGCTGACCTCTATAGTTTAGAAATTCAGTAATAGTCTTTCCTTGAGGAGCGGCGGCTAAAGTAAGGCCTGGTACATGGGAGGGTCCAATACCAGCACACAGTGAAATAAAGTCCGTGATTCCTCCCTTATTCCTATGGGGTCTGATAGCCGCCTGACAGGCGGCGTTGGCATTTTCATAGGTTATGTGTCTAACTATAATCTTCCTTGCGTTCTCATCTTGTACTAGGCGGTCTGCAGTCTCCATTAATCGAGACAAAAATTCTAGACAAGGTTCATTCGGTCCCTGTTTAATTTCTACTAAATTTTTTGTACGATTGGAATTACGTAATCTTTTCCAAGCCTCTTTCGCTGCAGCATTTATTTGTAAATAGGCTTCCTTTGCATAACCCAATTGATCTTCGGTGTTTTTATAGGTTCCCTCTCCTACCTCTCCGACCTCATCCAAGCTGCCTTCATTTATCCTGGAGTCCTACCTGGACACATTGCTCTTGGTTCCTTCCTGGTTTTCTTTACTGCCTCCATTTCTTCCTTGGCTATGATTGTAACTCGAAGAGAGATCTTAGGCCGAAGCTCAACCGTGGCCTGATGTGGCCCTGCGTGCAGAGAGCCCCAAGCACTCAACTAGCCGTGCCTCTACTGCTGACTCTTCTGCTCCCCAGTTACCTGTGTCCACGGGTGTCCTATCAACTAACTCTAGAGTGTACTCAGCTCTTGCCCACATTCTGGTTTCTCTTTCACATTCAGTCGCCTCCCCAAGGCTCTGAGTTGGTTTCTGGCAAGAAGGGAACGCATGCCACTGTGACATAGGAAAAAATTTTGGGGGGTGGGGTTCAGGACTCCTCCCAGAATATCGTTGAGGGGCAAAAGGATATTATTAGGCAATTTTAAATAAGGCCTGAGCCATTGAATATCTACTAGAAGATTTGGAAATCATTAAGGGTATGGAGGCAGTCAACACGAAATTGAATGTGAGGTGTTAAATCTAATTCCTGTTGTAGATTTAAACCCAAATAGGTCAAGGGATCTTGTCACTGGACTTTTATCAGGAGTTACTTGCAAGCCAAGGTTAAGGAAGGCTTTAGAAAGTTCCACAAAACAATTCTGTAGATCTGGCCTGTCCTGAGCCACCAACAAAATATCATCAGGGTGTAGGGGAATTGTATAAAAGCAGTCTTTGAGATCAATGATCACTTTAGCCACATAAAAACAATTCCTTGCAAACACATTTGGTAAAGGCTATTTACGCTGTACATGGCCAAGCGCAAGCGTGCACTATTTATAGTTTCAAGCAGAAAATGTTCCTTATGTGACCACAATTGCAATCCTTACATGAAAATTCTTATAAAAACATGAATCTTCTTAATAAACAATCTCCAACTCTCTGCCAGTTAATCTTATTAATGGTTCCCTCCTTGGGGAACCAAGGATATAATTCTTCCCCATGATCAAAAAATGCCTTTAAATCTTTCCTTTTAACGCGAGTTCCTCGTGTCTTGAGGGCCTCTTAAACCTGAGATGAGCAATTCCTGTGACGATGATACCTGTGCCATGGCCAGTCACTTACCTTGCGCCGTCTTCACTGCTCAGCGTTGACCGAAACTGATGTCTTGGGTGGGTAGCTCCGAGCCGGTCACACAATCACTTGGATCCAAGTTTTCCTGGAAGACAGCGTTCCTCAGCCTCGCTGGCTCCCGGGCCCCACGTTGGGCGGCATTTGTCCCGTCCAGCGGGACGTCGACTAGGGCCAAGAACCTAGAGGGAGGAATGAAAGGGACAGGAGACACGAAGAAGGCAGCAAGACAAGCGTCCTGATTAAGCCGCAGATTTTATTTTTCACACAGGGGTTTATATGCCTCTTCAGGAGAGGCAGGAGGGGGTGGGGTATAGGAACTGCTTGGGGTAGGGGGTCGGGTAGTAGGATGTTTGCTCGGGGTAGAGGCCAGGTGGTAGGATGTTTGCACATCAACGCAAGCAGGCACGTGTTGCTACGTGACGTAATCCCAAGATGCAGGCGCGTTCTTACACTAAGAATTCAGGGCGTGGGAGAATGTCCCCGACCCTGGGGTGGGCAGCATCTTAGGGCTTGTTCTTGGTTGCCTCCCTTGCTGCAGCAATCAATGGAATGAGGCAGGAGAGGGGCTTGGCAACCTCGAGGAATGGATGCTGCAGGAGCTCTTTAGCTGAGCCTCTCTTTTCCACATCCATCTCCAGACAGCGGTTTAAAAAGTCCCGGAAGATAGCCGACACCTTCTCTGGGTTCTGAAGTTCCGGAGTGCCACTGGTGGCAATGAGGCACAAGGCCCTCAGAGGGTTTTCATTGAAGTATGGGGGCTCTCCTTCCATCATTTCAATAGCCACGATGCCCAGGGACCAGATGTCAACCTCGGGTCCATAGGGCTTTCTTGTTACCACCTCGGGTGCCATCCAATATGGCGTTCCCACCATGGTGCTCCTTTTGCTCTGTTCTGGAGTTATCTGTGCACAGAATCCAAAATCGGTTAACTTGACAGAGCCATCCTTTCCCAACAGTATATTGTCGCTCTTGATGTCTCTGTGAATGACTTGATTCGAATGTAGGAACTCTAGGGCCTGCAGACACTCACGGCACACAGCAGCAATCTGTCCTTCATCCATACAGATTTTTGTTACCACATCTGACAAGGGACCTCCAGCCAAGTATTCCATGACAACCCATAGCTCATCTCCTACAAGGTAATTGTCCAAGTAGTTTGCAATATTTGGGTTCTTGTTTTCCCTCATGACCAGGATCTCATTAATAACCAGCCCTTTCTCCGGATGCTGCTGCAGATTCATCTGCTTAATGGCCACCTCCTGTCCTGTGGCTACATCCATGGCGGTATACACAGTTCCCAAAGCACCGTGTCCAATCTTCTCAAAGCGCGTATACTTCTTCTTAGGATCACCCACACTCACTATGCTCCGTAATTTCTCTAAGATCTCCTCATCAGACATGTTGGGTTTCTTCTGCTGCTTCTCAATATGCCGGGTCAATGGATCTGGTGGAGTGGTGGTATTCTCAGTAGGTGAAATGGGAGATGTAGCCACGTCCCGAGTTGGAGTGACAGGAAGTGGTTCAGTCACAGCTCCTGCTGGAGCTGCAGGACAGGACGACACAAGAGCTTCTCCGTGCCTGCTTGCTTGGGACTCTTGGAGAAGCGCCACCACCCCCTCCTCCCTGAGCTTTGCCCGCCTGGGAACTTCCACCTAGCCTATTGCTCAAGCAGCCAGCACCCACGCTAGGCTTCAGGCTTCTCTTGCTCCCAGCCCATGGCTACTTCCGGGGTCTCCACCACCCAGTGGTGCCCTGCGACCTCCACCCCTTCCCAGGCTGTGGGTCAGTCCCAGGCTGCGCACCCATAGCCTCTGCCTGGCTGGGCTCCCGGATCCCCAACTGTGCGAGCATGTGGGAGACCCGGCGCTCCAGGTCAGAGCCACACATGTAGAGCCTCAGGTGTGCGCGCAGGCGCTGCAGGCAGGCATGCTGCGATGGTGCCAAGAAGTCCTGCGGGTGGTAGTCCAGCCAGGTGCTCAGGAGGCAGGAGATGGCCCTGGAGGCGAATGGGTGGGAAGCAGAGTGTGAATGAAGGCCAGCCCCTCCCGGGGTCATCCTCACACCCCTGTGATGTTGGCTGCCCTTTCAGAGAGCAGCACATCCCAACAGGGGCACCTTTGAGCTGTGCCATCCCTGGCCAGCCAACCTAAGCTAGGCTGGCAGAGAAACTCCAAGGAGGGATCCAAGACCAAATGCTGGGAGCAGTTCTGGCCCCTTCTGTTGGGGCCTAGCCTCCATCCCTGAAGCCTGATTCTGGCTCAGCTGCAATTAAAGGGCTTTGTCTAGGCATTCGGTCCTTTGCATACCTCTCTTAAGGCATCTCTGTGTACGTGACTCCATTGAACCCCCCGCAGTTTCGCGGGTCTCGCAGCAGCTCAAGTCTCGAGAGCTTTCCTGCACCTGTCCTGCCCAGTACCTGACAGCCCCACCCAGACCCTTAGTGGTAGCACAGAGGCCCTCTTTCTATTGGGTAGCTTCCCAGTGCCCACCTTCTCCTACCCTAACAGTATATAACTAATTGTCTGACGCAATAAAGAGAGGAGAGCATCAGAGAGCATCAGAGATCAGCAGAGATCAGCAGAGATCAGCAGAGAGATCTGATGCGCTTTCATGGTTAACACTGCTTCTGACTCAGCGTGGTTCTTTCTTCCCCGGTGATTGGGGGAGGGCTGGGTCTTCGACACTTACCATCTCGCTCGGCTCCCGGGGGACTACAGGCTGGCCCTGTGTGTCCCTCCCCGTTCCCGTGTTGCTGCCCCGGAGAGGAGCAACACCCTTCTGCTCTTTCCAGTGCCTTCCTCCTCTCCCCCCTGGGCCACTCTCTCCATGCTAGACTCCAAGATGGCTTGCTATCCGGCCTGATATGTAGAGGGGTGTGACACACATCCTCAGGCGCTCTGCTGCCTCATTTCCTAGCATGCTCACCAGGGCTGTCTGCCTTCCAGAACACCCTTGAGCGTGGTGCTGAGCTCTCCCTCACACCTAGCAGCATGTCAGGCCCACTGACCAAGCAAAGATGTGTCTTGGCCTTTTGTGGAGCTCAAGGTGAGTTGAGCAAACCTGCTTGGTAAGGTGTGTGGGGAGCATGCCTTCTCGTGGGGCTCAGCCGTGGACCCAGCCTCTAGTGGTCCTCATATGAGTAGCCCTTGCCTGGGGTTTTCCCTCTGCTGCCGAGGATGCCCAGATCCCATGACTCCCTTGATAATCATAGGTGTTCAGAGCTGCTGATTGGGCCGTGTCTCACTCACAGCCCCAACTCCAACACACACACACACACAGAGGAGTGTGTGCGAGTGCGCCCACGCACATGCGCAGACCTTCACACTCGAAATCAAGCACACACTCGCAACCATGCAGACACACATAAAGATGAGCACGAGAGTAACACACACATACACACAAACACACACCCATGGATTTTTCTCCAATGTGGAGCATGCCCTAGCTGGAGATCGAATCCCACTCACTCACTTGTAGAGCTTGTTTCCAGGGATGACATCCTCGCTGGAATGCGGGAGGATGTCAGTCTGTCCAGAGGAGCCCATGGGGGCTTCCAAACTCCTGAACCTGTTGAGGATTTGAAGCATCACTGGCTAGCCCAGGTCAGCCAGTCCATGTCTGCCCTTCTTGTACCACCAAGCACATTGCCTGCATATTGGCCCTCCATGAGCACTACTTCCCATTGGTGCCATGCATGAGGACAGTAGCCCCTGGGTGATGAGCTTAGGAGTACAGTGCCTTGGCACTTGCCCCAGCCAGCCCTGCTCTGTCTCTATCTAGGTGGACGAGGTCATGCAGAGAAAACGGGTTGCCTTCTTGTTGAAGAGAGACAGTGCTTTGTTGGAGGTCTCAGAGATACATAGCCCGAGAGGAGAGCCTGCGGGCCTAGACAGGACAGTGCAGCATGTGTGCCTGTGCCAGTGTAGCCGAGGACTTCCCTGCTTTGATCCCCAGGCAGTGGCAAGTGCCAAAGAGGAAGTCTGTGTGAGCAGCCCACGTTGCAGGCTCCACTGCCAAGGCTTCCACTGCAGCTCAGGAATCCTGTGCTATTGGAATTGGCACTCACCTTGTAAACAGCAGGTCCAGGACCTGAAGGGTGTCTGCACACCTTCTGTAGCTGTTGAAGAAGGTGTGGATGAAGGTGGAGTTGTCGAGCAGCTGGGCAAGCACCAGGTGGTCCACCTGCTCCTGCAGTGTGCCTGCCGTGGGGAACTCTGACCCGCAGGCATCGGGCATGCCTGGGGACAAGTCCCCTTCAGTCTGGAGGAGAACCACACAGGGACAGTTCAAGTGCCATGTGCAACACTACAGGAACATTCATGGACACACACAAATAACTGCAAACATTTGACCACTCACAGCAACACACACAGGGACACTCACAGGGACACACCCCCACACACACCCCTGCCCCCCCTCCACACACGTGGGAAGGAAAAGTGGTGATGCACAGGGAGATGAGGGTGGAAGGCGTCCTAGCCATTTCCTGCCCTGGTCTGTCCCATGTTACCCTAGAATTCCTCCGGAAAAATCTCCAGAGGCGTTGGTGGCGGAGGCCAGGGCGCACAAAGCATGGACACAGGCGCCCCAGGAACCCTCTCCGCCCATCACTCAGGCCTGAGCCTCGACCACTTTGCCAGCAACAACGAAACATCTTTGCAATGGACACGATCCACACAAGTGCACTCTCCGAGGCTTGTGTGGACTGTGAATTCCTGGGAGGACCCCGGGGTTCTGAGTCCTCTGAGCCATTGTGATGTCACCTCTGCACAGCTCTTCCCTTGAGCCCTTGATTATGACCCAAGCTTTGCAAGGTGCCCTGTTCAGGCCTTTTTCTGCCTTGCCCAGGCCGACCACTGGCCATTGTGACCCAAAGCCCCTGGACCAGTGGCCCCTCATAGAGCTAGGTCAGAGGCTCTGGCTAAAGGGGATCTATCAAGGTGGGGTCTTAAGCACACAGCCTTGCCCTATCCAGATGTGACCCTGGATAGGAGAGGATGACTCTCACCACTCCAAAGACTCCCAGAACTCTCAGGGATTCAACGTCCTGATTCCTTATCTCACCAAAGTCAGAAAGTGACACACATCTCTGAGGGACTGCCTTGACAGGGAACACTTGCTAGGAGATCAGATGCACTGAAACAAATGCAACTCCACCAACTCTTCTAGTCCTGCAGAAGGGTTCAGAAAATGCTACTTGATGGTTGACCACGTGCTCCTCTGCTCCACAGATAGATGCAGGTAACTGAGCCTCAGAGATCGTGCCCTGGGTCCTAGAACCTGCCACAGCCCTCCCACGACCCACAGAACCAAGCCCTCTATGTCCTTTCTGTAGACAGCCATGGAGCTAGGGCTCAGACTCACTGGAGCCTGTAGGTGCCCAATTCTGAAAAGCCCTCCCCTGGACCTAGCCTGACCACAGCACCTGACTTCGGAAAAGTGAATCCCAGTGTGGGAGCTCCATTACCCAGTAGATTGAACTTGTGATTTGGGGTGACTCTGTGCATTCCACATTGCTCTCTTCTTCTAGCCGGCCTCCCCTCACAACTCCTAATGACTCATCTGACACAGTCATGGCTGTCCCCTGGGCCAGACTCTGGTTTAAAGATGCACCAATGCCATCCAACAGATAAGAGAAAGAAGAGAAAAGAGACTAAAGGAAATAATAGGACTGAGATTCAGCAAAGCGGGTCACTCTCATTGTCCCCCTTTCTGTCTCAGTACTATCAGTGCCACCATGAGTGCCTCCTCCAGCCAGGAAAGTTGAGGCCTGGTTACGGCATGCCCCAGTGTGGGAACACAGGTGATTGCACTTGCTCTTTGTGTGGTTCTGTATCGGGGTGGCTGAGAAAAAGGCTGCGTTGCCATATGGGCAGCTCCGGCCATCCCCAGACCCTGTGTCCTATCTTGACCGACCACATCCAAGCTGTCTTCATCTACCCTGACTCCTAGCTGGACAGAGAGCTCGTGGTTCCTTCTTGGATTTCTTTCCCGCCTCCATTTCTTCCTTGGCAGTGGTTGTAACTCCAAGAGAGATCTTAGGTGTGGTGACTGGATGGGGGGCCTCCTCCTTGTCCATGCACAGGACATGGGCCTCTTGCATGGAGGCAGTGTCAGGGTAGCCTAGATGTCAAGCACACCGGAACATAGCCAAGCTCCCTTTAAACACTGTATAGACAGCATTGGATAGCTACTTCTCATGCTTTCTTTGACGCTCAAGACTGCTGTGCCTTAGAGCTTAGGGGCCACCCCTCTTTTTCAGCACTAATGAATCTGGGAGATGTGTGTGCCTGTGCGTGCAGAGCAGAGATCATCCCCCTTCTGCTTCACTCATCGGCCAGGACACAAGCTGGGCCCACCCTTCTGAGCATCCACTTCTCCCTGCTTTACCACAAGCCCCACACTCATCATGAGCAATGAGGGCTCTCCCTGAGCCCATATCTAAGCCAGGAAATTGAGAGTCTGAGAAGTCCAGCAGAGGGTGCGGCCGTCCTTCCTGGATGGAGGGTGTGGGTCCTGCCCTAACCTCAGTGACTTGAACAGTTCCCTTGTCTCAGAAGGTGCCTCTGTTCACCAGTGGCCCACAGGACCCAGCTGAAGGTCTAGGTTGATGCCATTGACTGGTGAGGCAGCTCAGGAAAATCTGCAGTGTGGCCTACTTGGTCACATCCTCAGTCCCCAGGGCTGTGAGGCGTTCACAAGGCAGTCTTCTGGCTGATGGGGCCTGGGTGTGTATGAGCAGGAACGCTTGGTCAATTTCAGACAGGCTGGCTTCGCGGGCCTGGAGCTGGTTTGCGGCATGATGTTCAACAATTTGGGGAAGATCCTTTTGTCAGGGCAAAAGGACAGTGAGCCCTGCTTTGGGACCTTCAACAGCCTCTTGCTGTTCTCCTTGTTCACTCACGCTTCTCCGATTCTAGATTTCTCGAACCCCAAGCACACAATGAGCTGTACCTCTACTCCTGACTCCTGCTCCCCAGTTAACCTCTGTCCACGAGTGTCGTGTCACCTAAGTGTAGAGTGTACTCCTGCCTAGATTCTGGTTTCTCTTTCACATTCATTAGCCTCCCCAGGGCTCTGAGTTATTTTCTGGCAAGATGAAAACACATGCCACTGTGACACAGAACTGGAGTCTGAAGATTTAACGGCTTACCCCAAAGGTACTGATACATTAGGTGGTGAGGCCAGGATTCTGACTGAGGCCATCTGATCTGAAGTTCAGGTGAGAGGACCAAAGGTTGGGGAATGCCCTGATGCAGAGACATCCCAGGCAGGAGTGAAAATACCTTCACCAGACTATTTGTCACCACTATTTAGGACCCCTATTGTGTACTCAGGAGGACTCATAGCTCCACCAGAACTGTTTACTATTTGGCATTTAACCAATGGAAAATGACTTAGTCTCCTTTGCTTCCTACTGAAAAAATTGAAGGAGGCTATTTGGTGAATAAAAAAAAATTAGGCTTCTGTAATTAGTGTTTAAAATTAGTAGTAGTAGTAGTATTTGATTGTGAGGATTGAACTCTGGGCTTGGGTATTGTCTCTGAACTCTAAAGCTCAGTGATAGTGCTCTATCACTTTGAGCCACAGCACTTCTGGTTTTCTGGTAGTTAATTGGATATATTTATCCCATAGTCTTTTGTGCCCCAGCTGTCTTTGAACATCAGTCCTCATATCTCAGCTTCCTGAGTAGCTGGATTACAGGTATGAGCCATTGTGCCTGGGAAAATGATTCTTAAAAACCTAAGCAGAGGGCCAAGACTGTGGCCTAGTGGCCCAATATGTACAAAACCCTTGGTACCACATATACAGAAAAGGCTGGAAGTGGTGGCTCAAGTGGTTGAATGATAGCTTGAGCAAAAAAAAACTCCAGGATAGTGCTCAGGCCCTTAGCTCAAGCCCCAATAGTGACAGTAAACAAAAACAAACAAACAAAAAACTAGACTGCTGGAGGCTCATGCCTGTAATCCTAACTACTCTGAAATCTGAGACCTGAAGCCTGAGGTTCAAAGCCAGCACAAGCAGGGAAAGTCTATGAGACTCATATATCTAGTTACTCAGGAAAAGCTGAATGGCACTGTGGCTCCAGTGGGACAGTGCTAGCCTTGAACAAAAGTAGCTTAGGAACAGCACCTAGGCCAAGAGTTCAAGCCCCAGGATTGGGGGGGGGAAAAACCAAAACAAAAACCCTAATGGGAAAGAAAAGTCCTTGATTAGGGACACTGAATTTGATGTCAGAGCTTTTCCCGGTTTACCATTGCTGTCTGTTAGTAAAACTCCTGGCCCTATGTTCAGGGTTTTTTTTTTTGGTTTTATTTTGGTGGGTCATGGGGCTCGAACTTGGCCTGGGTGCTGTCCCGAGCTCTTCAGCTCAATGTTACTACCGTACCCCTGTGCCTGCACAGTGTCCCTGAGCTCTTCAGCTCTAGGCTATCACACTATCTTTGAGCCAGACTGCACTTCCCTTTTTCTAGAGGTTAATTGGATCAGAATCTCTGGTCCTTTTGTGCTCTCAGCTGGCTTTGAATCTTGATCCTCAGATCTCAGCCTCCTGATTTGTTAGGATTACAGGCTTGAGCCACCTTGCCAGCTGGTTTTGTGCATTTCTTGCTTGATATTCAGTTTTTGGATCCATTCATCGATGTAGGCCAACTTTGGGCTTTGAGATCCTCAGATCTCAGCCTCCTAAGTAGCTAGGATTCTAGGTACCACTGGTGCCTGGCAAGAGCTCTGGACCTGGGCAGTGTTCCTGAGCTCTTCAGCTCAAGGCTAACACCCTACTGCTTGAGCCATAGAGCCACTTCTTGCTTTCTAGTGGTTAATTGGAGATGAGTCTCAGAGTCTTTAGTGCCTGGGCTGACTTTGAACCTCGATCCTCAGATCTCCCGAGTAGCCAGGATTACAGGCATGAGCCACAGCCCCCAGCTGAGAATTGACTTTTATGTGCCATCTTAAAAAGGAATCCAAGCTTATTTTTCTCCCATGTGGATTCCCTCTACTCCTTCACTGACTGCATCTTTGTTTAGCGTTGATGAGTGAATATATGTGGGTCTTCATCAGAGCCTTCTACTTTTTAATCTTTTTGCCTTTGCTTTCTCAGTACCATTTTTATTATCATTTGCTTAAATAATTGATGACACTTTTCTTTCTAACTACCCGATTTTTTTCCCATTTAGTACAGTCTCAGTCCCTGAATAGGGATGATGTCTGCTGGAGGGTTTTTAAAATGCCTTTAATCAGATAAACATTCCCATCAATACTAGTAAATTAACTCTTTTCTTTTTTTTCTTTTTTTTTTTGCAGTCCTGAGGCTTGAACTTAGAGCCTGAACACTGCCCTTGGACTTTCTCAAGGCCATTGCTCTAACACTAGAGCCACAGCATCATTTCCAGCTTTTTTGTATGTATATGGTACCAAGGAATCGAACCTGGGTCTTCATGCATGCTAGGAAGCACTCTACCACTAAGCCAAGCTCCCAGCCCTGACACATAAATGAAATCTTAACTAAAATCAATAACATGCCAGGTGCAGTGACCACTGCTGTAATCCTAGCCACCTAGAAGACTGAGATCTGATGATCTTGGTTCAAAAGCCAGGCTCTTATCTCCAATTAGCCACTAGAAGTTGGGCTGTGGCTGGCTCATGGGCGCTAGGGCAGTAGTCATGAGCTGAAGAGCTCAGGGACAGTGCCTAGGCTCAGAGTTCAAGCCCCACAACAACAACAATCAAAAAACAGGTTTGGACTCAGGGCTTTTGCTTGCCTGCCAAGCTCTGTACCACTTGAACAATTCCTCTGTGCCTTTTTGCTTTAGGTTAATTTTCAGATCAAATGTTGTACTTCTTGCTTAGGTAGCTTTGGATTGTCATCCTACTTACGCCTTCACATAGCTGGGATTATAAATGTGAATCCCCATGCTCAGCTTATTTGTTGAGATGGAATCTCACTTCTGTGTGTGTGTGTGTGTGTGTGTGTGTGTGTGTGTGTGTGTGTGTGTGTCAGTCATGGAGCTTAAACTCTGGCCTGGGCACTGTCCCTGAGGTTTTCAGCTCAAGGCTACCACCCTAACCCTGGGTCTTAGCCTTGTCCCTGAGCTCTTGAGTGCAACGCTACCACCCTACCCTTGAGCCAAACCCCACTTCCTGTTTTCTAGGGGTTCATAGGAGATAAGAGTCTCAGGTCCTTTAGTGCCAGGGCCAGCTTTGAACCTTGATCCTCAGATCTCAGCCTCCTGAGTAGATAGGATTACAGGTATGAGCCACAACCTTGGCTCTCACTTCTTTTTACCAGCTGCTTGAAACCATGATCCTCCCCGATAATTGGGATGAGCCATTGTGCCCGGAACAAAAAAAAAGTAATTTTTTGTCTTGATTTTGGTATAATGAAGTTTAAATATGAAAAATCACATTTCTTCTACTTTGCAACATGTGGAGAGACATTAAATTATAGGTATATACAGACAGTTACGGCTGTGGCCTTGACTGGTTGAGGATATGGACACCAACAGCATCTGAAATGCTGTCAAGGCAGAACATTACCAATAGCAGTGAAAGCTTATAAGTGGCACTCTGACTCAGAATGTTACAGCAGTAGTGAAATAGTTCAGGGACAGCACCCAGGGTCTGAGTTCAAGTCCTAATATTGACCCCCCCACCAAAAAAAAGATGAAATATTTGACTGATGAGAAAGTTTGCTGGACACAGTGGCTGATGCCTGTAATCCTAGCTACTCAGGAAGCTGAGATCTGAGGATAGTTCAAAGCCAGCCCAGGCACTAAAGACCAGGAGACTCATCTCCCGTTCACCACCAGAAAACCAGAAGTGGCGCTGTGACTTCAGGGGTAGGGTGGTAGCCTTGAGCTGAAGAGCTCAGTGACAGCTCCCAGGCCCCCAAAAAGAAAGGATGTGGCTTAGTGTTAAGAATACTTGCCTAGCACACATGAGGCCCTGGGTTCGATTCCTCAGTACCGTATAAACAAAAACTGGATATGATGCTGTGTGTCAAGTGGCAGAGTGCTATCCTTGAGCAAAAACTGAAACTACATCACTCCAAAAGCCTATACTCTGCTGTATACAGTCATTAGGTGTAAGCCACCAGCGTGTGACAAATACTCTTAATGCTCTTTTTTTCCCCCCATATGCTTTGGTACAGATGGTCATCATGTCTGAATACTAAAAATAACACACACATATATATGACTGCGTTTGAAAATGGCAGAGGGAAATAACAATGAAGAGATAATTCACTTGAACAACTTTCACTGCCACAGGAGACAAGGTAAGTTGTTTATTCTACTTGGCCAAGAATCTAGCCTGCTTTAGAATCCAGAAGTATTTTATTTTTAGATCTGAGAACATCAGGCATAAAAAGCATTTGTTAGACTAGTAGTGTGCCAGCTTACACATATAGTCATGAATGAATTTTATCAATCCTCCCTCATACCGAGCATGGTGGCAAATGCCTAAATTCCCAGTTACTCAGGAAGCAGAGGTAGGAGACCAGTGCTTTGAGGCTAGCCTGGGAGAGGTTAGTTAGAACCCCAAGAGACAAAGCATGGTATTATATGCTTGTAGTTAGCTACTCAAGTGGTAAAGGTAAAATCATTACCCAGCTGGGCGAGCTGGCTCACACCTATAATCCTAGCTACTCAGGAGGCTGAGCTCTGAAAATCATGGTTCAGGAGTCAAAGCCAGCCCAGGGACTTTAGTTACTGCCTCTTCAATTAACCACCAGAAAACAAGGGAAGTGGTGTTGTGGCTTAAGGGGTAGGGCAGTAGCCTTCAGCTGAAGAGCTCAGGGATAACGTCCAGGCCCAGAGTTCAAGTCCCATAACCACACACACACACATACATAAAAAGCATGATCCCAGGCAGCCTGGACAAAAGTGTTAGATCCTTTCTATAAACAAACTAAAGCTAAAAGGGCTGAGGCATGGCTCATTGGTACTGCATTTGCCTAGGAAGGAAGAGTCCCTGTGTATACCAGCCAGAAAAGGAAGAAATGAAATCTTACATAAGTAGATTAATATGCTAGTAATCCAACCTGTGAGTAGACAGTCATTGGATCTATAGAGATGGGATTAGGAGTGCTCCTGTGAGCTTATTTTTCCTACAACAGTTATAGGTACTAGTAAGTTTGCTTGCCCTCACATGATATTTCTTTTCTGTGTTTTTTGTTGTTGTTGTTGTTTCTCTCCCCTCCCCCCACTTTTCACACCTTCTTTCCCTCCCTCCCTCCCTCCCTCCCTCCCTCCCTCCCTTCCTCCCTCCCTTCTTTGCTTCTTCCTCCGTTTCCTTCTTTTCCCCATGCCAGGGCTTGAACTACAGGATTCTCCTTCTTGCTCAGCTTCTTCAAGCCTGGTGTTCTACCACTTGAGCCACATCTTTGTCCTGGCTTTTTTCTGTACATGGAATGCTATGGACTTTCTGGCCTGGAATGACATCAAATTTTGATCCTCCAGATCTCAAGTCACCTGAGTATCTAGAATTATAGGTTTGAGATCACTCAACTAGTTTCGATTTTTTTTCCAGCCCTGGCTTGAACTCAGGGCCGAAGCAATGTCCTTGGGCTTTCTCAAGGCCAGAACTTTAACACTTGAGCCTCAGCACCATTTCCAGCTTTTTCTATGTATGTGGTACTGAGGGATTGAACCCGGGTCTTCCTGCGTGCTAGGCAAGCACCCTACCACTAGGCCAAAGTCCCAGGTCCCAAGTTTGGTTTTTTTGAGACAGGGTCTCACTATGAAGCATTGATTAGCCTGGAGTTTGGCCTAGTGGTAGAGTGCTTTCCTAACATGCACGAAGATCTGGGTTCCATTCCTTGGTACCACATACATAGAAAAAGCCAGAAATGGACCTGTGGCTAAAGTGGTAGAGCTCTATCCTTGAGAAAATCCAAGGACAGTGCCCAGGCTCTGAGTTGAATCACTGGAACTGGCCAAACAACAAACAAAACAACAAAAACATTCTTAGCAGCTTTGTAATATGACATTCAGGGCAAGACTCAAAGCAAGACAGAACCTTCAACTGTTTTGTTGTTGTTGTTGTTGTTGTTGTTGGTGGTGGTGGTGGTGGTGGTGGTAGTTGTGGTGGTGGTGGTGGTGGTGATGGTGGTGTGTGTGTGTGTGTGTGTGTGTGTGTGTGTGTGTGTGTGTGATAATTGCTGTCCTTAGAATCTCTGCAGCTCAGTAAATGAGATCATTGATTTGGGGGGGGTTCTTTTTTTGGTGTGGGGGGAGTCCTAGGGCTTGAACTCAGGGCTTGAACATGGATGGTCCTTGGGCCTTCTCAAGGCTAATGCTCTAACACTTGAGCCACTGTACCACTTCTGTCTTTTTCTATGTATATGGTACTGAGAAATCGAACTCAGGTCTTTGTACATGCTAGGCAAGCATTGTACCACTGGGTTAAACTCCTGATCTTTTTCTTTTTTTTGGTGGGTCATGGGGTTATATGTCTGAACTCTTCAACTCAAGGCTACTGCGCTACCCCTTAAGCCACAGCCCTACTTTCTGTTTTCTAATGCTTAATTGGAGGTAAGAATCTCACATTCTTTAATGCCTGGCTGGCTATGAACTTCAGTACTCAGATCTCAGCTTCCTGAGTAACTAGGATTACAGGTGTGAGCCACTGAGTTAAAGCCCTGGGACCAGCACCAAAAAAGAGAGGGAAAAAAAAGAAAAAGTTGATAATCTTTAGCATATACTCTAGCACAATTAAGGGAAAACAAAACAAAAGGAAACATGGAAACATAGCTGTTACTGCTTTAGTGTATGTGCTTTCAGTTGGTAAGTTAATAGTAGTTATGATAAACGTTAGACTGTTAACACTCTTTGGGCCAAAATTGAATTTGCAAGAGTGAACGTGATTGTGTCAGTGTTCTAATAACAGTGTTGTTTGCCTCCTTTTAGACTGGATTAGTCTCAGAGAAGGGCCTATTACCAAATCAGATTCTTCTGATGAAGAAGGGATTCCAATGCTGGTCACCCCAGCTCCTCAGCAACATGAAGAAGAGGACCTCGATGATGATGTCATCTTGACAGAAGTGAGTTTTGTTCTACTTTCCCTGACAGCTCCAGAGCAGCTCTAAGATCTCTTTAACCTGCCTCTGTGACTGCTTGCCCTTCACAGAGATAAGTCATTGAGTCCAACCTGCCTGCAGCAATGAGTATAGCTAACAATCTCTTATTCTCTTCCCTCAAACTGAGGTGGGAACCTTTGCCCGCAGGGCAGGCAATGTCTTGCTCCTCACACAAAATGTGATTTAGAATTAGAGATGTGTACTGATTCATCAAAGATTTTCCATTCTATGACTAATTATCCTCCCTCAGTTAGAAGAGTGAGATATACCCTTATTCTATTCTTTTCAAAGGAGACATCCATTTCAGGTTTTGTAATTCATATGATTGTATTCTGCATAGAAATGGATGAGCAGGGGGCATGCCCCAGTGTGGGAGGACAGGTGATAGCACTTGCTCTTGTGTGGGTTCTTCATCAGGGGTGGCTGAGAAAAAGGCTGTGTTGTCACATGGGCAGCTCAGGCCATCCCCAGACTCTGTGTCCTGTCTTGACCAGCCACATCCAAACTGTCTTCATCTCCCCTGGACTCCTACCTGGACACATTGCTCCTGGTTTCTTCCTGGTTTTCTTGCCTGCCTCCATTTCTTCCTTGTCAGTGTTTGTAACTGGAAGGGAGATCTTAGGCCAAAGGTCAACTGTGGCCTGGTGTGGTGACTGGATAGGGAGCCTCCTCCTTGTCCATGCACAGGAAGCAGCTGGTGTGGGGACATGGGCCTCTTGCATGGAGGCAGTGACAGGGTAGCCTAGATGTCAAGCACACAGGAACAGAGCCAAGCTCCCTTTATACACTGTGTAGACTGCATTGGACACCTACTTCTCAAGAATGCTGTGCCTGAGAGCTTAGGGGCCACCCCTCTTTTTCAGCACTAATGAGTCTGAGAGATGTGTGTGCCTGTGCGTGCAGAGCAGAGATCATCCCCCTTCTGCTTCATTCATCGGCCAGGACACAAGCTGGGCCCACCCTTCTGAGCATCCACCCCTCCCTGCTTTACCACAAGCCCCACACTCATCATGAGCAATGAGGGCTCTCCCTGAGCCCATATCTAAGCCAGGAAACTGAGAGTCTGAGAAGTCCAGCGGAGGGTGCTGCCATCCCTGCCGGATGGAGGGTGTGGGTCCTGCCCTAACTTCAGTGACTTGTCCAGTTCCCTTGTCTCAGAAGGTGCCTCTGTTCACCAGTGGCCCACAGGGGCCAGCTGAAGGTCTAGGTTGATGCCATTGACTGGTGAGGCAGCTCAGGAAAATCTGCAGTGTGGCCTTCTTGGTCACATCCTCAGTCCCCAGGGCTGTGAGGCCTTCACAAGGCAGTCTTCTGGCTGGTGGGGCCTGGGTGAGTATGAGCAGGAGGACTTGGTGAACTTCAGACAGGCTGGCCTCGCAGGCCTGGAGCTGGCTTCCGGCCTGATGTTCATTCAACTCTTTGGGGAGGATCATTTTGTCAGGGAGAAGCCACAGTGAGCCATGGGTTTGGGACCTTCAACAGCCTCATGCTGTTCTCCTTGTTCACTCACCCTTCTCCAATTCAAGATTTCTCGAACCCCAAGCTCACAACAAGCTGTGCCTCTACTCCTGGCTCTTCTGCTCCCCAGTTAACCTCTGTCCACGACTGTCGTGTCATCTAAGTGTAGAGTGTACACTTGCCCACATTCTGGTTTCTTTTTCACATTTATTAGTCTCCACGGGCCTCTGATTTATTTTCTGGCAAGATGGGAACACGTGCCACAACACAGAAGAAAATTGCAAGAAGCAAATAATGGGTTCACACACCACGGGCAATCAATGCTCATCATTGAATCCAAGCACCCGTGTGGGTCTTGAGATCAAAGAAAAGACAAGTACATGGGCTGGGAGTTGGCCTAGTGGTAGAGTGCTTGCCTAGCATGCACGAAGACCCAGGTTCGATTCCTCAGTACCACATACATAGAAAAAAAAAAAGCTGGAAGTGGTGCTAAGGCTCAAGTAGTAGAGCTCTAGCCTTGAGAAAGTCCAAGGACAGTGCTCAGGCCCCGAACTCAAGCCCAGGAATGGCAAAAAAAAAAAAATAAGACAACTGCACATCCACAACTACACAACTGACTCCATGTACATTTCCCTTGTTGCCGGGGCTAGGCCGCAGCAAACCAGGGTTCGCAGATTGGGATTCCTGAAATAGGGGCAAGTACTAGGGAAAATTAATAGAGAGACAAACAGATGGAGTTCGGGAGGACTACAGCCCAAGTCAGCAGTCCAAGAGGGCTGTGAGCTCCAGACTGCTGCCTAAGACTGTCCTGTTTATTTTAAGTTCTGACCTTAAATACTCTTCTTAAAACTAGGGAACTGCCAGAGGCTACATTCATACAAAATAGTAAACAAGTCACATATAGGATAAATGAGAAAGGATTAACATTGCTTAAAGTCATCCTGATAAAAACTGATTAACATTGCTTAAAGTTATCCTGATAAGAACTGATTGACATTGCTTAAAGTTATCCTGATAAAAGTTACTTCCTTGTGTATACAGTTGTGTAGGTCCAAGGTCAGGTCCAAGGTCATTGACCCCACAGTCGGTCCCCAACATCTCCCCTGTCTTTCTTTTAAAAAATGCAGACTTGCTTGTCTTAGGTTGGGTGAATCGCTGACTCTGCCTTACCCGTCATGGGGAACTTCTTCAGATCAAGCTGAAGGCCCTGTCTTAGGTTGGTCAGAGAGCATCCCCTCTTATCCTGTCCTTGACTGCGATTCCTCTCGTGGGGGGAGGGGGGAATTCATCCATCTGGGGCTTAGATCTGCGAGTTGTTCTATTGGTGACTGTTGAAGATGTGACCATTGGACGGGTACTGGCCATAGGCGTTGATTTGTTCCCAGCCATAGCTTCAGTTGTCACTTTACTTGGAGTAGAAACAACAGGAGTTGGCTTGATATTGGCTGTTGGTGGATCTGAAGTGCTGGCAATTCCTCATTCTTCAGAAGCTGCAGTAGTTTTCAACGTGATCTGTCTCTGCTGTTCTGGGACCTTACTAGTAGGTTCTTGAGGCTCTTTCCTCTGCTCTAAGTGCCTCCCTTGATGCTCTTGGAGTTCTCTCTCCAATCTGCTGATTCGACCTTCTTAATGGGACTTAAGAGCTGTTATACGAACAGCAAGTTCATTTTTTTTTGCTGATCTAATGTTCCCTTCTTTAAAACAATGCAATAATTCAAACCTAAATGATTTTCTTCATTAAACCTTGAATATGTTCACTCACTCATTCACACACATCCATACTCAAAGATTTTAAAGTGCACAAAATTAATATTGGCCATTCATTTTCCGGAAGTTTGTGTCAAGAGAGCTTTGCCAATTTTACTCTTGCAGGTGAGAACCAGGTTCAAAACAAAACTTTAGAAAAACCATAAGGATCCATATTTAAAACTGGTACCAATTTCAAAGACAAAACTGGACAAGAAAAAATATGTAACACGAACAAGAGAAAGAAACAGAGACTTTTACACTTAACACATAAACATGAATTCAGGTCTTTTCCCCATTACTGGATGCATTACTGGAGGGTTGGGGGTGAAGGTCCAGTGAGTCGCTCCTTGGATGACCAGTCACTCTCCAGAATCCGAACATAGCGTTCGGGCAGCCAGCGGGCATCATTTTCTTCCTGTGAAAAAACACATACATGCCCTCTACCCCAGGTTAGAACAGGATCTGGTCCGTGCCAAGCACCAGTTAGGGGATCCTTCCATTTTACTAAGGCAAAAGCACGCTGCTCTCTTTTTTTCCCAGAATCGCTGAGCAGCAGATAAATTATTTGAATCCAGATTCAAAAAATTTAAAACAAATAAAGCATGATTAAGTATATTCACAGGGGTAGCGGGATATGACTCTCCTTTCTGTATTTTAGCAATTTGATGTTTTAATAATCCATTAGCTCTCTCCACGATGCCTTGACCTTGAGGATTGTAAGGAATGCCTGTAATATGAGTGATATTATAAGAATGGCAGAAGGATTGAAATGCTCGGCCTGCATAGCCAGGGCCATTATCTGTTTTTATTTGCGAGGGAATCCCCATCACAGCAAAACATCCAATGCAGTGAGAAATACAATGTTTAGTAGCTTCCCCAGCAAGGGGGGTGGCCAGGATAAAATTAGAATAAGTATCTACAGTAACATGAACATATTTTAATCGGCCAAATGATGGAACATGTGTGACATCCATCTGCCAAATGTGATTAGAAAGCAGTCCTCGTGGATTTATACCTAAATGAGGAGCTGGTGAGAAGGGCACACAGTTGGAGCAGGTTTTAACTATTTGACGTGCCACTTGTCTAGGTAATTTAAACTGTCGGCGCAAGGCTCGGCTGTTTTGATGATGGATGGCATGTGACTGCTTAGCAAGTTCAACTTGAGTTAAATAAACTCTGGTGGCAGAATCAGTAACTGCGTTACCCTCACTTAAAGGGCCAGGAAGATTAGTGTGAGCTCAAACGAAGCCAAAAAAACAGGGGTGGTTGCGAGAACAAAACAAAGTTTGTACTTGGCGAAATTGGGTCTGGATATTGGAGTTAGTAGTTCCAATAAAGGGAACAGTTTCTATGACTTGAAGAGCACGAATTACATATTGACTGTCTGAGTATAAGTTAAAGGGCTCGTCTTGTAACAGGACGAGTGCTTGTAAAACAGCCTCTAATTCTATCTCTTGGGCGGAGGAAAAACCCGTAACCCAAGATTGAATTTTCCTATTAATGGTCAAAGCAGCCGTTCCATTGGAGGATCCATCTGTAAATACTAAAGCGGCAGAAGATAAAGGCAGGCGAGGCCCGTACTATGGAAGGAAATAGGAACTTATGACACGCAGCAAATTGGAGAAGTTTGTTAGACAGGTAGTGATGCAAAATTTTTCCCGTATAATTGGCCCAAGCAATGGCCCAAGAATCGCAATGGGCGAATAGCCAATCTTGTTGTTGTAAATTATATGGGACACAGATAAAATGAGGTTCCTGACCTAAATATTTACGGGAATCCACTCGGCACATATGTATCAGATTAGCTACCAATTCGTAGTAGGGGGTCAGCACTTTGCCGGGTGTTGATGGTAGATAAAGCCATAAATGTGGGCCATCCTGCCACAGTACAGCAGTTGGGGAGTGAGAAGTAGCTAAAATGTAAACTCCCCATGGTTTAGAGTAGTCACAATAGGTCACTTGTTGCTGGGAAATTGCCTTTTCTACGATTTGGATGACCCTCCTGGCGTCGGGATTTAAATTGCGCAAGGATGTAGGGTTGGTATCTCCTTTTAAGAGATCAAAGAGGGGTTTTAACTCTCCTGTGGACATCTTTAAATAAGGCCGAAGCCAATTTATATCTCCTAAAAATTGCTGAAAATCATGAAGAGTTCTTAAGTGTGAAGTTTTTAATTGTATTTTTTGGCTTTTAAAATAGTGTGGGCCTACTATATGGCCTAAATACGTAAAAGGGGGGTGTTCCTGAACCTTTTCAGCTGCTATTATAAGGCCAAAGAGGCTCAGATCTTGCTTTAGTTGTCCAAAGGCTTGTCGTACGACGATAGGGTCAGAACAAGCCAACAAGATGCCATCCATATAATGAACAATATAAACAGAAGAGAATTTTTCACGGGTGGAAGAAATGGCTCTAGCTACAAAACTTTGACATAAAGTTGGGCTATTTGCCATGCCCTGTGGGAGCACAAGCCAATGATATCGCTTCATGGGTTCTTTAAAATTAACAGAGGGGACGCTGAAGGCAAAGCGCTTACAGTCTTGAGGTGCCAGGGGTATAGTATAGAAACAATCCTTCAAATCTATAATAATCTTATAAGTATCCTTTGGGATTGCCATGGGGGAAGGCAAGCCGGGCTGTAAGGCCCCCATCAGTTCCATAGATGCATTTACCTTTCTCAGATCCTGTAACAGCCTCCATTTACCTGACTTTTTCTTTATAACAAAAATTGGAGAATTCCATGGAGAGTTAGAAGGGGCCACATGCCCCAAGTCCAGCTGTTCCTGTACCAGCTGCTGTACTGCAATGATCTTTTCTAGAGAGAGAGGCCACTGTTCGACCCACACCGGTTCTTCAGAGAGCCAATTTATGGGATCAGCATGAGGGGCAGGACAAACAACAGCCTCCGTTAAAGAATACCCTAATCCTTGTCTCGTAGGGTGAGACTGGGGTTGGAGTGGCTCTGGCTCCCCCTGTGCTGCTCGGCCTAGTCCCCTAAAGGGGAGGAGGCCTTGATCAAGTAACTGCTTAGTGACCGCAGCACTAGGACTAAACATATACACTCCCATTTTTTCCATGATATCACGACCCCATAAATTAATTGGCAGATGATCCAGGACAAATGGCTGAAAATGACCAGAGTGCCCTTCCTTATCTCTCCAAACAAGGATCGCACTGCTCTGCTGCGGGTCAGTTGCTTGCCCAATCCCCTATAAGGAAGTCATAGAGGTTGTCAGGGGCCATTGGGCTGGCCAATGCTTTTTAGATATTACAGACACATCCGCTCCTGTGTCTAATATTCCTTTAAAGGGTTTTTCTTGTATAAATATAGTCATCTCAGGCCTCTCTTGTTTTATGCTTTGTACTCAATAGATATCAGAGATCCAAATCCTCTCTGTCCGCATGGGGCAGAAGAATTAGCAGTCTCCCCGTGAGGTAAAGGCACAAGTATTAGTTGTGCTAATTTTTGACCGGCTGGGATCGATACCACGTGTTTCGGGGCAGAGGCCATAACTTTGATTTCTCCAGTAAAATCCTGGTCAATTTTGCCAGGTGTAATCTGTATTCCTTTAAGGGCTGAGCTACTTCGCCCTAACAGCAATCCAGCCACTCCCAGGGGAAGGGGACCGAAGACCCTCGTGGGGAGAGCTTGTGTCCCCATCTCTGGGGTCAATACTGAGCAGGTGGAGGAACAGAGGTCCAATCCTGCGCTGCCTGGGGTGGCACGGAAGAGGCTGCAGACTGATTTTGGGGGGTTGTTAGAAGATGTACTTGTGGCCGAGAAGAGGGAGGGACTGCCCCATGGTTTTGCGGGGCCAGAGGCTGGCCCCTTCTCCAGTTTCCCGAAAACGGGCGGCCATTGTGATTTGTTGCGGACTTGCAATCTTTAGCCCAGTGCTTCCCTTTACCACAGCGTGGACATGTGCCAGGTGATTTTTCTCTCTTTAACCTGCTCTGGCGTGGGCATTGTGTCATCCAATGTCCTACTTGACCACAAGAGAAGCAACTCCCCGGGGGACTAGCAACCCGAGAATGCCGCTGACCTCTATATTTTAGAAATTCAGTAATAGTCTTTCCTTGAGGAGCGGCGGCTAAAGTAAGGCCTGGTACATGGGAGGGTCCAATACCAGCACACAGTGAAATAAAGTCCGTGATTCCTCCCTTATTCCTATGGGGTCTGATAGCCGCCTGACAGGCGGCGTTGGCATTTTCATAGGTTATGTGTCTAACTATAATCTTCCTTGCGTTCTCATCTTGTACTAGGCGGTCTGCAGTCTCCATTAATCGAGACAAAAATTCTAGACAAGGTTCATTCGGTCCCTGTTTAATTTCTACTAAATTTTTTGTACGATTGGAATTACGTAATCTTTTCCAAGCCTCTTTCGCTGCAGCATTTATTTGTAAATAGGCTTCCTTTGCATAACCCAATTGATCTTCGGTGTTTTTATAGGTTCCCTCTCCTACCTCTCCGACCTCATCCAAGCTGCCTTCATTTATCCTGGAGTCCTACCTGGACACATTGCTCTTGGTTCCTTCCTGGTTTTCTTTACTGCCTCCATTTCTTCCTTGGCTATGATTGTAACTCGAAGAGAGATCTTAGGCCGAAGCTCAACCGTGGCCTGATGTGGCCCTGCGTGCAGAGAGCCCCAAGCACTCAACTAGCCGTGCCTCTACTGCTGACTCTTCTGCTCCCCAGTTACCTGTGTCCACGGGTGTCCTATCAACTAACTCTAGAGTGTACTCAGCTCTTGCCCACATTCTGGTTTCTCTTTCACATTCAGTCGCCTCCCCAAGGCTCTGAGTTGGTTTCTGGCAAGAAGGGAACGCATGCCACTGTGACATAGGAAAAAATTTTGGGGGGTGGGGTTCAGGACTCCTCCCAGAATATCGTTGAGGGGCAAAAGGATATTATTAGGCAATTTTAAATAAGGCCTGAGCCATTGAATATCTACTAGAGGATTTGGAAATCATTAAGGGTATGGAGGCAGTCAACACGAAATTGAATGTGAGGTGTTAAATCTAATTCCTGTTGTAGATTTAAACCCAAATAGGTCAAGGGATCTTGTCACTGGACTTTTATCAGGAGTTACTTGCAAGCCAAGGTTAAGGAAGGCTTTAGAAAGTTCCACAAAACAATTCTGTAGATCTGGCCTGTCCTGAGCCACCAACAAAATATCATCAGGGTGTAGGGGAATTGTATAAAAGCAGTCTTTGAGATCAATGATCACTTTAGCCACATAAAAACAATTTCTTGCAAACACATTTGGTAAAGGCTATTTACGCTGTACATGGCCAAGCGCAAGCGTGCACTATTTATAGTTTCAAGCAGAAAATGTTCCTTATGTGACCACAATTGCAATCCTTACATGAAAATTCTTATAAAAACATGAATCTTCTTAATAAACAATCTCCAACTCTCTGCCAGTTAATCTTATTAATGGTTCCCTCCTTGGGGAACCAAGGATATAATTCTTCCCCATGATCAAAAAATGCCTTTAAATCTTTCCTTTTAACGCGAGTTCCTCGTGTCTTGAGGGCCTCTTAAACCTGAGATGAGCAATTCCTGTGACGATGATACCTGTACCATGGCCAGTCACTTACCTTGCGCCGTCTTCACTGCTCAGCGTTGACCGAAACTGATGTCTTGGGTGGGTAGCTCCGAGCCGGTCACACAATCACTTGGATCCAAGTTTTCCTGGAAGACAGCGTTTCTCAGCCTCGCTGGCTCCCGGGCCCCACGTTGGGCGGCATTTGTCCCGTCCAGCGGGACGTCGACTAGGGCCAAGAACCTAGAGGGAGGAATGAAAGGGACAGGAGACACGAAGAAGGCAGCAAGACAAGCGTCCTGATTAAGCCGCAGATTTTATTTTTCACACAGGGGTTTATATGCCTCTTCAGGAGAGGCAGGAGGGGGTGGGGTATAGGAACTGCTTGGGGTAGGGGGTCGGGTAGTAGGATGTTTGCTCGGGGTAGAGGCCAGGTGGTAGGATGTTTGCACATCAACGCAAGCAGGCACGTGTTGCTACGTGACGTAATCCCAAGATGCAGGCGCGTTCTTACACTAAGAATTCAGGGCGTGGGAGAATGTCCCCGACCCTGGGGTGGGCAGCATCTTAGGGCTTGTTCTTGGTTGCCTCCCTTGCTGCAGCAATCAATGGAATGAGGCAGGAGAGGGGCTTGGCAACCTCGAGGAATGGATGCTGCAGGAGCTCTTTAGCTGAGCCTCTCTTTTCCACATCCATCTCCAGACAGCGGTTTAAAAAGTCCCGGAAGATAGCCGACACCTTCTCTGGGTTCTGAAGTTCCGGAGTGCCACTGGTGGCAATGAGGCACAAGGCCCTCAGAGGGTTTTCATTGAAGTATGGGGGCTCTCCTTCCATCATTTCAATAGCCACGATGCCCAGGGACCAGATGTCAACCTCGGGTCCATAGGGCTTTCTTGTTACCACCTCGGGTGCCATCCAATATGGCGTTCCCACCATGGTGCTCCTTTTGCTCTGTTCTGGAGTTATCTGTGCACAGAATCCAAAATCGGTTAACTTGACAGAGCCATCCTTTCCCAACAGTATATTGTCGCTCTTGATGTCTCTGTGAATGACTTGATTCGAATGTAGGAACTCTAGGGCCTGCAGACACTCACGGCACACAGCAGCAATCTGTCCTTCATCCATACAGATTTTTGTTACCACATCTGACAAGGGACCTCCAGCCAAGTATTCCATGACAACCCATAGCTCATCTCCTACAAGGTAATTGTCCAAGTAGTTTGCAATATTTGGGTTCTTGTTTTCCCTCATGACCAGGATCTCATTAATAACCAGCCCTTTCTCCGGATGCTGCTGCAGATTCATCTGCTTAATGGCCACCTCCTGTCCTGTGGCTACATCCATGGCGGTATACACAGTTCCCAAAGCACCGTGTCCAATCTTCTCAAAGCGCGTATACTTCTTCTTAGGATCACCCACACTCACTATGCTCCGTAATTTCTCTAAGATCTCCTCATCAGACATGTTGGGTTTCTTCTGCTGCTTCTCAATATGCCGGGTCAATGGATCTGGTGGAGTGGTGGTATTCTCAGTAGGTGAAATGGGAGATGTAGCCACGTCCCGAGTTGGAGTGACAGGAAGTGGTTCAGTCACAGCTCCTGCTGGAGCTGCAGGACAGGACGACACAAGAGCTTCTCCGTGCCTGCTTGCTTGGGACTCTTGGAGAAGCGCCACCACCCCCTCCTCCCTGAGCTTTGCCCGCCTGGGAACTTCCACCTAGCCTATTGCTCAAGCAGCCAGCACCCACGCTAGGCTTCAGGCTTCTCTTGCTCCCAGCCCATGGCTACTTCCGGGGTCTCCACCAGCCAGTGGTGCCCTGCGACCTCCACCCCTTCCCAGGCTGTGGGTCAGTCCCAGGCTGCGCACCCATAGCCTCTGCCTGGCTGGGCTCCCGGATCCCCAACTGTGCGAGCATGTGGGAGACCCGGCGCTCCAGGTCAGAGCCACACATGTAGAGCCTCAGGTGTGCGCGCAGGCGCTGCAGGCAGGCATGCTGCGATGGTGCCAAGAAGTCCTGCGGGTGGTAGTCCAGCCAGGTGCTCAGGAGGCAGGAGATGGCCCTGGAGGCGAATGGGTGGGAAGCAGAGTGTGAATGAAGGCCAGCCCCTCCCGGGGTCATCCTCACACCCCTGTGATGTTGGCTGCCCTTTCAGAGAGCAGCACATCCCAACAGGGGCACCTTTGAGCTGTGCCATCCCTGGCCAGCCAACCTAAGCTAGGCTGGCAGAGAAACTCCAAGGAGGGATCCAAGACCAAATGCTGGGAGCAGTTCTGGCCCCTTCTGTTGGGGCCTAGCCTCCATCCCTGAAGCCTGATTCTGGCTCAGCTGCAATTAAAGGGCTTTGTCTAGGCATTCGGTCCTTTGCATACCTCTCTTAAGGCATCTCTGTGTACGTGACTCCATTGAACCCCCCGCAGTTTCGCGGGTCTCGCAGCAGCTCAAGTCTCGAGAGCTTTCCTGCACCTGTCCTGCCCAGTACCTGACAGCCCCACCCAGACCCTTAGTGGTAGCACAGAGGCCCTCTTTCTATTGGGTAGCTTCCCAGTGCCCACCTTCTCCTACCCTAACAGTATATAACTAATTGTCTGACGCAATAAAGAGAGGAGAGCATCAGAGAGCATCAGAGATCAGCAGAGATCAGCAGAGATCAGCAGAGAGATCTGATGCGCTTTCATGGTTAACACTGCTTCTGACTCAGCGTGGTTCTTTCTTCCCCGGTGATTGGGGGAGGGCTGGGTCTTCGACACTTACCATCTCGCTCGGCTCCCGGGGGACTACAGGCTGGCCCTGTGTGTCCCTCCCCGTTCCCGTGTTGCTGCCCCGGAGAGGAGCAACACCCTTCTGCTCTTTCCAGTGCCTTCCTCCTCTCCCCCCTGGGCCACTCTCTCCATGCTAGACTCCAAGATGGCTTGCTATCCGGCCTGATATGTAGAGGGGTGTGACACACATCCTCAGGCGCTCTGCTGCCTCATTTCCTAGCATGCTCACCAGGGCTGTCTGCCTTCCAGAACACCCTTGAGCGTGGTGCTGAGCTCTCCCTCACACCTAGCAGCATGTCAGGCCCACTGACCAAGCAAAGATGTGTCTTGGCCTTTTGTGGAGCTCAAGGTGAGTTGAGCAAACCTGCTTGGTAAGGTGTGTGGGGAGCATGCCTTCTCGTGGGGCTCAGCCGTGGACCCAGCCTCTAGTGGTCCTCATATGAGTAGCCCTTGCCTGGGGTTTTCCCTCTGCTGCCGAGGATGCCCAGATCCCATGACTCCCTTGATAATCATAGGTGTTCAGAGCTGCTGATTGGGCCGTGTCTCACTCACAGCCCCAACTCCAACACACACACACACACAGAGGAGTGTGTGCGAGTGCGCCCACGCACATGCGCAGACCTTCACACTCGAAATCAAGCACACACTCGCAACCATGCAGACACACATAAAGATGAGCACGAGAGTAACACACACATACACACAAACACACACCCATGGATTTTTCTCCAATGTGGAGCATGCCCTAGCTGGAGATCGAATCCCACTCACTCACTTGTAGAGCTTGTTTCCAGGGATGACATCCTCGCTGGAATGCGGGAGGATGTCAGTCTGTCCAGAGGAGCCCATGGGGGCTTCCAAACTCCTGAACCTGTTGAGGATTTGAAGCATCACTGGCTAGCCCAGGTCAGCCAGTCCATGTCTGCCCTTCTTGTACCACCAAGCACATTGCCTGCATATTGGCCCTCCATGAGCACTACTTCCCATTGGTGCCATGCATGAGGACAGTAGCCCCTGGGTGATGAGCTTAGGAGTACAGTGCCTTGGCACTTGCCCCAGCCAGCCCTGCTCTGTCTCTATCTAGGTGGACGAGGTCATGCAGAGAAAACGGGTTGCCTTCTTGTTGAAGAGAGACAGTGCTTTGTTGGAGGTCTCAGAGATACATAGCCCGAGAGGAGAGCCTGCGGGCCTAGACAGGACAGTGCAGCATGTGTGCCTGTGCCAGTGTAGCCGAGGACTTCCCTGCTTTGATCCCCAGGCAGTGGCAAGTGCCAAAGAGGAAGTCTATGTGAGCAGCCCACGTTGCAGGCTCCACTGCCAAGGCTTCCACTGCAGCTCAGGAATCCTGTGCTATTGGAATTGGCACTCACCTTGTAAACAGCAGGTCCAGGACCTGAAGGGTGTCTGCACACCTTCTGTAGCTGTTGAAGAAGGTGTGGATGAAGGTGGAGTTGTCGAGCAGCTGGGCAAGCACCAGGTGGTCCACCTGCTCCTGCAGTGTGCCTGCCGTGGGGAACTCTGACCCGCAGGCATCGGGCATGCCTGGGGACAAGTCCCCTTCAGTCTGGAGGAGAACCACACAGGGACAGTTCAAGTGCCATGTGCAACACTACAGGAACATTCATGGACACACACAAATAACTGCAAACATTTGACCACTCACAGCAACACACACAGGGACACTCACAGGGACACACCCCCACACACACCCCTGCCCCCCCTCCACACACGTGGGAAGGAAAAGTGGTGATGCACAGGGAGATGAGGGTGGAAGGCGTCCTAGCCATTTCCTGCCCTGGTCTGTCCCATGTTACCCTAGAATTCCTCCGGAAAAATCTCCAGAGGCGTTGGTGGCGGAGGCCAGGGCGCACAAAGCATGGACACAGGCGCCCCAGGAACCCTCTCCGCCCATCACTCAGGCCTGAGCCTCGACCACTTTGCCAGCAACAACGAAACATCTTTGCAATGGACACGATCCACACAAGTGCACTCTCCGAGGCTTGTGTGGACTGTGAATTCCTGGGAGGACCCCGGGGTTCTGAGTCCTCTGAGCCATTGTGATGTCACCTCTGCACAGCTCTTCCCTTGAGCCCTTGATTATGACCCAAGCTTTGCAAGGTGCCCTGTTCAGGCCTTTTTCTGCCTTGCCCAGGCCGACCACTGGCCATTGTGACCCAAAGCCCCTGGACCAGTGGCCCCTCATAGAGCTAGGTCAGAGGCTCTGGCTAAAGGGGATCTATCAAGGTGGGGTCTTAAGCACACAGCCTTGCCCTATCCAGATGTGACCCTGGATAGGAGAGGATGACTCTCACCACTCCAAAGACTCCCAGAACTCTCAGGGATTCAACGTCCTGATTCCTTATCTCACCAAAGTCAGAAAGTGACACACATCTCTGAGGGACTGCCTTGACAGGGAACACTTGCTAGGAGATCAGATGCACTGAAACAAATGCAACTCCACCAACTCTTCTAGTCCTGCAGAAGGGTTCAGAAAATGCTACTTGATGGTTGACCACGTGCTCCTCTGCTCCACAGATAGATGCAGGTAACTGAGCCTCAGAGATCGTGCCCTGGGTCCTAGAACCTGCCACAGCCCTCCCACGACCCACAGAACCAAGCCCTCTATGTCCTTTCTGTAGACAGCCATGGAGCTAGGGCTCAGACTCACTGGAGCCTGTAGGTGCCCAATTCTGAAAAGCCCTCCCCTGGACCTAGCCTGACCACAGCACCTGACTTCGGAAAAGTGAATCCCAGTGTGGGAGCTCCATTACCCAGTAGATTGAACTTGTGATTTGGGGTGACTCTGTGCATTCCACATTGCTCTCTTCTTCTAGCCGGCCTCCCCTCACAACTCCTAATGACTCATCTGACACAGTCATGGCTGTCCCCTGGGCCAGACTCTGGTTTAAAGATGCACCAATGCCATCCAACAGATAAGAGAAAGAAGAGAAAAGAGACTAAAGGAAATAATAGGACTGAGATTCAGCAAAGCGGGTCACTCTCATTGTCCCCCTTTCTGTCTCAGTACTATCAGTGCCACCATGAGTGCCTCCTCCAGCCAGGAAAGTTGAGGCCTGGTTACGGCATGCCCCAGTGTGGGAACACAGGTGATTGCACTTGCTCTTTGTGTGGTTCTGTATCGGGGTGGCTGAGAAAAAGGCTGCGTTGCCATATGGGCAGCTCCGGCCATCCCCAGACCCTGTGTCCTATCTTGACCGACCACATCCAAGCTGTCTTCATCTACCCTGACTCCTAGCTGGGACAGAGAGCTCGTGGTTCCTTCTTGGATTTCTTTCCCGCCTCCATTTCTTCCTTGGCAGTGGTTGTAACTCCAAGAGAGATCTTAGGTGTGGTGACTGGATGGGGGGCCTCCTCCTTGTCCATGCACAGGACATGGGCCTCTTGCATGGAGGCAGTGTCAGGGTAGCCTAGATGTCAAGCACACCGGAACATAGCCAAGCTCCCTTTAAACACTGTATAGACAGCATTGGATAGCTACTTCTCATGCTTTCTTTGACGCTCAAGACTGCTGTGCCTTAGAGCTTAGGGGCCACCCCTCTTTTTCAGCACTAATGAATCTGGGAGATGTGTGTGCCTGTGCGTGCAGAGCAGAGATCATCCCCCTTCTGCTTCACTCATCGGCCAGGACACAAGCTGGGCCCACCCTTCTGAGCATCCACTTCTCCCTGCTTTACCACAAGCCCCACACTCATCATGAGCAATGAGGGCTCTCCCTGAGCCCATATCTAAGCCAGGAAACTGAGAGTCTGAGAAGTCCAGCAGAGGGTGCGGCCGTCCTTCCTGGATGGAGGGTGTGGGTCCTGCCCTAACCTCAGTGACTTGAACAGTTCCCTTGTCTCAGAAGGTGCCTCTGTTCACCAGTGGCCCACAGGACCCAGCTGAAGGTCTAGGTTGATGCCATTGACTGGTGAGGCAGCTCAGGAAAATCTGCAGTGTGGCCTACTTGGTCACATCCTCAGTCCCCAGGGCTGTGAGGCGTTCACAAGGCAGTCTTCTGGCTGATGGGGCCTGGGTGTGTATGAGCAGGAACGCTTGGTCAATTTCAGACAGGCTGGCTTCGCGGGCCTGGAGCTGGTTTGCGGCATGATGTTCAACAATTTGGGGAAGATCCTTTTGTCAGGGCAAAAGGACAGTGAGCCCTGCTTTGGGACCTTCAACAGCCTCTTGCTGTTCTCCTTGTTCACTCACGCTTCTCCGATTCTAGATTTCTCGAACCCCAAGCACACAATGAGCTGTACCTCTACTCCTGACTCCTGCTCCCCAGTTAACCTCTGTCCACGAGTGTCGTGTCACCTAAGTGTAGAGTGTACTCCTGCCTAGATTCTGGTTTCTCTTTCACATTCATTAGCCTCCCCAGGGCTCTGAGTTATTTTCTGGCAAGATGAAAACACATGCCACTGTGACACAGAACTGGAGTCTGAAGATTTAACGGCTTACCCCAAAGGTACTGATACATTAGGTGGTGAGGCCAGGATTCTGACTGAGGCCATCTGATCTGAAGTTCAGGTGAGAGGACCAAAGGTTGGGGAATGCCCTGATGCAGAGACATCCCAGGCAGGAGTGAAAATACCTTCACCAGACTATTTGTCACCACTATTTAGGACCCCTATTGTGTACTCAGGAGGACTCATAGCTCCACCAGAACTGTTTACTATTTGGCATTTAACCAATGGAAAATGACTTAGTCTCCTTTGCTTCCTACTGAAAAAATTGAAGGAGGCTATTTGGTGAATAAAAAAAAATTAGGCTTCTGTAATTAGTGTTTAAAATTAGTAGTAGTAGTATTATTTGATTGTGAGGATTGAACTCTGGGCTTGGGTATTGTCTCTGAACTCTAAAGCTCAGTGATAGTGCTCTATCACTTTGAGCCACAGCACTTCTGGTTTTCTGGTAGTTAATTGGATATATTTATCCCATAGTCTTTTGTGCCCCAGCTGTCTTTGAACATCAGTCCTCATATCTCAGCTTCCTGAGTAGCTGGATTACAGGTATGAGCCATTGTGCCTGGGAAAATGATTCTTAAAAACCTAAGCAGAGGGCCAAGACTGTGGCCTAGTGGCCCAATATGTACAAAACCCTTGGTACCACATATACAGAAAAGGCTGGAAGTGGTGGCTCAAGTGGTTGAATGATAGCTTGAGCAAAAAAAAACTCCAGGATAGTGCTCAGGCCCTTAGCTCAAGCCCCAATAGTGACAGTAAACAAAAACAAACAAACAAAAAACTAGACTGCTGGAGGCTCATGCCTGTAATCCTAACTACTCTGAAATCTGAGACCTGAAGCCTGAGGTTCAAAGCCAGCACAAGCAGGGAAAGTCTATGAGACTCATATATCTAGTTACTCAGGAAAAGCTGAATGGCACTGTGGCTCCAGTGGGACAGTGCTAGCCTTGAACAAAAGTAGCTTAGGAACAGCACCTAGGCCAAGAGTTCAAGCCCCAGGATTGGGGGGGGAAAAAACCAAAACAAAAACCCTAATGGGAAAGAAAAGTCCTTGATTAGGGACACTGAATTTGATGTCAGAGCTTTTCCCGGTTTACCATTGCTGTCTGTTAGTAAAACTCCTGGCCCTATGTTCAGGGTTTTTTTTTTTGGTTTTATTTTGGTGGGTCATGGGGCTCGAACTTGGCCTGGGTGCTGTCCCGAGCTCTTCAGCTCAATGTTACTACCGTACCCCTGTGCCTGCACAGTGTCCCTGAGCTCTTCAGCTCTAGGCTATCACACTATCTTTGAGCCAGACTGCACTTCCCTTTTTCTAGAGGTTAATTGGATCAGAATCTCTGGTCCTTTTGTGCTCTCAGCTGGCTTTGAATCTTGATCCTCAGATCTCAGCCTCCTGATTTGTTAGGATTACAGGCTTGAGCCACCTTGCCAGCTGGTTTTGTGCATTTCTTGCTTGATATTCAGTTTTTGGATCCATTCATCGATGTAGGCCAACTTTGGGCTTTGAGATCCTCAGATCTCAGCCTCCTAAGTAGCTAGGATTCTAGGTACCACTGGTGCCTGGCAAGAGCTCTGGACCTGGGCAGTGTTCCTGAGCTCTTCAGCTCAAGGCTAACACCCTACTGCTTGAGCCATAGAGCCACTTCTGGCTTTCTAGTGGTTAATTGGAGATGAGTCTCAGAGTCTTTAGTGCCTGGGCTGACTTTGAACCTCGATCCTCAGATCTCCCGAGTAGCCAGGATTACAGGCATGAGCCACAGCCCCCAGCTGAGAATTGACTTTTATGTGCCATCTTAAAAAGGAATCCAAGCTTATTTTTCTCCCATGTGGATTCCCTCTACTCCTTCACTGAGTGCAACTTTGTTTAGCGTTGATGAGTGAATATATGTGGGTCTTCATCAGAGCCTTCTACTTTTTAATCTTTTTGCCTTTGCTTTCTCAGTACCATTTTTATTATCATTTGCTTAAATAATTGATGACACTTTTCTTTCTAACTACCCGATTTTTTTCCCATTTAGTACAGTCTCAGTCCCTGAATAGGGATGATGTCTGCTGGAGGGTTTTTAAAATGCCTTTAATCAGATAAACATTCCCATCAATACTAGTAAATTAACTCTTTTCTTTTTTTTCTTTTTTTTTTTTGCAGTCCTGAGGCTTGAACTTAGAGCCTGAACACTGCCCTTGGACTTTCTCAAGGCCATTGCTCTAACACTAGAGCCACAGCATCATTTCCAGCTTTTTTGTATGTATATGGTACCAAGGAATCGAACCTGGGTCTTCATGCATGCTAGGAAGCACTCTACCACTAAGCCAAGCTCCCAGCCCTGACACATAAATGAAATCTTAACTAAAATCAATAACATGCCAGGTGCAGTGACCACTGCTGTAATCCTAGCCACCTAGAAGACTGAGATCTGATGATCTTGGTTCAAAAGCCAGGCTCTTATCTCCAATTAGCCACTAGAAGTTGGGCTGTGGCTGGCTCATGGGCGCTAGGGCAGTAGTCATGAGCTGAAGAGCTCAGGGACAGTGCCTAGGCTCAGAGTTCAAGCCCCACAACAACAACAATCAAAAAACAGGTTTGGACTCAGGGCTTTTGCTTGCCTGCCAAGCTCTGTACCACTTGAACAATTCCTCTGTGCCTTTTTGCTTTAGGTTAATTTTCAGATCAAATGTTGTACTTCTTGCTTAGGTAGCTTTGGATTGTCATCCTACTTACGCCTTCACATAGCTGGGATTATAAATGTGAATCCCCATGCTCAGCTTATTTGTTGAGATGGAATCTCACTTCTGTGTGTGTGTGTGTGTGTGTGTGTGTGTGTGTGTGTGTGTGTGTGTGTGTGTGTGTCAGTCATGGAGCTTAAACTCTGGCCTGGGCACTGTCCCTGAGGTTTTCAGCTCAAGGCTACCACCCTAACCCTGGGTCTTAGCCTTGTCCCTGAGCTCTTGAGTGCAACGCTACCACCCTACCCTTGAGCCAAACCCCACTTCCTGTTTTCTAGGGGTTCATAGGAGATAAGAGTCTCAGGTCCTTTAGTGCCAGGGCCAGCTTTGAACCTTGATCCTCAGATCTCAGCCTCCTGAGTAGATAGGATTACAGGTATGAGCCACAACCTTGGCTCTCACTTCTTTTTACCAGCTGCTTGAAACCATGATCCTCCCCGATAATTGGGATGAGCCATTGTGCCCGGAACAAAAAAAAAGTAATTTTTTGTCTTGATTTTGGTATAATGAAGTTTAAATATGAAAAATCACATTTCTTCTACTTTGCAACATGTGGAGAGACATTAAATTATAGGTATATACAGACAGTTACGGCTGTGGCCTTGACTGGTTGAGGATATGGACACCAACAGCATCTGAAATGCTGTCAAGGCAGAACATTACCAATAGCAGTGAAAGCTTATAAGTGGCACTCTGACTCAGAATGTTACAGCAGTAGTGAAATAGTTCAGGGACAGCACCCAGGGTCTGAGTTCAAGTCCTAATATTGACCCCCCCACCAAAAAAAAGATGAAATATTTGACTGATGAGAAAGTTTGCTGGACACAGTGGCTGATGCCTGTAATCCTAGCTACTCAGGAAGCTGAGATCTGAGGATAGTTCAAAGCCAGCCCAGGCACTAAAGACCAGGAGACTCATCTCCCGTTCACCACCAGAAAACCAGAAGTGGCGCTGTGACTTCAGGGGTAGGGTGGTAGCCTTGAGCTGAAGAGCTCAGTGACAGCTCCCAGGCCCCCAAAAAGAAAGGATGTGGCTTAGTGTTAAGAATACTTGCCTAGCACACATGAGGCCCTGGGTTCGATTCCTCAGTACCGTATAAACAAAAACTGGATATGATGCTGTGTGTCAAGTGGCAGAGTGCTATCCTTGAGCAAAAACTGAAACTACATCACTCCAAAAGCCTATACTCTGCTGTATACAGTCATTAGGTGTAAGCCACCAGCGTGTGACAAATACTCTTAATGCTCTTTTTTTCCCCCCCCATATCCTTTGGTACAGATGGTCATCATGTCTGAATACTAAAAATAACACACACATATATATGACTGCGTTTGAAAATGGCAGAGGGAAATAACAATGAAGAGATAATTCACTTGAACAACTTTCACTGCCACAGGAGACAAGGTAAGTTGTTTATTCTACTTGGCCAAGAATCTAGCCTGCTTTAGAATCCAGAAGTATTTTATTTTTAGATCTGAGAACATCAGGCATAAAAAGCATTTGTTAGACTAGTAGTGTGCCAGCTTACACATATAGTCATGAATGAATTTTATCAATCCTCCCTCATACCGAGCATGGTGGCAAATGCCTAAATTCCCAGTTACTCAGGAAGCAGAGGTAGGAGACCAGTGCTTTGAGGCTAGCCTGGGAGAGGTTAGTTAGAACCCCAAGAGACAAAGCATGGTATTATATGCTTGTAGTTAGCTACTCAAGTGGTAAAGGTAAAATCATTACCCAGCTGGGCGAGCTGGCTCACACCTATAATCCTAGCTACTCAGGAGGCTGAGCTCTGAAAATCATGGTTCAGGAGTCAAAGCCAGCCCAGGGACTTTAGTTACTGCCTCTTCAATTAACCACCAGAAAACAAGGGAAGTGGTGTTGTGGCTTAAGGGGTAGGGCAGTAGCCTTCAGCTGAAGAGCTCAGGGATAACGTCCAGGCCCAGAGTTCAAGTCCCATAACCACACACACACACATACATAAAAAGCATGATCCCAGGCAGCCTGGACAAAAGTGTTAGATCCTTTCTATAAACAAACTAAAGCTAAAAGGGCTGAGGCATGGCTCATTGGTACTGCATTTGCCTAGGAAGGAAGAGTCCCTGTGTATACCAGCCAGAAAAGGAAGAAATGAAATCTTACATAAGTAGATTAATATGCTAGTAATCCAACCTGTGAGTAGACAGTCATTGGATCTATAGAGATGGGATTAGGAGTGCTCCTGTGAGCTTATTTTTCCTACAACAGTTATAGGTACTAGTAAGTTTGCTTGCCCTCACATGATATTTCTTTTCTGTGTTTTTTGTTGTTGTTGTTGTTTCTCTCCCCTCCCCCCACTTTTCACACCTTCTTTCCCTCCCTCCCTCCCTCCCTCCCTCCCTCCCTCCCTCCCTTCCTCCCTCCCTTCTTTGCTTCTTCCTCCGTTTCCTTCTTTTCCCCATGCCAGGGCTTGAACTACAGGATTCTCCTTCTTGCTCAGCTTCTTCAAGCCTGGTGTTCTACCACTTGAGCCACATCTTTGTCCTGGCTTTTTTCTGTACATGGAATGCTATGGACTTTCTGGCCTGGAATGACATCAAATTTTGATCCTCCAGATCTCAAGTCACCTGAGTATCTAGAATTATAGGTTTGAGATCACTCAACTAGTTTCGATTTTTTTTTCCAGACCTCCCTTGAACTCAGGGCCGAAGCAATGTCCTTGGGCTTTCTCAAGGCCAGCACTTTAACACTTGAGCCTCAGCACCATTTCCAGCTTTTTCTATGTATGTGGTACTGAGGGATTGAACCCGGGTCTTCCTGCGTGCTAGGCAAGCACCCTACCACTAGGCCAAAGTCCCAGGTCCCAAGTTTGGTTTTTTTGAGACAGGGTCTCACTATGAAGCATTGATTAGCCTGGAGTTTGGCCTAGTGGTAGAGTGCTTTCCTAACATGCACGAAGATCTGGGTTCCATTCCTTGGTACCACATACATAGAAAAAGCCAGAAATGGACCTGTGGCTAAAGTGGTAGAGCTCTATCCTTGAGAAAATCCAAGGACAGTGCCCAGGCTCTGAGTTGAATCACTGGAACTGGCCAAACAACAAACAAAACAACAAAAACATTCTTAGCAGCTTTGTAATATGACATTCAGGGCAAGACTCAAAGCAAGACAGAACCTTCAACTGTTTTGTTGTTGTTGTTGTTGTTGGTGGTGGTGGTGGTGGTGGTGGTAGTTGTGGTGGTGGTGGTGGTGGTGATGGTGGTGTGTGTGTGTGTGTGTGTGTGTGTGTGTGTGTGTGTGTGTGTGATAATTGCTGTCCTTAGAATCTCTGCAGCTCAGTAAATGAGATCATTGATTTGGGGGGGGTTCTTTTTTTGGTGTGGGGGGAGTCCTAGGGCTTGAACTCAGGGCTTGAACATGGATGGTCCTTGGGCCTTCTCAAGGCTAATGCTCTAACACTTGAGCCACTGTACCACTTCTGTCTTTTTCTATGTATATGGTACTGAGAAATCGAACTCAGGTCTTTGTACATGCTAGGCAAGCATTGTACCACTGGGTTAAACTCCTGATCTTTTTCTTTTTTTTGGTGGGTCATGGGGTTATATGTCTGAACTCTTCAACTCAAGGCTACTGCGCTACCCCTTAAGCCACAGCCCTACTTTCTGTTTTCTAATGCTTAATTGGAGGTAAGAATCTCACATTCTTTAATGCCTGGCTGGCTATGAACTTCAGTACTCAGATCTCAGCTTCCTGAGTAACTAGGATTACAGGTGTGAGCCACTGAGTTAAAGCCCTGGGACCAGCACCAAAAAAGAGAGGGAAAAAAAAGAAAAAGTTGATAATCTTTAGCATATACTCTAGCACAATTAAGGGAAAACAAAACAAAAGGAAACATGGAAACATAGCTGTTACTGCTTTAGTGTATGTGCTTTCAGTTGGTAAGTTAATAGTAGTTATGATAAACGTTAGACTGTTAACACTCTTTGGGCCAAAATTGAATTTGCAAGAGTGAACGTGATTGTGTCAGTGTTCTAATAACAGTGTTGTTTGCCTCCTTTTAGACTGGATTAGTCTCAGAGAAGGGCCTATTACCAAATCAGATTCTTCTGATGAAGAAGGGATTCCAATGCTGGTCACCCCAGCTCCTCAGCAACATGAAGAAGAGGACCTGGATGATGATGTCATCGTGACAGAAGTGAGTTTTGTTCTACTTTCCCTGACAGCTCCAGAGCAGCTCTAAGATCTCTTTAACCTGCCTCTGTGACTGCTTGCCCTTCACTGAGATAAGTCATTGAGTCCAACCTGCCTGCAGCAATGAGTATAGCTAACAATCTCTTATTCTCTTCCCTCAAACTGAGGTGGGAACCTTTGCCCGCAGGGCAGGCAATGTCTTGCTCCTCACACAAAATGTGATTTAGAATTAGAGATGTGTACTGATTCATCAAAGATTTTCCATTCTATGACTAATTATCCTCCCTCAGTTAGAAGAGTGAGATATACCCTTATTCTATTCTTTTCAAAGGAGACATCCATTTCAGGTTTTGTAATTCATATGATTGTATTCTGCATAGAAATGGATGAGCAGGGGGCATGCCCCAGTGTGGGAGGACAGGTGATAGCACTTGCTCTTGTGTGGGTTCTTCATCAGGGGTGGCTGAGAAAAAGGCTGTGTTGTCACATGGGCAGCTCAGGCCATCCCCAGACTCTGTGTCCTGTCTTGACCAGCCACATCCAAACTGTCTTCATCTCCCCTGGACTCCTACCTGGACACATTGCTCCTGGTTTCTTCCTGGTTTTCTTGCCTGCCTCCATTTCTTCCTTGTCAGTGTTTGTAACTGGAAGGGAGATCTTAGGCCAAAGGTCAACCGTGGCCTGGTGTGGTGACTGGATAGGGAGCCTCCTCCTTGTCCATGCACAGGAAGCAGCTGGTGTGGGGACATGGGCCTCTTGCATGGAGGCAGTGACAGGGTAGCCTAGATGTCAAGCACACAGGAACAGAGCCAAGCTCCCTTTATACACTGTGTAGACTGCATTGGACACCTACTTCTCAAGAATGCTGTGCCTGAGAGCTTAGGGGCCACCCCTCTTTTTCAGCACTAATGAGTCTGAGAGATGTGTGTGCCTGTGCGTGCAGAGCAGAGATCATCCCCCTTCTGCTTCATTCATCGGCCAGGACACAAGCTGGGCCCACCCTTCTGAGCATCCACCCCTCCCTGCTTTACCACAAGCCCCACACTCATCATGAGCAATGAGGGCTCTCCCTGAGCCCATATCTAAGCCAGGAAACTGAGAGTCTGAGAAGTCCAGCGGAGGGTGCTGCCATCCCTGCCGGATGGAGGGTGTGGGTGCTGCCCTAACTTCAGTGACTTGTCCAGTTCCCTTGTCTCAGAAGGTGCCTCTGTTCACCAGTGGCCCACAGGGGCCAGCTGAAGGTCTAGGTTGATGCCATTGACTGGTGAGGCAGCTCAGGAAAATCTGCAGTGTGGCCTTTTTGGTCACATCCTCAGTCCCCAGGGCTGTGAGGCCTTCACAAGGCAGTCTTCTGGCTGGTGGGGCCTGGGTGAGTATGAGCAGGAGGACTTGGTGAACTTCAGACAGGCTGGCCTCGCAGGCCTGGAGCTGGCTTCCGGCCTGATGTTCATTCAACTCTTTGGGGAGGATCATTTTGTCAGGGAGAAGCCACAGTGAGCCATGGGTTTGGGACCTTCAACAGCCTCATGCTGTTCTCCTTGTTCACTCACCCTTCTCCAATTCAAGATTTCTCGAACCCCAAGCTCACAACAAGCTGTGCCTCTACTCCTGGCTCTTCTGCTCCCCAGTTAACCTCTGTCCACGACTGTCGTGTCATCTAAGTGTAGAGTGTACACTTGCCCACATTCTGGTTTCTTTTTCACATTTATTAGTCTCCACGGGCCTCTGATTTATTTTCTGGCAAGATGGGAACACGTGCCACAACACAGAAGAAAATTGCAAGAAGCAAATAATGGGTTCACACACCACGGGCAATCAATGCTCATCATTGAATCCAAGCACCCGTGTGGGTCTTGAGATCAAAGAAAAGACAAGTACATGGGCTGGGAGTTGGCCTAGTGGTAGAGTGCTTGCCTAGCATGCACGAAGACCCAGGTTCGATTCCTCAGTACCACATACATAGAAAAAAAAAAAGCTGGAAGTGGTGCTAAGGCTCAAGTAGTAGAGCTCTAGCCTTGAGAAAGTCCAAGGACAGTGCTCAGGCCCCGAACTCAAGCCCAGGAATGGCAAAAAAAAAAAAAATAAGACAACTGCACATCCACAACTACACAACTGACTCCATGTACATTTCCCTTGTTGCCGGGGCTAGGCCGCAGCAAACCAGGGTTCGCAGATTGGGATTCCTGAAATAGGGGCAAGTACTAGGGAAAATTAATAGAGAGACAAACAGATGGAGTTCGGGAGGACTACAGCCCAAGTCAGCAGTCCAAGAGGGCTGTGAGCTCCAGACTGCTGCCTAAGACTGTCCTGTTTATTTTAAGTTCTGACCTTAAATACTCTTCTTAAAACTAGGGAACTGCCAGAGGCTACATTCATACAAAATAGTAAACAAGTCACATATAGGATAAATGAGAAAGGATTAACATTGCTTAAAGTCATCCTGATAAAAACTGATTAACATTGCTTAAAGTTATCCTGATAAGAACTGATTGACATTGCTTAAAGTTATCCTGATAAAAGTTACTTCCTTGTGTATACAGTTGTGTAGGTCCAAGGTCAGGTCCAAGGTCATTGACCCCACAGTCGGTCCCCAACATCTCCCCTGTCTTTCTTTTAAAAAATGCAGACTTGCTTGTCTTAGGTTGGGTGAATCGCTGACTCTGCCTTACCCGTCATGGGGAACTTCTTCAGATCAAGCTGAAGGCCCTGTCTTAGGTTGGTCAGAGAGCATCCCCTCTTATCCTGTCCTTGACTGCGATTCCTCTCGTGGGGGGAGGGGGGAATTCATCCATCTGGGGCTTAGATCTGCGAGTTGTTCTATTGGTGACTGTTGAAGATGTGACCATTGGACGGGTACTGGCCATAGGCGTTGATTTGTTCCCAGCCATAGCTTCAGTTGTCACTTTACTTGGAGTAGAAACAACAGGAGTTGGCTTGATATTGGCTGTTGGTGGATCTGAAGTGCTGGCAATTCCTCATTCTTCAGAAGCTGCAGTAGTTTTCAACGTGATCTGTCTCTGCTGTTCTGGGACCTTACTAGTAGGTTCTTGAGGCTCTTTCCTCTGCTCTAAGTGCCTCCCTTGATGCTCTTGGAGTTCTCTCTCCAATCTGCTGATTCGACCTTCTTAATGGGACTTAAGAGCTGTTATACGAACAGCAAGTTCATTTTTTTTTGCTGATCTAATGTTCCCTTCTTTAAAACAATGCAATAATTCAAACCTAAATGATTTTCTTCATTAAACCTTGAATATGTTCACTCACTCATTCACACACATCCATACTCAAAGATTTTAAAGTGCACAAAATTAATATTGGCCATTCATTTTCCGGAAGTTTGTGTCAAGAGAGCTTTGCCAATTTTACTCTTGCAGGTGAGAACCAGGTTCAAAACAAAACTTTAGAAAAACCATAAGGATCCATATTTAAAACTGGTACCAATTTCAAAGACAAAACTGGACAAGAAAAAATATGTAACACGAACAAGAGAAAGAAACAGAGACTTTTACACTTAACACATAAACATGAATTCAGGTCTTTTCCCCATTACTGGATGCATTACTGGAGGGTTGGGGGTGAAGGTCCAGTGAGTCGCTCCTTGGATGACCAGTCACTCTCCAGAATCCGAACATAGCGTTCGGGCAGCCAGCGGGCATCATTTTCTTCCTGTGAAAAAACACATACATGCCCTCTACCCCAGGTTAGAACAGGATCTGGTCCGTGCCAAGCACCAGTTAGGGGATCCTTCCATTTTACTAAGGCAAAAGCACGCTGCTCTCTTTTTTTCCCAGAATCGCTGAGCAGCAGATAAATTATTTGAATCCAGATTCAAAAAATTTAAAACAAATAAAGCATGATTAAGTATATTCACAGGGGTAGCGGGATATGACTCTCCTTTCTGTATTTTAGCAATTTGATGTTTTAATAATCCATTAGCTCTCTCCACGATGCCTTGACCTTGAGGATTGTAAGGAATGCCTGTAATATGAGTGATATTATAAGAATGGCAGAAGGATTGAAATGCTCGGCCTGCATAGCCAGGGCCATTATCTGTTTTTATTTGCGAGGGAATCCCCATCACAGCAAAACATCCAATGCAGTGAGAAATACAATGTTTAGTAGCTTCCCCAGCAAGGGGGGTGGCCAGGATAAAATTAGAATAAGTATCTACAGTAACATGAACATATTTTAATCGGCCAAATGATGGAACATGTGTGACATCCATCTGCCAAATGTGATTAGAAAGCAGTCCTCGTGGATTTATACCTAAATGAGGAGCTGGTGAGAAGGGCACACAGTTGGAGCAGGTTTTAACTATTTGACGTGCCACTTGTCTAGGTAATTTAAACTGTCGGCGCAAGGCTCGGCTGTTTTGATGATGGATGGCATGTGACTGCTTAGCAAGTTCAACTTGAGTTAAATAAACTCTGGTGGCAGAATCAGTAACTGCGTTACCCTCACTTAAAGGGCCAGGAAGATTAGTGTGAGCTCGAACGAAGCCAAAAAAACAGGGGTGGTTGCGAGAACAAAACAAAGTTTGTACTTGGCGAAATTGGGTCTGGATATTGGAGTTAGTAGTTCCAATAAAGGGAACAGTTTCTATGACTTGAAGAGCACGAATTACATATTGACTGTCTGAGTATAAGTTAAAGGGCTCGTCTTGTAACAGGACGAGTGCTTGTAAAACAGCCTCTAATTCTATCTCTTGGGCGGAGGAAAAACCCGTAACCCAAGATTGAATTTTCCTATTAATGGTCAAAGCAGCCGTTCCATTGGAGGATCCATCTGTAAATACTAAAGCGGCAGAAGATAAAGGCAGGCGAGGCCCGTACTATGGAAGGAAATAGGAACTTATGACACGCAGCAAATTGGAGAAGTTTGTTAGACAGGTAGTGATGCAAAATTTTTCCCGTATAATTGGCCCAAGCAATGGCCCAAGAATCGCAATGGGCGAATAGCCAATCTTGTTGTTGTAAATTATATGGGACACAGATAAAATGAGGTTCCTGACCTAAATATTTACGGGAATCCACTCGGCACATATGTATCAGATTAGCTACCAATTCGTAGTAGGGGGTCAGCACTTTGCCGGGTGTTGATGGTAGATAAAGCCATAAATGTGGGCCATCCTGCCACAGTACAGCAGTTGGGGAGTGAGAAGTAGCTAAAATGTAAACTCCCCATGGTTTAGAGTAGTCACAATAGGTCACTTGTTGCTGGGAAATTGCCTTTTCTACGATTTGGATGACCCTCCTGGCGTCGGGATTTAAATTGCGCAAGGATGTAGGGTTGGTATCTCCTTTTAAGAGATCAAAGAGGGGTTTTAACTCTCCTGTGGACATCTTTAAATAAGGCCGAAGCCAATTTATATCTCCTAAAAATTGCTGAAAATCATGAAGAGTTCTTAAGTGTGAAGTTTTTAATTGTATTTTTTGGCTTTTAAAATAGTGTGGGCCTACTATATGGCCTAAATACGTAAAACGGGGGTGTTCCTGAACCTTTTCAGCTGCTATTATAAGGCCAAAGAGGCTCAGATCTTGCTTTAGTTGTCCAAAGGCTTGTCGTACGACGATAGGGTCAGAACAAGCCAACAAGATGCCATCCATATAATGAACAATATAAACAGAAGAGAATTTTTCACGGGTGGAAGAAATGGCTCTAGCTACAAAACTTTGACATAAAGTTGGGCTATTTGCCATGCCCTGTGGGAGCACAAGCCAATGATATCACTTCATGGGTTCTTTAAAATTAACAGAGGGGACGCTGAAGGCAAAGCGCTTACAGTCTTGAGGTGCCAGGGGTATAGTATAGAAACAATCCTTCAAATCTATAATAATCTTATAAGTATCCTTTGGGATTGCCATGGGGGAAGGCAAGCCGGGCTGTAAGGCCCCCATCAGTTCCATAGATGCATTTACCTTTCTCAGATCCTGTAACAGCCTCCATTTACCTGACTTTTTCTTTATAACAAAAATTGGAGAATTCCATGGAGAGTTAGAAGGGGCCACATGCCCCAAGTCCAGCTGTTCCTGTACCAGCTGCTGTACTGCAATGATCTTTTCTAGAGAGAGAGGCCACTGTTCGACCCACACCGGTTCTTCAGAGAGCCAATTTATGGGATCAGCATGAGGGGCAGGACAAACAACAGCCTCCGTTAAAGAATACCCTAATCCTTGTCTCGTAGGGTGAGACTGGGGTTGGAGTGGCTCTGGCTCCCCCTGTGCTGCTCGGCCTAGTCCCCTAAAGGGGAGGAGGCCTTGATCAAGTAACTGCTTAGTGACCGCAGCACTAGGACTAAACATATACACTCCCATTTTTTCCATGATATCACGACCCCATAAATTAATTGGCAGATGATCCAGGACAAATGGCTGAAAATGACCAGAGTGCCCTTCCTTATCTCTCCAAACAAGGATCGCACTGCTCTGCTGCGGGTCAGTTGCTTGCCCAATCCCCTGTAAGGAAGTCATAGAGGTTGTCAGGGGCCATTGGGCTGGCCAATGCTTTTTAGATATTACAGACACATCCGCTCCTGTGTCTAATATTCCTTTAAAGGGTTTTTCTTGTATAAATATAGTCATCTCAGGCCTCTCTTGTTTTATGCTTTGTACTCAATAGATATCAGAGATCCAAATCCTCTCTGTCCGCATGGGGCAGAAGAATTAGCAGTCTCCCCGTGAGGTAAAGGCACAAGTATTAGTTGTGCTAATTTTTGACCGGCTGGGATCGATACCACGTGTTTCGGGGCAGAGGCCATAACTTTGATTTCTCCAGTAAAATCCTGGTCAATTTTGCCAGGTGTAATCTGTATTCCTTTAAGGGCTGAGCTACTTCGCCCTAACAGCAATCCAGCCACTCCCAGGGGAAGGGGACCGAAGACCCTCGTGGGGAGAGCTTGTGTCCCCATCTCTGGGGTCAATACTGAGCAGGTGGAGGAACAGAGGTCCAATCCTGCGCTGCCTGGGGTGGCACGGAAGAGGCTGCAGACTGATTTTGGGGGGTTGTTAGAAGATGTACTTGTGGCCGAGAAGAGGGAGGGACTGCCCCATGGTTTTGCGGGGCCAGAGGCTGGCCCCTTCTCCAGTTTCCCGAAAACGGGCGGCCATTGTGATTTGTTGCGGACTTGCAATCTTTAGCCCAGTGCTTCCCTTTACCACAGCGTGGACATGTGCCAGGTGATTTTTCTCTCTTTAACCTGCTCTGGCGTGGGCATTGTGTCATCCAATGTCCTACTTGACCACAAGAGAAGCAACTCCCCGGGGGACTAGCAACCCGAGAATGCCGCTGACCTCTATATTTTAGAAATTCAGTAATAGTCTTTCCTTGAGGAGCGGCGGCTAAAGTAAGGCCTGGTACATGGGAGGGTCCAATACCAGCACACAGTGAAATAAAGTCCGTGATTCCTCCCTTATTCCTATGGGGTCTGATAGCCGCCTGACAGGCGGCGTTGGCATTTTCATAGGTTATGTGTCTAACTATAATCTTCCTTGCGTTCTCATCTTGTACTAGGCGGTCTGCAGTCTCCATTAATCGAGACAAAAATTCTAGACAAGGTTCATTCGGTCCCTGTTTAATTTCTACTAAATTTTTTGTACGATTGGAATTACGTAATCTTTTCCAAGCCTCTTTCGCTGCAGCATTTATTTGTAAATAGGCTTCCTTTGCATAACCCAATTGATCTTCGGTGTTTTTATAGGTTCCCTCTCCTACCTCTCCGACCTCATCCAAGCTGCCTTCATTTATCCTGGAGTCCTACCTGGACACATTGCTCTTGGTTCCTTCCTGGTTTTCTTTACTGCCTCCATTTCTTCCTTGGCTATGATTGTAACTCGAAGAGAGATCTTAGGCCGAAGCTCAACCGTGGCCTGATGTGGCCCTGCGTGCAGAGAGCCCCAAGCACTCAACTAGCCGTGCCTCTACTGCTGACTCTTCTGCTCCCCAGTTACCTGTGTCCACGGGTGTCCTATCAACTAACTCTAGAGTGTACTCAGCTCTTGCCCACATTCTGGTTTCTCTTTCACATTCAGTCGCCTCCCCAAGGCTCTGAGTTGGTTTCTGGCAAGAAGGGAACGCATGCCACTGTGACATAGGAAAAAATTTTGGGGGGTGGGGTTCAGGACTCCTCCCAGAATATCGTTGAGGGGCAAAAGGATATTATTAGGCAATTTTAAATAAGGCCTGAGCCATTGAATATCTACTAGAGGATTTGGAAATCATTAAGGGTATGGAGGCAGTCAACACGAAATTGAATGTGAGGTGTTAAATCTAATTCCTGTTGTAGATTTAAACCCAAATAGGTCAAGGGATCTTGTCACTGGACTTTTATCAGGAGTTACTTGCAAGCCAAGGTTAAGGAAGGCTTTAGAAAGTTCCACAAAACAATTCTGTAGATCTGGCCTGTCCTGAGCCACCAACAAAATATCATCAGGGTGTAGGGGAATTGTATAAAAGCAGTCTTTGAGATCAATGATCACTTTAGCCACATAAAAACAATTTCTTGCAAACACATTTGGTAAAGGCTATTTACGCTGTACATGGCCAAGCGCAAGCGTGCACTATTTATAGTTTCAAGCAGAAAATGTTCCTTATGTGACCACAATTGCAATCCTTACATGAAAATTCTTATAAAAACATGAATCTTCTTAATAAACAATCTCCAACTCTCTGCCAGTTAATCTTATTAATGGTTCCCTCCTTGGGGAACCAAGGATATAATTCTTCCCCATGATCAAAAAATGCCTTTAAATCTTTCCTTTTAACGCGAGTTCCTCGTGTCTTGAGGGCCTCTTAAACCTGAGATGAGCAATTCCTGTGACGATGATACCTGTGCCATGGCCAGTCACTTACCTTGCGCCGTCTTCACTGCTCAGCGTTGACCGAAACTGATGTCTTGGGTGGGTAGCTCCGAGCCGGTCACACAATCACTTGGATCCAAGTTTTCCTGGAAGACAGCGTTCCTCAGCCTCGCTGGCTCCCGGGCCCCACGTTGGGCGGCATTTGTCCCATCCAGCGGGACGTCGACTAGGGCCAAGAACCTAGAGGGAGGAATGAAAGGGACAGGAGACACGAAGAAGGCAGCAAGACAAGCCTCCTGATTAAGCCGCAGATTTTATTTTTCACACAGGGGTTTATATGCCTCTTCAGGAGAGGCAGGAGGGGGTGGGGTATAGGAACTGCTTGGGGTAGGGGGTCGGGTAGTAGGATGTTTGCTCGGGGTAGAGGCCAGGTGGTAGGATGTTTGCACATCAACGCAAGCAGGCACGTGTTGCTACGTGACGTAATCCCAAGATGCAGGCGCGTTCTTACACTAAGAATTCAGGGCGTGGGAGAATGTCCCCGACCCTGGGGTGGGCAGCATCTTAGGGCTTGTTCTTGGTTGCCTCCCTTGCTGCAGCAATCAATGGAATGAGGCAGGAGAGGGGCTTGGCAACCTCGAGGAATGGATGCTGCAGGAGCTCTTTAGCTGAGCCTCTCTTTTCCACATCCATCTCCAGACAGCGGTTTAAAAAGTCCCGGAAGATAGCCGACACCTTCTCTGGGTTCTGAAGTTCCGGAGTGCCACTGGTGGCAATGAGGCACAAGGCCCTCAGAGGGTTTTCATTGAAGTATGGGGGCTCTCCTTCCATCATTTCAATAGCCACGATGCCCAGGGACCAGATGTCAACCTCGGGTCCATAGGGCTTTCTTGTTACCACCTCGGGTGCCATCCAATATGGCGTTCCCACCATGGTGCTCCTTTTGCTCTGTTCTGGAGTTATCTGTGCACAGAATCCAAAATCGGTTAACTTGACAGAGCCATCCTTTCCCAACAGTATATTGTCGCTCTTGATGTCTCTGTGAATGACTTGATTCGAATGTAGGAACTCTAGGGCCTGCAGACACTCACGGCACACAGCAGCAATCTGTCCTTCATCCATACAGATTTTTGTTACCACATCTGACAAGGGACCTCCAGCCAAGTATTCCATGACAACCCATAGCTCATCTCCTACAAGGTAATTGTCCAAGTAGTTTGCAATATTTGGGTTCTTGTTTTCCCTCATGACCAGGATCTCATTAATAACCAGCCCTTTCTCCGGATGCTGCTGCAGATTCATCTGCTTAATGGCCACCTCCTGTCCTGTGGCTACATCCATGGCGGTATACACAGTTCCCAAAGCACCGTGTCCAATCTTCTCAAAGCGCGTATACTTCTTCTTAGGATCACCCACACTCACTATGCTCCGTAATTTCTCTAAGATCTCCTCATCAGACATGTTGGGTTTCTTCTGCTGCTTCTCAATATGCCGGGTCAATGGATCTGGTGGAGTGGTGGTATTCTCAGTAGGTGAAATGGGAGATGTAGCCACGTCCCGAGTTGGAGTGACAGGAAGTGGTTCAGTCACAGCTCCTGCTGGAGCTGCAGGACAGGACGACACAAGAGCTTCTCCGTGCCTGCTTGCTTGGGACTCTTGGAGAAGCGCCACCACCCCCTCCTCCCTGAGCTTTGCCCGCCTGGGAACTTCCACCTAGCCTATTGCTCAAGCAGCCAGCACCCACGCTAGGCTTCAGGCTTCTCTTGCTCCCAGCCCATGGCTACTTCCGGGGTCTCCACCACCCAGTGGTGCCCTGCGACCTCCACCCCTTCCCAGGCTGTGGGTCAGTCCCAGGCTGCGCACCCATAGCCTCTGCCTGGCTGGGCTCCCGGATCCCCAACTGTGCGAGCATGTGGGAGACCCGGCGCTCCAGGTCAGAGCCACACATGTAGAGCCTCAGGTGTGCGCGCAGGCGCTGCAGGCAGGCATGCTGCGATGGTGCCAAGAAGTCCTGCGGGTGGTAGTCCAGCCAGGTGCTCAGGAGGCAGGAGATGGCCCTGGAGGCGAATGGGTGGGAAGCAGAGTGTGAATGAAGGCCAGCCCCTCCTGGGGTCATCCTCACACCCCTGTGATGTTGGCTGCCCTTTCAGAGAGCAGCACATCCCAACAGGGGCACCTTTGAGCTGTGCCACCCCTGGCCAGCCAACCTAAGCTAGGCTGGCAGAGAAACTCCAAGGAGGGATCCAAGACCAAATGCTGGGAGCAGTTCTGGCCCCTTCTGTTGGGGCCTAGCCTCCATCCCTGAAGCCTGATTCTGGCTCAGCCGCAATTAAAGGGCTTTGTCTAGGCATTTGGTCCTTTGCATACCTCTCTTAAGGCATCTCTGTGTACGTGACTCCATTGAACCCCCCGCAGTTTCGCGGGTCTCACAGCAGCTCAAGTCTCGAGAGCTTTCCTGCACCTGTCCTGCCCAGTACCTGACAGCCCCACCCAGACCCTTAGTGGTAGCACAGAGGCCCTCTTTCTATTGGGTAGCTTCCCAGTGCCCACCTTCTCCTACCCTAACAGTATATAACTAATTGTCTGACGCAATAAAGAGAGGAGAGCATCAGAGAGCATCAGAGATCAGCAGAGATCAGCAGAGATCAGCAGAGAGATCTGAAGCGCTTTCATGGTTAACACTGCTTCTGACTCAGCGTGGTTCTTTCTTCCCCGGTGATTGGGGGAGGGCTGGGTCTTCGACACTTACCATCTCGCTCGGCTCCCGGGGGACTACAGGCTGGCCCTGTGTGTCCCTCCCCATTCCCGTGTTGCTGCCCCGGAGAGGAGCAACACCCTTCTGCTCTTTCCAGTGCCTTCCTCCTCTCCCCCCTGGGCCACTCTCTCCATGCTAGACTCCAAGATGGCTTGCTATCCGGCCTGATATGTAGAGGGGTGTGACACACATCCTCAGGCGCTCTGCTGCCTCATTTCCTAGCATGCTCACCAGGGCTGTCTGCCTTCCAGAACACCCTTGAGCGTGGTGCTGAGCTCTCCCTCACACCTAGCAGCATGTCAGGCCCACTGACCAAGCAAAGATGTGTCTTGGCCTTTTGTGGAGCTCAAGGTGAGTTGAGCAAACCTGCTTGGTAAGGTGTGTGGGGAGCATGCCTTCTCGTGGGGCTCAGCCGTGGACCCAGCCTCTAGTGGTCCTCATATGAGTAGCCCTTGCCTGGGGTTTTCCCTCTGCTGCCGAGGATGCCCAGATCCCATGACTCCCTTGATAATCATAGGTGTTCAGAGCTGCTGATTGGGCCGTGTCTCACTCAGAGCCCCAACTCCAACACACACACACACAGAGGAGTGTGTGCGAGTGCGCCCACGCACATGCGCAGACCTTCACACTCGAAATCAAGCACACACTCGCAACCATGCAGACACACATAAAGATGAGCACGAGAGTAACACACACATACACACAAACACACACCCATGGATTTTTCTCCAATGTGGAGCATGCCCTAGCTGGAGATCGAATCCCACTCACTCACTTGTAGAGCTTGTTTCCAGGGATGACATCCTCGCTGGAATGCGGGAGGATGTCAGTCTGTCCAGAGGAGCCCATGGGGGCTTCCAAACTCCTGAACCTGTTGAGGATTTGAAGCATCACTGGCTAGCCCAGGTCAGCCAGTCCATGTCTGCCCTTCTTGTACCACCAAGCACATTGCCTGCATATTGGCCCTCCATGAGCACTACTTCCCATTGGTGCCATGCATGAGGACAGTAGCCCCTGGGTGATGAGCTTAGGAGTACAGTGCCTTGGCACTTGCCCCAGCCAGCCCTGCTCTGTCTCTATCTAGGTGGACGAGGTCATGCAGAGAAAACGGGTTGCCTTCTTGTTGAAGAGAGACAGTGCTTTGTTGGAGGTCTCAGAGATACATAGCCCGAGAGGAGAGCCTGCAGGCCTAGACAGGACAGTGCAGCATGTGTGCCTGTGCCAGTGTAGCCGAGGACTTCCCTGCTTTGATCCCCAGGCAGTGGCAAGTGCCAAAGAGGAAGTCTGTGTGAGCAGCCCACGTTGCAGGCTCCACTGCCAAGGCTTCCACTGCAGCTCAGGAATCCTGTGCTATTGGAATTGGCACTCACCTTGTAAACAGCAGGTCCAGGACCTGAAGGGTGTCTGCACACCTTCTGTAGCTGTTGAAGAAGGTGTGGATGAAGGTGGAGTTGTCGAGCAGCTGGGCAAGCACCAGGTGGTCCACCTGCTCCTGCAGTGTGCCTGCCGTGGGGAACTCTGACCCGCAGGCATCGGGCATGCCTGGGGACAAGTCCCCTTCAGTCTGGAGGAGAACCACACAGGGACAGTTCAAGTGCCATGTGCAACACTACAGGAACATTCATGGACACACACAAATAACTGCAAACATTTGACCACTCACAGCAACACACACAGGGACACTCACAGGGACACACCCCCACACACACCCCTGCCCCCCCTCCACACACGTGGGAAGGAAAAGTGGTGATGCACAGGGAGATGAGGGTGGAAGGCGTCCTAGCCATTTCCTGCCCTGGTCTGTCCCATGTTACCCTAGAATTCCTCCGGAAAAATCTCCAGAGGCGTTGGTGGCGGAGGCCAGGGCGCACAAAGCATGGACACAGGCGCCCCAGGAACCCTCTCCGCCCATCACTCAGGCCTGAGCCTCGACCACTTTGCCAGCAACAACGAAACATCTTTGCAATGGACACGATCCACACAAGTGCACTCTCCGAGGCTTGTGTGGACTGTGAATTCCTGGGAGGACCCCGGGGTTCTGAGTCCTCTGAGCCATTGTGATGTCACCTCTGCACAGCTCTTCCCTTGAGCCCTTGATTATGACCCAAGCTTTGCAAGGTGCCCTGTTCAGGCCTTTTTCTGCCTTGCCCAGGCCGACCACTGGCCATTGTGACCCAAAGCCCCTGGACCAGTGGCCCCTCATAGAGCTAGGTCAGAGGCTCTGGCTAAAGGGGATCTATCAAGGTGGGGTCTTAAGCACACAGCCTTGCCCTATCCAGATGTGACCCTGGATAGGAGAGGATGACTCTCACCACTCCAAAGACTCCCAGAACTCTCAGGGATTCAACGTCCTGATTCCTTATCTCACCAAAGTCAGAAAGTGACACACATCTCTGAGGGACTGCCTTGACAGGGAACACTTGCTAGGAGATCAGATGCACTGAAACAAATGCAACTCCACCAACTCTTCTAGTCCTGCAGAAGGGTTCAGAAAATGCTACTTGATGGTTGACCACGTGCTCCTCTGCTCCACAGATAGATGCAGGTAACTGAGCCTCAGAGATCGTGCCCTGGGTCCTAGAACCTGCCACAGCCCTCCCACGACCCACAGAACCAAGCCCTCTATGTCCTTTCTGTAGACAGCCATGGAGCTAGGGCTCAGACTCACTGGAGCCTGTAGGTGCCCAATTCTGAAAAGCCCTCCCCTGGACCTAGCCTGACCACAGCACCTGACTTCGGAAAAGTGAATCCCAGTGTGGGAGCTCCATTACCCAGTAGATTGAACTTGTGATTTGGGGTGACTCTGTGCATTCCACATTGCTCTCTTCTTCTAGCCGGCCTCCCCTCACAACTCCTAATGACTCATCTGACACAGTCATGGCTGTCCCCTGGGCCAGACTCTGGTTTAAAGATGCACCAATGCCATCCAACAGATAAGAGAAAGAAGAGAAAAGAGACTAAAGGAAATAATAGGACTGAGATTCAGCAAAGCGGGTCACTCTCATTGTCCCCCTTTCTGTCTCAGTACTATCAGTGCCACCATGAGTGCCTCCTCCAGCCAGGAAAGTTGAGGCCTGGTTACGGCATGCCCCAGTGTGGGAACACAGGTGATTGCACTTGCTCTTTGTGTGGTTCTGTATCGGGGTGGCTGAGAAAAAGGCTGCGTTGCCATATGGGCAGCTCCGGCCATCCCCAGACCCTGTGTCCTATCTTGACCGACCACATCCAAGCTGTCTTCATCTACCCTGACTCCTAGCTGGACAGAGAGCTCGTGGTTCCTTCTTGGATTTCTTTCCCGCCTCCATTTCTTCCTTGGCAGTGGTTGTAACTCCAAGAGAGATCTTAGGTGTGGTGACTGGATGGGGGGCCTCCTCCTTGTCCATGCACAGGACATGGGCCTCTTGCATGGAGGCAGTGTCAGGGTAGCCTAGATGTCAAGCACACCGGAACATAGCCAAGCTCCCTTTAAACACTGTATAGACAGCATTGGATAGCTACTTCTCATGCTTTCTTTGACGCTCAAGACTGCTGTGCCTTAGAGCTTAGGGGCCACCCCTCTTTTTCAGCACTAATGAATCTGGGAGATGTGTGTGCCTGTGCGTGCAGAGCAGAGATCATCCCCCTTCTGCTTCACTCATCGGCCAGGACACAAGCTGGGCCCACCCTTCTGAGCATCCACTTCTCCCTGCTTTACCACAAGCCCCACACTCATCATGAGCAATGAGGGCTCTCCCTGAGCCCATATCTAAGCCAGGAAACTGAGAGTCTGAGAAGTCCAGCAGAGGGTGCGGCCGTCCTTCCTGGATGGAGGGTGTGGGTCCTGCCCTAACCTCAGTGACTTGAACAGTTCCCTTGTCTCAGAAGGTGCCTCTGTTCACCAGTGGCCCACAGGACCCAGCTGAAGGTCTAGGTTGATGCCATTGACTGGTGAGGCAGCTCAGGAAAATCTGCAGTGTGGCCTACTTGGTCACATCCTCAGTCCCCAGGGCTGTGAGGCGTTCACAAGGCAGTCTTCTGGCTGATGGGGCCTGGGTGTGTATGAGCAGGAACGCTTGGTCAATTTCAGACAGGCTGGCTTCGCGGGCCTGGAGCTGGTTTGCGGCATGATGTTCAACAATTTGGGGAAGATCCTTTTGTCAGGGCAAAAGGACAGTGAGCCCTGCTTTGGGACCTTCAACAGCCTCTTGCTGTTCTCCTTGTTCACTCACGCTTCTCCGATTCTAGATTTCTCGAACCCCAAGCACACAATGAGCTGTACCTCTACTCCTGACTCCTGCTCCCCAGTTAACCTCTGTCCACGAGTGTCGTGTCACCTAAGTGTAGAGTGTACTCCTGCCTAGATTCTGGTTTCTCTTTCACATTCATTAGCCTCCCCAGGGCTCTGAGTTATTTTCTGGCAAGATGAAAACACATGCCACTGTGACACAGAACTGGAGTCTGAAGATTTAACGGCTTACCCCAAAGGTACTGATACATTAGGTGGTGAGGCCAGGATTCTGACTGAGGCCATCTGATCTGAAGTTCAGGTGAGAGGACCAAAGGTTGGGGAATGCCCTGATGCAGAGACATCCCAGGCAGGAGTGAAAATACCTTCACCAGACTATTTGTCACCACTATTTAGGACCCCTATTGTGTACTCAGGAGGACTCATAGCTCCACCAGAACTGTTTACTATTTGGCATTTAACCAATGGAAAATGACTTAGTCTCCTTTGCTTCCTACTGAAAAAATTGAAGGAGGCTATTTGGTGAATAAAAAAAAATTAGGCTTCTGTAATTAGTGTTTAAAATTAGTAGTAGTAGTATTATTTGATTGTGAGGATTGAACTCTGGGCTTGGGTATTGTCTCTGAACTCTAAAGCTCAGTGATAGTGCTCTATCACTTTGAGCCACAGCACTTCTGGTTTTCTGGTAGTTAATTGGATATATTTATCCCATAGTCTTTTGTGCCCCAGCTGTCTTTGAACATCAGTCCTCATATCTCAGCTTCCTGAGTAGCTGGATTACAGGTATGAGCCATTGTGCCTGGGAAAATGATTCTTAAAAACCTAAGCAGAGGGCCAAGACTGTGGCCTAGTGGCCCAATATGTACAAAACCCTTGGTACCACATATACAGAAAAGGCTGGAAGTGGTGGCTCAAGTGGTTGAATGATAGCTTGAGCAAAAAAAAACTCCAGGATAGTGCTCAGGCCCTTAGCTCAAGCCCCAATAGTGACAGTAAACAAAAACAAACAAACAAAAAACTAGACTGCTGGAGGCTCATGCCTGTAATCCTAACTACTCTGAAATCTGAGACCTGAAGCCTGAGGTTCAAAGCCAGCACAAGCAGGGAAAGTCTATGAGACTCATATATCTAGTTACTCAGGAAAAGCTGAATGGCACTGTGGCTCCAGTGGGACAGTGCTAGCCTTGAACAAAAGTAGCTTAGGAACAGCACCTAGGCCAAGAGTTCAAGCCCCAGGATTGGGGGGGGGAAAAACCAAAACAAAAACCCTAATGGGAAAGAAAAGTCCTTGATTAGGGACACTGAATTTGATGTCAGAGCTTTTCCCGGTTTACCATTGCTGTCTGTTAGTAAAACTCCTGGCCCTATGTTCAGGGTTTTTTTTTTTGGTTTTATTTTGGTGGGTCATGGGGCTCGAACTTGGCCTGGGTGCTGTCCCGAGCTCTTCAGCTCAATGTTACTACCGTACCCCTGTGCCTGCACAGTGTCCCTGAGCTCTTCAGCTCTAGGCTATCACACTATCTTTGAGCCAGACTGCACTTCCCTTTTTCTAGAGGTTAATTGGATCAGAATCTCTGGTCCTTTTGTGCTCTCAGCTGGCTTTGAATCTTGATCCTCAGATCTCAGCCTCCTGATTTGTTAGGATTACAGGCTTGAGCCACCTTGCCAGCTGGTTTTGTGCATTTCTTGCTTGATATTCAGTTTTTGGATCCATTCATCGATGTAGGCCAACTTTGGGCTTTGAGATCCTCAGATCTCAGCCTCCTAAGTAGCTAGGATTCTAGGTACCACTGGTGCCTGGCAAGAGCTCTGGACCTGGGCAGTGTTCCTGAGCTCTTCAGCTCAAGGCTAACACCCTACTGCTTGAGCCATAGAGCCACTTCTGGCTTTCTAGTGGTTAATTGGAGATGAGTCTCAGAGTCTTTAGTGCCTGGGCTGACTTTGAACCTCGATCCTCAGATCTCCCGAGTAGCCAGGATTACAGGCATGAGCCACAGCCCCCAGCTGAGAATTGACTTTTATGTGCCATCTTAAAAAGGAATCCAAGCTTATTTTTCTCCCATGTGGATTCCCCCTACTCCTTCACTGAGTGCAACTTTGTTTAGCGTTGATGAGTGAATATATGTGGGTCTTCATCAGAGCCTTCTACTTTTTAATCTTTTTGCCTTTGCTTTCTCAGTACCATTTTTATTATCATTTGCTTAAATAATTGATGACACTTTTCTTTCTAACTACCCGATTTTTTTCCCATTTAGTACAGTCTCAGTCCCTGAATAGGGATGATGTCTGCTGGAGGGTTTTTAAAATGCCTTTAATCAGATAAACATTCCCATCAATACTAGTAAATTAACTCTTTTCTTTTTTTTCTTTTTTTTTTGCAGTCCTGAGGCTTGAACTTAGAGCCTGAACACTGCCCTTGGACTTTCTCAAGGCCATTGCTCTAACACTAGAGCCACAGCATCATTTCCAGCTTTTTTGTATGTATATGGTACCAAGGAATCGAACCTGGGTCTTCATGCATGCTAGGAAGCACTCTACCACTAAGCCAAGCTCCCAGCCCTGACACATAAATGAAATCTTAACTAAAATCAATAACATGCCAGGTGCAGTGACCACTGCTGTAATCCTAGCCACCTAGAAGACTGAGATCTGATGATCTTGGTTCAAAAGCCAGGCTCTTATCTCCAATTAGCCACTAGAAGTTGGGCTGTGGCTGGCTCATGGGCGCTAGGGCAGTAGTCATGAGCTGAAGAGCTCAGGGACAGTGCCTAGGCTCAGAGTTCAAGCCCCACAACAACAACAATCAAAAAACAGGTTTGGACTCAGGGCTTTTGCTTGCCTGCCAAGCTCTGTACCACTTGAACAATTCCTCTGTGCCTTTTTGCTTTAGGTTAATTTTCAGATCAAATGTTGTACTTCTTGCTTAGGTAGCTTTGGATTGTCATCCTACTTACGCCTTCACATAGCTGGGATTATAAATGTGAATCCCCATGCTCAGCTTATTTGTTGAGATGGAATCTCACTTCTGTGTGTGTGTGTGTGTGTGTGTGTGTGTGTGTGTGTGTGTGTGTGTGTGTGTGTGTGTGTCAGTCATGGAGCTTAAACTCTGGCCTGGGCACTGTCCCTGAGGTTTTCAGCTCAAGGCTACCACCCTAACCCTGGGTCTTAGCCTTGTCCCTGAGCTCTTGAGTGCAACGCTACCACCCTACCCTTGAGCCAAACCCCACTTCCTGTTTTCTAGGGGTTCATAGGAGATAAGAGTCTCAGGTCCTTTAGTGCCAGGGCCAGCTTTGAACCTTGATCCTCAGATCTCAGCCTCCTGAGTAGATAGGATTACAGGTATGAGCCACAACCTTGGCTCTCACTTCTTTTTACCAGCTGCTTGAAACCATGATCCTCCCCGATAATTGGGATGAGCCATTGTGCCCGGAACAAAAAAAAAGTAATTTTTTGTCTTGATTTTGGTATAATGAAGTTTAAATATGAAAAATCACATTTCTTCTACTTTGCAACATGTGGAGAGACATTAAATTATAGGTATATACAGACAGTTACGGCTGTGGCCTTGACTGGTTGAGGATATGGACACCAACAGCATCTGAAATGCTGTCAAGGCAGAACATTACCAATAGCAGTGAAAGCTTATAAGTGGCACTCTGACTCAGAATGTTACAGCAGTAGTGAAATAGTTCAGGGACAGCACCCAGGGTCTGAGTTCAAGTCCTAATATTGACCCCCCCACCAAAAAAAAGATGAAATATTTGACTGATGAGAAAGTTTGCTGGACACAGTGGCTGATGCCTGTAATCCTAGCTACTCAGGAAGCTGAGATCTGAGGATAGTTCAAAGCCAGCCCAGGCACTAAAGACCAGGAGACTCATCTCCCGTTCACCACCAGAAAACCAGAAGTGGCGCTGTGACTTCAGGGGTAGGGTGGTAGCCTTGAGCTGAAGAGCTCAGTGACAGCTCCCAGGCCCCCAAAAAGAAAGGATGTGGCTTAGTGTTAAGAATACTTGCCTAGCACACATGAGGCCCTGGGTTCGATTCCTCAGTACCGTATAAACAAAAACTGGATATGATGCTGTGTGTCAAGTGGCAGAGTGCTATCCTTGAGCAAAAACTGAAACTACATCACTCCAAAAGCCTATACTCTGCTGTATACAGTCATTAGGTGTAAGCCACCAGCGTGTGACAAATACTCTTAATGCTCTTTTTTTCCCCCCCCATATCCTTTGGTACAGATGGTCATCATGTCTGAATACTAAAAATAACACACACATATATATGACTGCGTTTGAAAATGGCAGAGGGAAATAACAATGAAGAGATAATTCACTTGAACAACTTTCACTGCCACAGGAGACAAGGTAAGTTGTTTATTCTACTTGGCCAAGAATCTAGCCTGCTTTAGAATCCAGAAGTATTTTATTTTTAGATCTGAGAACATCAGGCATAAAAAGCATTTGTTAGACTAGTAGTGTGCCAGCTTACACATATAGTCATGAATGAATTTTATCAATCCTCCCTCATACCGAGCATGGTGGCAAATGCCTAAATTCCCAGTTACTCAGGAAGCAGAGGTAGGAGACCAGTGCTTTGAGGCTAGCCTGGGAGAGGTTAGTTAGAACCCCAAGAGACAAAGCATGGTATTATATGCTTGTAGTTAGCTACTCAAGTGGTAAAGGTAAAATCATTACCCAGCTGGGCGAGCTGGCTCACACCTATAATCCTAGCTACTCAGGAGGCTGAGCTCTGAAAATCATGGTTCAGGAGTCAAAGCCAGCCCAGGGACTTTAGTTACTGCCTCTTCAATTAACCACCAGAAAACAAGGGAAGTGGTGTTGTGGCTTAAGGGGTAGGGCAGTAGCCTTCAGCTGAAGAGCTCAGGGATAACGTCCAGGCCCAGAGTTCAAGTCCCATAACCACACACACACACATACATAAAAAGCATGATCCCAGGCAGCCTGGACAAAAGTGTTAGATCCTTTCTATAAACAAACTAAAGCTAAAAGGGCTGAGGCATGGCTCATTGGTACTGCATTTGCCTAGGAAGGAAGAGTCCCTGTGTATACCAGCCAGAAAAGGAAGAAATGAAATCTTACATAAGTAGATTAATATGCTAGTAATCCAACCTGTGAGTAGACAGTCATTGGATCTATAGAGATGGGATTAGGAGTGCTCCTGTGAGCTTATTTTTCCTACAACAGTTATAGGTACTAGTAAGTTTGCTTGCCCTCACATGATATTTCTTTTCTGTGTTTTTTGTTGTTGTTGTTGTTTCTCTCCCCTCCCCCCACTTTTCACACCTTCTTTCCCTCCCTCCCTCCCTCCCTCCCTCCCTCCCTCCCTCCCTTCCTCCCTCCCTTCTTTGCTTCTTCCTCCGTTTCCTTCTTTTCCCCATGCCAGGGCTTGAACTACAGGATTCTCCTTCTTGCTCAGCTTCTTCAAGCCTGGTGTTCTACCACTTGAGCCACATCTTTGTCCTGGCTTTTTTCTGTACATGGAATGCTATGGACTTTCTGGCCTGGAATGACATCAAATTTTGATCCTCCAGATCTCAAGTCACCTGAGTATCTAGAATTATAGGTTTGAGATCACTCAACTAGTTTCGATTTTTTTTCCAGACCTCCCTTGAACTCAGGGCCGAAGCAATGTCCTTGGGCTTTCTCAAGGCCAGCACTTTAACACTTGAGCCTCAGCACCATTTCCAGCTTTTTCTATGTATGTGGTACTGAGGGATTGAACCCGGGTCTTCCTGCGTGCTAGGCAAGCACCCTACCACTAGGCCAAAGTCCCAGGTCCCAAGTTTGGTTTTTTTGAGACAGGGTCTCACTATGAAGCATTGATTAGCCTGGAGTTTGGCCTAGTGGTAGAGTGCTTTCCTAACATGCACGAAGATCTGGGTTCCATTCCTTGGTACCACATACATAGAAAAAGCCAGAAATGGACCTGTGGCTAAAGTGGTAGAGCTCGATCCTTGAGAAAATCCAAGGACAGTGCCCAGGCTCTGAGTTGAATCACTGGAACTGGCCAAACAACAAACAAAACAACAAAAACATTCTTAGCAGCTTTGTAATATGACATTCAGGGCAAGACTCAAAGCAAGACAGAACCTTCAACTGTTTTGTTGTTGTTGTTGTTGGTGGTGGTGGTGGTGGTGGTGGTAGTTGTGGTGGTGGTGGTGGTGGTGATGGTGGTGTGTGTGTGTGTGTGTGTGTGTGTGTGTGTGTGTGATAATTGCTGTCCTTAGAATCTCTGCAGCTCAGTAAATGAGATCATTGATTTGGGGGGGGTTCTTTTTTTGGTGTGGGGGGAGTCCTAGGGCTTGAACTCAGGGCTTGAACATGGATGGTCCTTGGGCCTTCTCAAGGCTAATGCTCTAACACTTGAGCCACTGTACCACTTCTGTCTTTTTCTATGTATATGGTACTGAGAAATCGAACTCAGGTCTTTGTACATGCTAGGCAAGCATTGTACCACTGGGTTAAACTCCTGATCTTTTTCTTTTTTTTGGTGGGTCATGGGGTTATATGTCTGAACTCTTCAACTCAAGGCTACTGCGCTACCCCTTAAGCCACAGCCCTACTTTCTGTTTTCTAATGCTTAATTGGAGGTAAGAATCTCACATTCTTTAATGCCTGGCTGGCTATGAACTTCAGTACTCAGATCTCAGCTTCCTGAGTAACTAGGATTACAGGTGTGAGCCACTGAGTTAAAGCCCTGGGACCAGCACCAAAAAAGAGAGGGAAAAAAAAGAAAAAGTTGATAATCTTTAGCATATACTCTAGCACAATTAAGGGAAAACAAAACAAAAGGAAACATGGAAACATAGCTGTTACTGCTTTAGTGTATGTGCTTTCAGTTGGTAAGTTAATAGTAGTTATGATAAACGTTAGACTGTTAACACTCTTTGGGCCAAAATTGAATTTGCAAGAGTGAACGTGATTGTGTCAGTGTTCTAATAACAGTGTTGTTTGCCTCCTTTTAGACTGGATTAGTCTCAGAGAAGGGCCTATTACCAAATCAGATTCTTCTGATGAAGAAGGGATTCCAATGCTGGTCACCCCAGCTCCTCAGCAACATGAAGAAGAGGACCTGGATGATGATGTCATCGTGACAGAAGTGAGTTTTGTTCTACTTTCCCTGACAGCTCCAGAGCAGCTCTAAGATCTCTTTAACCTGCCTCTGTGACTGCTTGCCCTTCACAGAGATAAGTCATTGAGTCCAACCTGCCTGCAGCAATGAGTATAGCTAACAATCTCTTATTCTCTTCCCTCAAACTGAGGTGGGAACCTTTGCCCGCAGGGCAGGCAATGTCTTGCTCCTCACACAAAATGTGATTTAGAATTAGAGATGTGTACTGATTCATCAAAGATTTTCCATTCTATGACTAATTATCCTCCCTCAGTTAGAAGAGTGAGATATACCCTTATTCTATTCTTTTCAAAGGAGACATCCATTTCAGGTTTTGTAATTCATATGATTGTATTCTGCATAGAAATGGATGAGCAGGGGGCATGCCCCAGTGTGGGAGGACAGGTGATAGCACTTGCTCTTGTGTGGGTTCTTCATCAGGGGTGGCTGAGAAAAAGGCTGTGTTGTCACATGGGCAGCTCAGGCCATCCCCAGACTCTGTGTCCTGTCTTGACCAGCCACATCCAAACTGTCTTCATCTCCCCTGGACTCCTACCTGGACACATTGCTCCTGGTTTCTTCCTGGTTTTCTTGCCTGCCTCCATTTCTTCCTTGTCAGTGTTTGTAACTGGAAGGGAGATCTTAGGCCAAAGGTCAACCGTGGCCTGGTGTGGTGACTGGATAGGGAGCCTCCTCCTTGTCCATGCACAGGAAGCAGCTGGTGTGGGGACATGGGCCTCTTGCATGGAGGCAGTGACAGGGTAGCCTAGATGTCAAGCACACAGGAACAGAGCCAAGCTCCCTTTATACACTGTGTAGACTGCATTGGACACCTACTTCTCAAGAATGCTGTGCCTGAGAGCTTAGGGGCCACCCCTCTTTTTCAGCACTAATGAGTCTGAGAGATGTGTGTGCCTGTGCGTGCAGAGCAGAGATCATCCCCCTTCTGCTTCATTCATCGGCCAGGACACAAGCTGGGCCCACCCTTCTGAGCATCCACCCCTCCCTGCTTTACCACAAGCCCCACACTCATCATGAGCAATGAGGGCTCTCCCTGAGCCCATATCTAAGCCAGGAAACTGAGAGTCTGAGAAGTCCAGCGGAGGGTGCTGCCATCCCTGCCGGATGGAGGGTGTGGGTGCTGCCCTAACTTCAGTGACTTGTCCAGTTCCCTTGTCTCAGAAGGTGCCTCTGTTCACCAGTGGCCCACAGGGGCCAGCTGAAGGTCTAGGTTGATGCCATTGACTGGTGAGGCAGCTCAGGAAAATCTGCAGTGTGGCCTTCTTGGTCACATCCTCAGTCCCCAGGGCTGTGAGGCCTTCACAAGGCAGTCTTCTGGCTGGTGGGGCCTGGGTGAGTATGAGCAGGAGGACTTGGTGAACTTCAGACAGGCTGGCCTCGCAGGCCTGGAGCTGGCTTCCGGCCTGATGTTCATTCAACTCTTTGGGGAGGATCATTTTGTCAGGGAGAAGCCACAGTGAGCCATGGGTTTGGGACCTTCAACAGCCTCATGCTGTTCTCCTTGTTCACTCACCCTTCTCCAATTCAAGATTTCTCGAACCCCAAGCTCACAACAAGCTGTGCCTCTACTCCTGGCTCTTCTGCTCCCCAGTTAACCTCTGTCCACGACTGTCGTGTCATCTAAGTGTAGAGTGTACACTTGCCCACATTCTGGTTTCTTTTTCACATTTATTAGTCTCCACGGGCCTCTGATTTATTTTCTGGCAAGATGGGAACACGTGCCACAACACAGAAGAAAATTGCAAGAAGCAAATAATGGGTTCACACACCACGGGCAATCAATGCTCATCATTGAATCCAAGCACCCGTGTGGGTCTTGAGATCAAAGAAAAGACAAGTACATGGGCTGGGAGTTGGCCTAGTGGTAGAGTGCTTGCCTAGCATGCACGAAGACCCAGGTTCGATTCCTCAGTACCACATACATAGAAAAAAAAAAAGCTGGAAGTGGTGCTAAGGCTCAAGTAGTAGAGCTCTAGCCTTGAGAAAGTCCAAGGACAGTGCTCAGGCCCCGAACTCAAGCCCAGGAATGGCAAAAAAAAAAAATAAGACAACTGCACATCCACAACTACACAACTGACTCCATGTACATTTCCCTTGTTGCCGGGGCTAGGCCGCAGCAAACCAGGGTTCGCAGATTGGGATTCCTGAAATAGGGGCAAGTACTAGGGAAAATTAATAGAGAGACAAACAGATGGAGTTCGGGAGGACTACAGCCCAAGTCAGCAGTCCAAGAGGGCTGTGAGCTCCAGACTGCTGCCTAAGACTGTCCTGTTTATTTTAAGTTCTGACCTTAAATACTCTTCTTAAAACTAGGGAACTGCCAGAGGCTACATTCATACAAAATAGTAAACAAGTCACATATAGGATAAATGAGAAAGGATTAACATTGCTTAAAGTCATCCTGATAAAAACTGATTAACATTGCTTAAAGTTATCCTGATAAGAACTGATTGACATTGCTTAAAGTTATCCTGATAAAAGTTACTTCCTTGTGTATACAGTTGTGTAGGTCCAAGGTCAGGTCCAAGGTCATTGACCCCACAGTCGGTCCCCAACATCTCCCCTGTCTTTCTTTTAAAAAATGCAGACTTGCTTGTCTTAGGTTGGGTGAATCGCTGACTCTGCCTTACCCGTCATGGGGAACTTCTTCAGATCAAGCTGAAGGCCCTGTCTTAGGTTGGTCAGAGAGCATCCCCTCTTATCCTGTCCTTGACTGCGATTCCTCTCGTGGGGGGAGGGGGGAATTCATCCATCTGGGGCTTAGATCTGCGAGTTGTTCTATTGGTGACTGTTGAAGATGTGACCATTGGACGGGTACTGGCCATAGGCGTTGATTTGTTCCCAGCCATAGCTTCAGTTGTCACTTTACTTGGAGTAGAAACAACAGGAGTTGGCTTGATATTGGCTGTTGGTGGATCTGAAGTGCTGGCAATTCCTCATTCTTCAGAAGCTGCAGTAGTTTTCAACGTGATCTGTCTCTGCTGTTCTGGGACCTTACTAGTAGGTTCTTGAGGCTCTTTCCTCTGCTCTAAGTGCCTCCCTTGATGCTCTTGGAGTTCTCTCTCCAATCTGCTGATTCGACCTTCTTAATGGGACTTAAGAGCTGTTATACGAACAGCAAGTTCATTTTTTTTTGCTGATCTAATGTTCCCTTCTTTAAAACAATGCAATAATTCAAACCTAAATGATTTTCTTCATTAAACCTTGAATATGTTCACTCACTCATTCACACACATCCATACTCAAAGATTTTAAAGTGCACAAAATTAATATTGGCCATTCATTTTCCGGAAGTTTGTGTCAAGAGAGCTTTGCCAATTTTACTCTTGCAGGTGAGAACCAGGTTCAAAACAAAACTTTAGAAAAACCATAAGGATCCATATTTAAAACTGGTACCAATTTCAAAGACAAAACTGGACAAGAAAAAATATGTAACACGAACAAGAGAAAGAAACAGAGACTTTTACACTTAACACATAAACATGAATTCAGGTCTTTTCCCCATTACTGGATGCATTACTGGAGGGTTGGGGGTGAAGGTCCAGTGAGTCGCTCCTTGGATGACCAGTCACTCTCCAGAATCCGAACATAGCGTTCGGGCAGCCAGCGGGCATCATTTTCTTCCTGTGAAAAAACACATACATGCCCTCTACCCCAGGTTAGAACAGGATCTGGTCCGTGCCAAGCACCAGTTAGGGGATCCTTCCATTTTACTAAGGCAAAAGCACGCTGCTCTCTTTTTTTCCCAGAATCGCTGAGCAGCAGATAAATTATTTGAATCCAGATTCAAAAAATTTAAAACAAATAAAGCATGATTAAGTATATTCACAGGGGTAGCGGGATATGACTCTCCTTTCTGTATTTTAGCAATTTGATGTTTTAATAATCCATTAGCTCTCTCCACGATGCCTTGACCTTGAGGATTGTAAGGAATGCCTGTAATATGAGTGATATTATAAGAATGGCAGAAGGATTGAAATGCTCGGCCTGCATAGCCAGGGCCATTATCTGTTTTTATTTGCGAGGGAATCCCCATCACAGCAAAACATCCAATGCAGTGAGAAATACAATGTTTAGTAGCTTCCCCAGCAAGGGGGGTGGCCAGGATAAAATTAGAATAAGTATCTACAGTAACATGAACATATTTTAATCGGCCAAATGATGGAACATGTGTGACATCCATCTGCCAAATGTGATTAGAAAGCAGTCCTCGTGGATTTATACCTAAATGAGGAGCTGGTGAGAAGGGCACACAGTTGGAGCAGGTTTTAACTATTTGACGTGCCACTTGTCTAGGTAATTTAAACTGTCGGCGCAAGGCTCGGCTGTTTTGATGATGGATGGCATGTGACTGCTTAGCAAGTTCAACTTGAGTTAAATAAACTCTGGTGGCAGAATCAGTAACTGCGTTACCCTCACTTAAAGGGCCAGGAAGATTAGTGTGAGCTCGAACGAAGCCAAAAAAACAGGGGTGGTTGCGAGAACAAAACAAAGTTTGTACTTGGCGAAATTGGGTCTGGATATTGGAGTTAGTAGTTCCAATAAAGGGAACAGTTTCTATGACTTGAAGAGCACGAATTACATATTGACTGTCTGAGTATAAGTTAAAGGGCTCGTCTTGTAACAGGACGAGTGCTTGTAAAACAGCCTCTAATTCTATCTCTTGGGCGGAGGAAAAACCCGTAACCCAAGATTGAATTTTCCTATTAATGGTCAAAGCAGCCGTTCCATTGGAGGATCCATCTGTAAATACTAAAGCGGCAGAAGATAAAGGCAGGCGAGGCCCGTACTATGGAAGGAAATAGGAACTTATGACACGCAGCAAATTGGAGAAGTTTGTTAGACAGGTAGTGATGCAAAATTTTTCCCGTATAATTGGCCCAAGCAATGGCCCAAGAATCGCAATGGGCGAATAGCCAATCTTGTTGTTGTAAATTATATGGGACACAGATAAAATGAGGTTCCTGACCTAAATATTTACGGGAATCCACTCGGCACATATGTATCAGATTAGCTACCAATTCGTAGTAGGGGGTCAGCACTTTGCCGGGTGTTGATGGTAGATAAAGCCATAAATGTGGGCCATCCTGCCACAGTACAGCAGTTGGGGAGTGAGAAGTAGCTAAAATGTAAACTCCCCATGGTTTAGAGTAGTCACAATAGGTCACTTGTTGCTGGGAAATTGCCTTTTCTACGATTTGGATGACCCTCCTGGCGTCGGGATTTAAATTGCGCAAGGATGTAGGGTTGGTATCTCCTTTTAAGAGATCAAAGAGGGGTTTTAACTCTCCTGTGGACATCTTTAAATAAGGCCGAAGCCAATTTATATCTCCTAAAAATTGCTGAAAATCATGAAGAGTTCTTAAGTGTGAAGTTTTTAATTGTATTTTTTGGCTTTTAAAATAGTGTGGGCCTACTATATGGCCTAAATACGTAAAACGGGGGTGTTCCTGAACCTTTTCAGCTGCTATTATAAGGCCAAAGAGGCTCAGATCTTGCTTTAGTTGTCCAAAGGCTTGTCGTACGACGATAGGGTCAGAACAAGCCAACAAGATGCCATCCATATAATGAACAATATAAACAGAAGAGAATTTTTCACGGGTGGAAGAAATGGCTCTAGCTACAAAACTTTGACATAAAGTTGGGCTATTTGCCATGCCCTGTGGGAGCACAAGCCAATGATATCGCTTCATGGGTTCTTTAAAATTAACAGAGGGGACGCTGAAGGCAAAGCGCTTACAGTCTTGAGGTGCCAGGGGTATAGTATAGAAACAATCCTTCAAATCTATAATAATCTTATAAGTATCCTTTGGGATTGCCATGGGGGAAGGCAAGCCGGGCTGTAAGGCCCCCATCAGTTCCATAGATGCATTTACCTTTCTCAGATCCTGTAACAGCCTCCATTTACCTGACTTTTTCTTTATAACAAAAATTGGAGAATTCCATGGAGAGTTAGAAGGGGCCACATGCCCCAAGTCCAGCTGTTCCTGTACCAGCTGCTGTACTGCAATGATCTTTTCTAGAGAGAGAGGCCACTGTTCGACCCACACCGGTTCTTCAGAGAGCCAATTTATGGGATCAGCATGAGGGGCAGGACAAACAACAGCCTCCGTTAAAGAATACCCTAATCCTTGTCTCGTAGGGTGAGACTGGGGTTGGAGTGGCTCTGGCTCCCCCTGTGCTGCTCGGCCTAGTCCCCTAAAGGGGAGGAGGCCTTGATCAAGTAACTGCTTAGTGACCGCAGCACTAGGACTAAACATATACACTCCCATTTTTTCCATGATATCACGACCCCATAAATTAATTGGCAGATGATCCAGGACAAATGGCTGAAAATGACCAGAGTGCCCTTCCTTATCTCTCCAAACAAGGATCGCACTGCTCTGCTGCGGGTCAGTTGCTTGCCCAATCCCCTGTAAGGAAGTCATAGAGGTTGTCAGGGGCCATTGGGCTGGCCAATGCTTTTTAGATATTACAGACACATCCGCTCCTGTGTCTAATATTCCTTTAAAGGGTTTTTCTTGTATAAATATAGTCATCTCAGGCCTCTCTTGTTTTATGCTTTGTACTCAATAGATATCAGAGATCCAAATCCTCTCTGTCCGCATGGGGCAGAAGAATTAGCAGTCTCCCCGTGAGGTAAAGGCACAAGTATTAGTTGTGCTAATTTTTGACCGGCTGGGATCGATACCACGTGTTTCGGGGCAGAGGCCATAACTTTGATTTCTCCAGTAAAATCCTGGTCAATTTTGCCAGGTGTAATCTGTATTCCTTTAAGGGCTGAGCTACTTCGCCCTAACAGCAATCCAGCCACTCCCAGGGGAAGGGGACCGAAGACCCTCGTGGGGAGAGCTTGTGTCCCCATCTCTGGGGTCAATACTGAGCAGGTGGAGGAACAGAGGTCCAATCCTGCGCTGCCTGGGGTGGCACGGAAGAGGCTGCAGACTGATTTTGGGGGGTTGTTAGAAGATGTACTTGTGGCCGAGAAGAGGGAGGGACTGCCCCATGGTTTTGCGGGGCCAGAGGCTGGCCCCTTCTCCAGTTTCCCGAAAACGGGCGGCCATTGTGATTTGTTGCGGACTTGCAATCTTTAGCCCAGTGCTTCCCTTTACCACAGCGTGGACATGTGCCAGGTGATTTTTCTCTCTTTAACCTGCTCTGGCGTGGGCATTGTGTCATCCAATGTCCTACTTGACCACAAGAGAAGCAACTCCCCGGGGGACTAGCAACCCGAGAATGCCGCTGACCTCTATAGTTTAGAAATTCAGTAATAGTCTTTCCTTGAGGAGCGGCGGCTAAAGTAAGGCCTGGTACATGGGAGGGTCCAATACCAGCACACAGTGAAATAAAGTCCGTGATTCCTCCCTTATTCCTATGGGGTCTGATAGCCGCCTGACAGGCGGCGTTGGCATTTTCATAGGTTATGTGTCTAACTATAATCTTCCTTGCGTTCTCATCTTGTACTAGGCGGTCTGCAGTCTCCATTAATCGAGACAAAAATTCTAGACAAGGTTCATTCGGTCCCTGTTTAATTTCTACTAAATTTTTTGTACGATTGGAATTACGTAATCTTTTCCAAGCCTCTTTCGCTGCAGCATTTATTTGTAAATAGGCTTCCTTTGCATAACCCAATTGATCTTCGGTGTTTTTATAGGTTCCCTCTCCTACCTCTCCGACCTCATCCAAGCTGCCTTCATTTATCCTGGAGTCCTACCTGGACACATTGCTCTTGGTTCCTTCCTGGTTTTCTTTACTGCCTCCATTTCTTCCTTGGCTATGATTGTAACTCGAAGAGAGATCTTAGGCCGAAGCTCAACCGTGGCCTGATGTGGCCCTGCGTGCAGAGAGCCCCAAGCACTCAACTAGCCGTGCCTCTACTGCTGACTCTTCTGCTCCCCAGTTACCTGTGTCCACGGGTGTCCTATCAACTAACTCTAGAGTGTACTCAGCTCTTGCCCACATTCTGGTTTCTCTTTCACATTCAGTCGCCTCCCCAAGGCTCTGAGTTGGTTTCTGGCAAGAAGGGAACGCATGCCACTGTGACATAGGAAAAAATTTTGGGGGGTGGGGTTCAGGACTCCTCCCAGAATATCGTTGAGGGGCAAAAGGATATTATTAGGCAATTTTAAATAAGGCCTGAGCCATTGAATATCTACTAGAGGATTTGGAAATCATTAAGGGTATGGAGGCAGTCAACACGAAATTGAATGTGAGGTGTTAAATCTAATTCCTGTTGTAGATTTAAACCCAAATAGGTCAAGGGATCTTGTCACTGGACTTTTATCAGGAGTTACTTGCAAGCCAAGGTTAAGGAAGGCTTTAGAAAGTTCCACAAAACAATTCTGTAGATCTGGCCTGTCCTGAGCCACCAACAAAATATCATCAGGGTGTAGGGGAATTGTATAAAAGCAGTCTTTGAGATCAATGATCACTTTAGCCACATAAAAACAATTTCTTGCAAACACATTTGGTAAAGGCTATTTACGCTGTACATGGCCAAGCGCAAGCGTGCACTATTTATAGTTTCAAGCAGAAAATGTTCCTTATGTGACCACAATTGCAATCCTTACATGAAAATTCTTATAAAAACATGAATCTTCTTAATAAACAATCTCCAACTCTCTGCCAGTTAATCTTATTAATGGTTCCCTCCTTGGGGAACCAAGGATATAATTCTTCCCCATGATCAAAAAATGCCTTTAAATCTTTCCTTTTAATGCGAGTTCCTCGTGTCTTGAGGGCCTCTTAAACCTGAGATGAGCAATTCCTGTGACGATGATACCTGTGCCATGGCCAGTCACTTACCTTGCGCCGTCTTCACTGCTCAGCGTTGACCGAAACTGATGTCTTGGGTGGGTAGCTCCGAGCCGGTCACACAATCACTTGGATCCAAGTTTTCCTGGAAGACAGCGTTCCTCAGCCTCGCTGGCTCCCGGGCCCCACGTTGGGCGGCATTTGTCCCATCCAGCGGGACGTCGACTAGGGCCAAGAACCTAGAGGGAGGAATGAAAGGGACAGGAGACACGAAGAAGGCAGCAAGACAAGCCTCCTGATTAAGCCGCAGATTTTATTTTTCACACAGGGGTTTATATGCCTCTTCAGGAGAGGCAGGAGGGGGTGGGGTATAGGAACTGCTTGGGGTAGGGGGTCGGGTAGTAGGATGTTTGCTCGGGGTAGAGGCCAGGTGGTAGGATGTTTGCACATCAACGCAAGCAGGCACGTGTTGCTACGTGACGTAATCCCAAGATGCAGGCGCGTTCTTACACTAAGAATTCAGGGCGTGGGAGAATGTCCCCGACCCTGGGGTGGGCAGCATCTTAGGGCTTGTTCTTGGTTGCCTCCCTTGCTGCAGCAATCAATGGAATGAGGCAGGAGAGGGGCTTGGCAACCTCGAGGAATGGATGCTGCAGGAGCTCTTTAGCTGAGCCTCTCTTTTCCACATCCATCTCCAGACAGCGGTTTAAAAAGTCCCGGAAGATAGCCGACACCTTCTCTGGGTTCTGAAGTTCCGGAGTGCCACTGGTGGCAATGAGGCACAAGGCCCTCAGAGGGTTTTCATTGAAGTATGGGGGCTCTCCTTCCATCATTTCAATAGCCACGATGCCCAGGGACCAGATGTCAACCTCGGGTCCATAGGGCTTTCTTGTTACCACCTCGGGTGCCATCCAATATGGCGTTCCCACCATGGTGCTCCTTTTGCTCTGTTCTGGAGTTATCTGTGCACAGAATCCAAAATCGGTTAACTTGACAGAGCCATCCTTTCCCAACAGTATATTGTCGCTCTTGATGTCTCTGTGAATGACTTGATTCGAATGTAGGAACTCTAGGGCCTGCAGACACTCACGGCACACAGCAGCAATCTGTCCTTCATCCATACAGATTTTTGTTACCACATCTGACAAGGGACCTCCAGCCAAGTATTCCATGACAACCCATAGCTCATCTCCTACAAGGTAATTGTCCAAGTAGTTTGCAATATTTGGGTTCTTGTTTTCCCTCATGACCAGGATCTCATTAATAACCAGCCCTTTCTCCGGATGCTGCTGCAGATTCATCTGCTTAATGGCCACCTCCTGTCCTGTGGCTACATCCATGGCGGTATACACAGTTCCCAAAGCACCGTGTCCAATCTTCTCAAAGCGCGTATACTTCTTCTTAGGATCACCCACACTCACTATGCTCCGTAATTTCTCTAAGATCTCCTCATCAGACATGTTGGGTTTCTTCTGCTGCTTCTCAATATGCCGGGTCAATGGATCTGGTGGAGTGGTGGTATTCTCAGTAGGTGAAATGGGAGATGTAGCCACGTCCCGAGTTGGAGTGACAGGAAGTGGTTCAGTCACAGCTCCTGCTGGAGCTGCAGGACAGGACGACACAAGAGCTTCTCCGTGCCTGCTTGCTTGGGACTCTTGGAGAAGCGCCACCACCCCCTCCTCCCTGAGCTTTGCCCGCCTGGGAACTTCCACCTAGCCTATTGCTCAAGCAGCCAGCACCCACGCTAGGCTTCAGGCTTCTCTTGCTCCCAGCCCATGGCTACTTCCGGAGTCTCCACCACCCAGTGGTGCCCTGCGACCTCCACCCCTTCCCAGGCTGTGGGTCAGTCCCAGGCTGCGCACCCATAGCCTCTGCCTGGCTGGGCTCCCGGATCCCCAACTGTGCGAGCATGTGGGAGACCCGGCGCTCCAGGTCAGAGCCACACATGTAGAGCCTCAGGTGTGCGCGCAGGCGCTGCAGGCAGGCATGCTGCGATGGTGCCAAGAAGTCCTGCGGGTGGTAGTCCAGCCAGGTGCTCAGGAGGCAGGAGATGGCCCTGGAGGCGAATGGGTGGGAAGCAGAGTGTGAATGAAGGCCAGCCCCTCCTGGGGTCATCCTCACACCCCTGTGATGTTGGCTGCCCTTTCAGAGAGCAGCACATCCCAACAGGGGCACCTTTGAGCTGTGCCACCCCTGGCCAGCCAACCTAAGCTAGGCTGGCAGAGAAACTCCAAGGAGGGATCCAAGACCAAATGCTGGGAGCAGTTCTGGCCCCTTCTGTTGGGGCCTAGCCTCCATCCCTGAAGCCTGATTCTGGCTCAGCCGCAATTAAAGGGCTTTGTCTAGGCATTTGGTCCTTTGCATACCTCTCTTAAGGCATCTCTGTGTACGTGACTCCATTGAACCCCCCGCAGTTTCGCGGGTCTCACAGCAGCTCAAGTCTCGAGAGCTTTCCTGCACCTGTCCTGCCCAGTACCTGACAGCCCCACCCAGACCCTTAGTGGTAGCACAGAGGCCCTCTTTCTATTGGGTAGCTTCCCAGTGCCCACCTTCTCCTACCCTAACAGTATATAACTAATTGTCTGACGCAATAAAGAGAGGAGAGCATCAGAGAGCATCAGAGATCAGCAGAGATCAGCAGAGATCAGCAGAGAGATCTGAAGCGCTTTCATGGTTAACACTGCTTCTGACTCAGCGTGGTTCTTTCTTCCCCGGTGATTGGGGGAGGGCTGGGTCTTCGACACTTACCATCTCGCTCGGCTCCCGGGGGACTACAGGCTGGCCCTGTGTGTCCCTCCCCATTCCCGTGTTGCTGCCCCGGAGAGGAGCAACACCCTTCTGCTCTTTCCAGTGCCTTCCTCCTCTCCCCCCTGGGCCACTCTCTCCATGCTAGACTCCAAGATGGCTTGCTATCCGGCCTGATATGTAGAGGGGTGTGACACACATCCTCAGGCGCTCTGCTGCCTCATTTCCTAGCATGCTCACCAGGGCTGTCTGCCTTCCAGAACACCCTTGAGCGTGGTGCTGAGCTCTCCCTCACACCTAGCAGCATGTCAGGCCCACTGACCAAGCAAAGATGTGTCTTGGCCTTTTGTGGAGCTCAAGGTGAGTTGAGCAAACCTGCTTGGTAAGGTGTGTGGGGAGCATGCCTTCTCGTGGGGCTCAGCCGTGGACCCAGCCTCTAGTGGTCCTCATATGAGTAGCCCTTGCCTGGGGTTTTCCCTCTGCTGCCGAGGATGCCCAGATCCCATGACTCCCTTGATAATCATAGGTGTTCAGAGCTGCTGATTGGGCCGTGTCTCACTCACAGCCCCAACTCCAACACACACACACACACAGAGGAGTGTGTGCGAGTGCGCCCACGCACATGCGCAGACCTTCACACTCGAAATCAAGCACACACTCGCAACCATGCAGACACACATAAAGATGAGCACGAGAGTAACACACACATACACACAAACACACACCCATGGATTTTTCTCCAATGTGGAGCATGCCCTAGCTGGAGATCGAATCCCACTCACTCACTTGTAGAGCTTGTTTCCAGGGATGACATCCTCGCTGGAATGCGGGAGGATGTCAGTCTGTCCAGAGGAGCCCATGGGGGCTTCCAAACTCCTGAACCTGTTGAGGATTTGAAGCATCACTGGCTAGCCCAGGTCAGCCAGTCCATGTCTGCCCTTCTTGTACCACCAAGCACATTGCCTGCATATTGGCCCTCCATGAGCACTACTTCCCATTGGTGCCATGCATGAGGACAGTAGCCCCTGGGTGATGAGCTTAGGAGTACAGTGCCTTGGCACTTGCCCCAGCCAGCCCTGCTCTGTCTCTATCTAGGTGGACGAGGTCATGCAGAGAAAACGGGTTGCCTTCTTGTTGAAGAGAGACAGTGCTTTGTTGGAGGTCTCAGAGATACATAGCCCGAGAGGAGAGCCTGCGGGCCTAGACAGGACAGTGCAGCATGTGTGCCTGTGCCAGTGTAGCCGAGGACTTCCCTGCTTTGATCCCCAGGCAGTGGCAAGTGCCAAAGAGGAAGTCTGTGTGAGCAGCCCACGTTGCAGGCTCCACTGCCAAGGCTTCCACTGCAGCTCAGGAATCCTGTGCTATTGGAATTGGCACTCACCTTGTAAACAGCAGGTCCAGGACCTGAAGGGTGTCTGCACACCTTCTGTAGCTGTTGAAGAAGGTGTGGATGAAGGTGGAGTTGTCGAGCAGCTGGGCAAGCACCAGGTGGTCCACCTGCTCCTGCAGTGTGCCTGCCGTGGGGAACTCTGACCCGCAGGCATCGGGCATGCCTGGGGACAAGTCCCCTTCAGTCTGGAGGAGAACCACACAGGGACAGTTCAAGTGCCATGTGCAACACTACAGGAACATTCATGGACACACACAAATAACTGCAAACATTTGACCACTCACAGCAACACACACAGGGACACTCACAGGGACACACCCCCACACACACCCCTGCCCCCCCTCCACACACGTGGGAAGGAAAAGTGGTGATGCACAGGGAGATGAGGGTGGAAGGCGTCCTAGCCATTTCCTGCCCTGGTCTGTCCCATGTTACCCTAGAATTCCTCCGGAAAAATCTCCAGAGGCGTTGGTGGCGGAGGCCAGGGCGCACAAAGCATGGACACAGGCGCCCCAGGAACCCTCTCCGCCCATCACTCAGGCCTGAGCCTCGACCACTTTGCCAGCAACAACGAAACATCTTTGCAATGGACACGATCCACACAAGTGCACTCTCCGAGGCTTGTGTGGACTGTGAATTCCTGGGAGGACCCCGGGGTTCTGAGTCCTCTGAGCCATTGTGATGTCACCTCTGCACAGCTCTTCCCTTGAGCCCTTGATTATGACCCAAGCTTTGCAAGGTGCCCTGTTCAGGCCTTTTTCTGCCTTGCCCAGGCCGACCACTGGCCATTGTGACCCAAAGCCCCTGGACCAGTGGCCCCTCATAGAGCTAGGTCAGAGGCTCTGGCTAAAGGGGATCTATCAAGGTGGGGTCTTAAGCACACAGCCTTGCCCTATCCAGATGTGACCCTGGATAGGAGAGGATGACTCTCACCACTCCAAAGACTCCCAGAACTCTCAGGGATTCAACGTCCTGATTCCTTATCTCACCAAAGTCAGAAAGTGACACACATCTCTGAGGGACTGCCTTGACAGGGAACACTTGCTAGGAGATCAGATGCACTGAAACAAATGCAACTCCACCAACTCTTCTAGTCCTGCAGAAGGGTTCAGAAAATGCTACTTGATGGTTGACCACGTGCTCCTCTGCTCCACAGATAGATGCAGGTAACTGAGCCTCAGAGATCGTGCCCTGGGTCCTAGAACCTGCCACAGCCCTCCCACGACCCACAGAACCAAGCCCTCTATGTCCTTTCTGTAGACAGCCATGGAGCTAGGGCTCAGACTCACTGGAGCCTGTAGGTGCCCAATTCTGAAAAGCCCTCCCCTGGACCTAGCCTGACCACAGCACCTGACTTCGGAAAAGTGAATCCCAGTGTGGGAGCTCCATTACCCAGTAGATTGAACTTGTGATTTGGGGTGACTCTGTGCATTCCACATTGCTCTCTTCTTCTAGCCGGCCTCCCCTCACAACTCCTAATGACTCATCTGACACAGTCATGGCTGTCCCCTGGGCCAGACTCTGGTTTAAAGATGCACCAATGCCATCCAACAGATAAGAGAAAGAAGAGAAAAGAGACTAAAGGAAATAATAGGACTGAGATTCAGCAAAGCGGGTCACTCTCATTGTCCCCCTTTCTGTCTCAGTACTATCAGTGCCACCATGAGTGCCTCCTCCAGCCAGGAAAGTTGAGGCCTGGTTACGGCATGCCCCAGTGTGGGAACACAGGTGATTGCACTTGCTCTTTGTGTGGTTCTGTATCGGGGTGGCTGAGAAAAAGGCTGCGTTGCCATATGGGCAGCTCCGGCCATCCCCAGACCCTGTGTCCTATCTTGACCGACCACATCCAAGCTGTCTTCATCTACCCTGACTCCTAGCTGGACAGAGAGCTCGTGGTTCCTTCTTGGATTTCTTTCCCGCCTCCATTTCTTCCTTGGCAGTGGTTGTAACTCCAAGAGAGATCTTAGGTGTGGTGACTGGATGGGGGGCCTCCTCCTTGTCCATGCACAGGACATGGGCCTCTTGCATGGAGGCAGTGTCAGGGTAGCCTAGATGTCAAGCACACGGGAACATAGCCAAGCTCCCTTTAAACACTGTATAGACAGCATTGGATAGCTACTTCTCATGCTTTCTTTGACGCTCAAGACTGCTGTGCCTTAGAGCTTAGGGGCCACCCCTCTTTTTCAGCACTAATGAATCTGGGAGATGTGTGTGCCTGTGCGTGCAGAGCAGAGATCATCCCCCTTCTGCTTCACTCATCGGCCAGGACACAAGCTGGGCCCACCCTTCTGAGCATCCACTTCTCCCTGCTTTACCACAAGCCCCACACTCATCATGAGCAATGAGGGCTCTCCCTGAGCCCATATCTAAGCCAGGAAACTGAGAGTCTGAGAAGTCCAGCAGAGGGTGCGGCCGTCCTTCCTGGATGGAGGGTGTGGGTCCTGCCCTAACCTCAGTGACTTGAACAGTTCCCTTGTCTCAGAAGGTGCCTCTGTTCACCAGTGGCCCACAGGACCCAGCTGAAGGTCTAGGTTGATGCCATTGACTGGTGAGGCAGCTCAGGAAAATCTGCAGTGTGGCCTACTTGGTCACATCCTCAGTCCCCAGGGCTGTGAGGCGTTCACAAGGCAGTCTTCTGGCTGATGGGGCCTGGGTGTGTATGAGCAGGAACGCTTGGTCAATTTCAGACAGGCTGGCTTCGCGGGCCTGGAGCTGGTTTGCGGCATGATGTTCAACAATTTGGGGAAGATCCTTTTGTCAGGGCAAAAGGACAGTGAGCCCTGCTTTGGGACCTTCAACAGCCTCTTGCTGTTCTCCTTGTTCACTCACGCTTCTCCGATTCTAGATTTCTCGAACCCCAAGCACACAATGAGCTGTACCTCTACTCCTGACTCCTGCTCCCCAGTTAACCTCTGTCCACGAGTGTCGTGTCACCTAAGTGTAGAGTGTACTCCTGCCTAGATTCTGGTTTCTCTTTCACATTCATTAGCCTCCCCAGGGCTCTGAGTTATTTTCTGGCAAGATGAAAACACATGCCACTGTGACACAGAACTGGAGTCTGAAGATTTAACGGCTTACCCCAAAGGTACTGATACATTAGGTGGTGAGGCCAGGATTCTGACTGAGGCCATCTGATCTGAAGTTCAGGTGAGAGGACCAAAGGTTGGGGAATGCCCTGATGCAGAGACATCCCAGGCAGGAGTGAAAATACCTTCACCAGACTATTTGTCACCACTATTTAGGACCCCTATTGTGTACTCAGGAGGACTCATAGCTCCACCAGAACTGTTTACTATTTGGCATTTAACCAATGGAAAATGACTTAGTCTCCTTTGCTTCCTACTGAAAAAATTGAAGGAGGCTATTTGGTGAATAAAAAAAAATTAGGCTTCTGTAATTAGTGTTTAAAATTAGTAGTAGTAGTATTATTTGATTGTGAGGATTGAACTCTGGGCTTGGGTATTGTCTCTGAACTCTAAAGCTCAGTGATAGTGCTCTATCACTTTGAGCCACAGCACTTCTGGTTTTCTGGTAGTTAATTGGATATATTTATCCCATAGTCTTTTGTGCCCCAGCTGTCTTTGAACATCAGTCCTCATATCTCAGCTTCCTGAGTAGCTGGATTACAGGTATAAGCCATTGTGCCTGGGAAAATGATTCTTAAAAACCTAAGCAGAGGGCCAAGACTGTGGCCTAGTGGCCCAATATGTACAAAACCCTTGGTACCACATATACAGAAAAGGCTGGAAGTGGTGGCTCAAGTGGTTGAATGATAGCTTGAGCAAAAAAAAACTCCAGGATAGTGCTCAGGCCCTTAGCTCAAGCCCCAATAGTGACAGTAAACAAAAACAAACAAACAAAAAACTAGACTGCTGGAGGCTCATGCCTGTAATCCTAACTACTCTGAAATCTGAGACCTGAAGCCTGAGGTTCAAAGCCAGCACAAGCAGGGAAAGTCTATGAGACTCATATATCTAGTTACTCAGGAAAAGCTGAATGGCACTGTGGCTCCAGTGGGACAGTGCTAGCCTTGAACAAAAGTAGCTTAGGAACAGCACCTAGGCCAAGAGTTCAAGCCCCAGGATTGGGGGGGGAAAAAACCAAAACAAAAACCCTAATGGGAAAGAAAAGTCCTTGATTAGGGACACTGAATTTGATGTCAGAGCTTTTCCCGGTTTACCATTGCTGTCTGTTAGTAAAACTCCTGGCCCTATGTTCAGGGTTTTTTTTTTTGGTTTTATTTTGGTGGGTCATGGGGCTCGAACTTGGCCTGGGTGCTGTCCCGAGCTCTTCAGCTCAATGTTACTACCGTACCCCTGTGCCTGCACAGTGTCCCTGAGCTCTTCAGCTCTAGGCTATCACACTATCTTTGAGCCAGACTGCACTTCCCTTTTTCTAGAGGTTAATTGGATCAGAATCTCTGGTCCTTTTGTGCTCTCAGCTGGCTTTGAATCTTGATCCTCAGATCTCAGCCTCCTGATTTGTTAGGATTACAGGCTTGAGCCACCTTGCCAGCTGGTTTTGTGCATTTCTTGCTTGATATTCAGTTTTTGGATCCATTCATCGATGTAGGCCAACTTTGGGCTTTGAGATCCTCAGATCTCAGCCTCCTAAGTAGCTAGGATTCTAGGTACCACTGGTGCCTGGCAAGAGCTCTGGACCTGGGCAGTGTTCCTGAGCTCTTCAGCTCAAGGCTAACACCCTACTGCTTGAGCCATAGAGCCACTTCTGGCTTTCTAGTGGTTAATTGGAGATGAGTCTCAGAGTCTTTAGTGCCTGGGCTGACTTTGAACCTCGATCCTCAGATCTCCCGAGTAGCCAGGATTACAGGCATGAGCCACAGCCCCCAGCTGAGAATTGACTTTTATGTGCCATCTTAAAAAGGAATCCAAGCTTATTTTTCTCCCATGTGGATTCCCTCTACTCCTTCACTGAGTGCAACTTTGTTTAGCGTTGATGAGTGAATATATGTGGGTCTTCATCAGAGCCTTCTACTTTTTAATCTTTTTGCCTTTGCTTTCTCAGTACCATTTTTATTATCATTTGCTTAAATAATTGATGACACTTTTCTTTCTAACTACCCGATTTTTTCCCATTTAGTACAGTCTCAGTCCCTGAATAGGGATGATGTCTGCTGGAGGGTTTTTAAAATGCCTTTAATCAGATAAACATTCCCATCAATACTAGTAAATTAACTCTTTTCTTTTTTTTTCTTTTTTTTTGCAGTCCTGAGGCTTGAACTTAGAGCCTGAACACTGCCCTTGGACTTTCTCAAGGCCATTGCTCTAACACTAGAGCCACAGCATCATTTCCAGCTTTTTTGTATGTATATGGTACCAAGGAATCGAACCTGGGTCTTCATGCATGCTAGGAAGCACTCTACCACTAAGCCAAGCTCCCAGCCCTGACACATAAATGAAATCTTAACTAAAATCAATAACATGCCAGGTGCAGTGACCACTGCTGTAATCCTAGCCACCTAGAAGACTGAGATCTGATGATCTTGGTTCAAAAGCCAGGCTCTTATCTCCAATTAGCCACTAGAAGTTGGGCTGTGGCTGGCTCATGGGCGCTAGGGCAGTAGTCATGAGCTGAAGAGCTCAGGGACAGTGCCTAGGCTCAGAGTTCAAGCCCCACAACAACAACAATCAAAAAACAGGTTTGGACTCAGGGCTTTTGCTTGCCTGCCAAGCTCTGTACCACTTGAACAATTCCTCTGTGCCTTTTTGCTTTAGGTTAATTTTCAGATCAAATGTTGTACTTCTTGCTTAGGTAGCTGTGGATTGTCATCCTACTTACGCCTTCACATAGCTGGGATTATAAATGTGAATCCCCATGCTCAGCTTATTTGTTGAGATGGAATCTCACTTCTGTGTGTGTGTGTGTGTGTGTGTGTGTGTGTGTGTGTGTGTGTGTGTGTGTGTGTGTCAGTCATGGAGCTTAAACTCTGGCCTGGGCACTGTCCCTGAGGTTTTCAGCTCAAGGCTACCACCCTAACCCTGGGTCTTAGCCTTGTCCCTGAGCTCTTGAGTGCAACGCTACCACCCTACCCTTGAGCCAAACCCCACTTCCTGTTTTCTAGGGGTTCATAGGAGATAAGAGTCTCAGGTCCTTTAGTGCCAGGGCCAGCTTTGAACCTTGATCCTCAGATCTCAGCCTCCTGAGTAGATAGGATTACAGGTATGAGCCACAACCTTGGCTCTCACTTCTTTTTACCAGCTGCTTGAAACCATGATCCTCCCCGATAATTGGGATGAGCCATTGTGCCCGGAACAAAAAAAAAGTAATTTTTTGTCTTGATTTTGGTATAATGAAGTTTAAATATGAAAAATCACATTTCTTCTACTTTGCAACATGTGGAGAGACATTAAATTATAGGTATATACAGACAGTTACGGCTGTGGCCTTGACTGGTTGAGGATATGGACACCAACAGCATCTGAAATGCTGTCAAGGCAGAACATTACCAATAGCAGTGAAAGCTTATAAGTGGCACTCTGACTCAGAATGTTACAGCAGTAGTGAAATAGTTCAGGGACAGCACCCAGGGTCTGAGTTCAAGTCCTAATATTGACCCCCCCACCAAAAAAAAGATGAAATATTTGACTGATGAGAAAGTTTGCTGGACACAGTGGCTGATGCCTGTAATCCTAGCTACTCAGGAAGCTGAGATCTGAGGATAGTTCAAAGCCAGCCCAGGCACTAAAGACCAGGAGACTCATCTCCCGTTCACCACCAGAAAACCAGAAGTGGCGCTGTGACTTCAGGGGTAGGGTGGTAGCCTTGAGCTGAAGAGCTCAGTGACAGCTCCCAGGCCCCCAAAAAGAAAGGATGTGGCTTAGTGTTAAGAATACTTGCCTAGCACACATGAGGCCCTGGGTTCGATTCCTCAGTACCGTATAAACAAAAACTGGATATGATGCTGTGTGTCAAGTGGCAGAGTGCTATCCTTGAGCAAAAACTGAAACTACATCACTCCAAAAGCCTATACTCTGCTGTATACAGTCATTAGGTGTAAGCCACCAGCGTGTGACAAATACTCTTAATGCTCTTTTTTCCCCCCCCATTATCCTTTGGTACAGATGGTCATCATGTCTGAATACTAAAAATAACACACACATATATATGACTGCGTTTGAAAATGGCAGAGGGAAATAACAATGAAGAGATAATTCACTTGAACAACTTTCACTGCCACAGGAGACAGGTAAGTTGTTTATTCTACTTGGCCAAGAATCTAGCCTGCTTTAGAATCCAGAAGTATTTTATTTTTAGATCTGAGAACATCAGGCATAAAAAGCATTTGTTAGACTAGTAGTGTGCCAGCTTACACATATAGTCATGAATGAATTTTATCAATCCTCCCTCATACCGAGCATGGTGGCAAATGCCTAAATTCCCAGTTACTCAGGAAGCAGAGGTAGGAGACCAGTGCTTTGAGGCTAGCCTGGGAGAGGTTAGTTAGAACCCCAAGAGACAAAGCATGGTATTATATGCTTGTAGTTAGCTACTCAAGTGGTAAAGGTAAAATCATTACCCAGCTGGGCGAGCTGGCTCACACCTATAATCCTAGCTACTCAGGAGGCTGAGCTCTGAAAATCATGGTTCAGGAGTCAAAGCCAGCCCAGGGACTTTAGTTACTGCCTCTTCAATTAACCACCAGAAAACAAGGGAAGTGGTGTTGTGGCTTAAGGGGTAGGGCAGTAGCCTTCAGCTGAAGAGCTCAGGGATAACGTCCAGGCCCAGAGTTCAAGTCCCATAACCACACACACACACATACATAAAAAGCATGATCCCAGGCAGCCTGGACAAAAGTGTTAGATCCTTTCTATAAACAAACTAAAGCTAAAAGGGCTGAGGCATGGCTCATTGGTACTGCATTTGCCTAGGAAGGAAGAGTCCCTGTGTATACCAGCCAGAAAAGGAAGAAATGAAATCTTACATAAGTAGATTAATATGCTAGTAATCCAACCTGTGAGTAGACAGTCATTGGATCTATAGAGATGGGATTAGGAGTGCTCCTGTGAGCTTATTTTTCCTACAACAGTTATAGGTACTAGTAAGTTTGCTTGCCCTCACATGATATTTCTTTTCTGTGTTTTTTGTTGTTGTTGTTGTTTCTCTCCCCTCCCCCCACTTTTCACACCTTCTTTCCCTCCCTCCCTCCCTCCCTCCCTCCCTCCCTCCCTCCCTCCCTCCCTTCCTCCCTCCCTTCTTTGCTTCTTCCTCCGTTTCCTTCTTTTCCCCATGCCAGGGCTTGAACTACAGGATTCTCCTTCTTGCTCAGCTTCTTCAAGCCTGGTGTTCTACCACTTGAGCCACATCTTTGTCCTGGCTTTTTTCTGTACATGGAATGCTATGGACTTTCTGGCCTGGAATGACATCAAATTTTGATCCTCCAGATCTCAAGTCACCTGAGTATCTAGAATTATAGGTTTGAGATCACTCAACTAGTTTCGATTTTTTTTCCAGCCCTGGCTTGAACTCAGGGCCGAAGCAATGTCCTTGGGCTTTCTCAAGGCCAGAACTTTAACACTTGAGCCTCAGCACCATTTTCAGCTTTTTCTATGTATGTGGTACTGAGGGATTGAACCCGGGTCTTCCTGCGTGCTAGGCAAGCACCCTACCACTAGGCCAAAGTCCCAGGTCCCAAGTTTGGTTTTTTTGAGACAGGGTCTCACTATGAAGCATTGATTAGCCTGGAGTTTGGCCTAGTGGTAGAGTGCTTTCCTAACATGCACGAAGATCTGGGTTCCATTCCTTGGTACCACATACATAGAAAAAGCCAGAAATGGACCTGTGGCTAAAGTGGTAGAGCTCTATCCTTGAGAAAATCCAAGGACAGAGCCCAGGCTCTGAGTTGAATCACTGGAACTGGCCAAACAACAAACAAAACAACAAAAACATTCTTAGCAGCTTTGTAATATGACATTCAGGGCAAGACTCAAAGCAAGACAGAACCTTCAACTGTTTTGTTGTTGTTGTTGTTGGTGGTGGTGGTGGTGGTGGTGGTGGTGGTAGTTGTGGTGGTGGTGGTGGTGGTGATGGTGGTGTGTGTGTGTGTGTGTGTGTGTGTGTGTGTGTGTGTGTGATAATTGCTGTCCTTAGAATCTCTGCAGCTCAGTAAATGAGATCATTGATTTGGGGGGGGTTCTTTTTTTGGTGTGGGGGGAGTCCTAGGGCTTGAACTCAGGGCTTGAACATGGATGGTCCTTGGGCCTTCTCAAGGCTAATGCTCTAACACTTGAGCCACTGTACCACTTCTGTCTTTTTCTATGTATATGGTACTGAGAAATCGAACTCAGGTCTTTGTACATGCTAGGCAAGCATTGTACCACTGGGTTAAACTCCTGATCTTTTTCTTTTTTTTGGTGGGTCATGGGGTTATATGTCTGAACTCTTCAACTCAAGGCTACTGCGCTACCCCTTAAGCCACAGCCCTACTTTCTGTTTTCTAATGCTTAATTGGAGGTAAGAATCTCACATTCTTTAATGCCTGGCTGGCTATGAACTTCAGTACTCAGATCTCAGCTTCCTGAGTAACTAGGATTACAGGTGTGAGCCACTGAGTTAAAGCCCTGGGACCAGCACCAAAAAAGAGAGGGAAAAAAAAGAAAAAGTTGATAATCTTTAGCATATACTCTAGCACAATTAAGGGAAAACAAAACAAAAGGAAACATGGAAACATAGCTGTTACTGCTTTAGTGTATGTGCTTTCAGTTGGTAAGTTAATAGTAGTTATGATAAACGTTAGACTGTTAACACTCTTTGGGCCAAAATTGAATTTGCAAGAGTGAACGTGATTGTGTCAGTGTTCTAATAACAGTGTTGTTTGCCTCCTTTTAGACTGGATTAGTCTCAGAGAAGGGCCTATTACCAAATCAGATTCTTCTGATGAAGAAGGGATTCCAATGCTGGTCACCCCAGCTCCTCAGCAACATGAAGAAGAGGACCTGGATGATGATGTCATCTTGACAGAAGTGAGTTTTGTTCTACTTTCCCTGACAGCTCCAGAGCAGCTCTAAGATCTCTTTAACCTGCCTCTGTGACTGCTTGCCCTTCACAGAGATAAGTCATTGAGTCCAACCTGCCTGCAGCAATGAGTATAGCTAACAATCTCCTATTCTCTTCCCTCAAAGTGAGGTGGGAACCTTTGCCCGCAGGGTAGGCAATGTCTTGCTCCTCACACAAAATGTGATTTAGAATTAGAGATGTGTACTGATTCATCAAAGATTTTCCATTCTATGACTAATTATCCTCCCTCAGTTAGAAGAGTGAGATATACCCTTATTCTATTCTTTTCAAAGGAGACATCCATTTCAGGTTTTGTAATTCATATGATTGTATTCTGCATAGAAATGGATGAGCAGGGGGCATGCCCCAGTGTGGGAGGACAGGTGATAGCACTTGCTCTTGTGTGGGTTCTTCATCAGGGGTGGCTGAGAAAAAGGCTGTGTTGTCACATGGGCAGCTCAGGCCATCCCCAGACTCTGTGTCCTGTCTTGACCAGCCACATCCAAACTGTCTTCATCTCCCCTGGACTCCTACCTGGACACATTGCTCCTGGTTTCTTCCTGGTTTTCTTGCCTGCCTCCATTTCTTCCTTGTCAGTGTTTGTAACTGGAAGGGAGATCTTAGGCCAAAGGTCAACCGTGGCCTGGTGTGGTGACTGGATAGGGAGCCTCCTCCTTGTCCATGCACAGGAAGCAGCTGGTGTGGGGACATGGGCCTCTTGCATGGAGGCAGTGACAGGGTAGCCTAGATGTCAAGCACACAGGAACAGAGCCAAGCTCCCTTTATACACTGTGTAGACTGCATTGGACACCTACTTCTCAAGAATGCTGTGCCTGAGAGCTTAGGGGCCACCCCTCTTTTTCAGCACTAATGAGTCTGAGAGATGTGTGTGCCTGTGCGTGCAGAGCAGAGATCATCCCCCTTCTGCTTCATTCATCGGCCAGGACACAAGCTGGGCCCACCCTTCTGAGCATCCACCCCTCCCTGCTTTACCACAAGCCCCACACTCATCATGAGCAATGAGGGCTCTCCCTGAGCCCATATCTAAGCCAGGAAACTGAGAGTCTGAGAAGTCCAGCGGAGGGTGCTGCCATCCCTGCCGGATGGAGGGTGTGGGTGCTGCCCTAACTTCAGTGACTTGTCCAGTTCCCTTGTCTCAGAAGGTGCCTCTGTTCACCAGTGGCCCACAGGGGCCAGCTGAAGGTCTAGGTTGATGCCATTGACTGGTGAGGCAGCTCAGGAAAATCTGCAGTGTGGCCTTCTTGGTCACATCCTCAGTCCCCAGGGCTGTGAGGCCTTCACAAGGCAGTCTTCTGGCTGGTGGGGCCTGGGTGAGTATGAGCAGGAGGACTTGGTGAACTTCAGACAGGCTGGCCTCGCAGGCCTGGAGCTGGCTTCCGGCCTGATGTTCATTCAACTCTTTGGGGAGGATCATTTTGTCAGGGAGAAGCCACAGTGAGCCATGGGTTTGGGACCTTCAACAGCCTCATGCTGTTCTCCTTGTTCACTCACCCTTCTCCAATTCAAGATTTCTCGAACCCCAAGCTCACAACAAGCTGTGCCTCTACTCCTGGCTCTTCTGCTCCCCAGTTAACCTCTGTCCACGACTGTCGTGTCATCTAAGTGTAGAGTGTACACTTGCCCACATTCTGGTTTCTTTTTCACATTTATTAGTCTCCACGGGCCTCTGATTTATTTTCTGGCAAGATGGGAACACGTGCCACAACACAGAAGAAAATTGCAAGAAGCAAATAATGGGTTCACACACCACGGGCAATCAATGCTCATCATTGAATCCAAGCACCCGTGTGGGTCTTGAGATCAAAGAAAAGACAAGTACATGGGCTGGGAGTTGGCCTAGTGGTAGAGTGCTTGCCTAGCATGCACGAAGACCCAGGTTCGATTCCTCAGTACCACATACATAGAAAAAAAAAAAGCTGGAAGTGGTGCTAAGGCTCAAGTAGTAGAGCTCTAGCCTTGAGAAAGTCCAAGGACAGTGCTCAGGCCCCGAACTCAAGCCCAGGAATGGCAAAAAAAAAAAATAAGACAACTGCACATCCACAACTACACAACTGACTCCATGTACATTTCCCTTGTTGCCGGGGCTAGGCCGCAGCAAACGAGGGTTCGCAGATTGGGATTCCTGAAATAGGGGCAAGTACTAGGGAAAATTAATAGAGAGACAAACAGATGGAGTTCGGGAGGACTACAGCCCAAGTCAGCAGTCCAAGAGGGCTGTGAGCTCCAGACTGCTGCCTAAGACTGTCCTGTTTATTTTAAGTTCTGACCTTAAATACTCTTCTTAAAACTAGGGAACTGCCAGAGGCTACATTCATACAAAATAGTAAACAAGTCACATATAGGATAAATGAGAAAGGATTAACATTGCTTAAAGTCATCCTGATAAAAACTGATTAACATTGCTTAAAGTTATCCTGATAAGAACTGATTGACATTGCTTAAAGTTATCCTGATAAAAGTTACTTCCTTGTGTATACAGTTGTGTAGGTCCAAGGTCAGGTCCAAGGTCATTGACCCCACAGTCGGTCCCCAACATCTCCCCTGTCTTTCTTTTAAAAAATGCAGACTTGCTTGTCTTAGGTTGGGTGAATCGCTGACTCTGCCTTACCCGTCATGGGGAACTTCTTCAGATCAAGCTGAAGGCCCTGTCTTAGGTTGGTCAGAGAGCATCCCCTCTTATCCTGTCCTTGACTGCGATTCCTCTCGTGGGGGGAGGGGGGAATTCATCCATCTGGGGCTTAGATCTGCGAGTTGTTCTATTGGTGACTGTTGAAGATGTGACCATTGGACGGGTACTGGCCATAGGCGTTGATTTGTTCCCAGCCATAGCTTCAGTTGTCACTTTACTTGGAGTAGAAACAACAGGAGTTGGCTTGATATTGGCTGTTGGTGGATCTGAAGTGCTGGCAATTCCTCATTCTTCAGAAGCTGCAGTAGTTTTCAACGTGATCTGTCTCTGCTGTTCTGGGACCTTACTAGTAGGTTCTTGAGGCTCTTTCCTCTGCTCTAAGTGCCTCCCTTGATGCTCTTGGAGTTCTCTCTCCAATCTGCTGATTCGACCTTCTTAATGGGACTTAAGAGCTGTTATACGAACAGCAAGTTCATTTTTTTTTGCTGATCTAATGTTCCCTTCTTTAAAACAATGCAATAATTCAAACCTAAATGATTTTCTTCATTAAACCTTGAATATGTTCACTCACTCATTCACACACATCCATACTCAAAGATTTTAAAGTGCACAAAATTAATATTGGCCATTCATTTTCCGGAAGTTTGTGTCAAGAGAGCTTTGCCAATTTTACTCTTGCAGGTGAGAACCAGGTTCAAAACAAAACTTTAGAAAAACCATAAGGATCCATATTTAAAACTGGTACCAATTTCAAAGACAAAACTGGACAAGAAAAAATATGTAACACGAACAAGAGAAAGAAACAGAGACTTTTACACTTAACACATAAACATGAATTCAGGTCTTTTCCCCATTACTGGATGCATTACTGGAGGGTTGGGGGTGAAGGTCCAGTGAGTCGCTCCTTGGATGACCAGTCACTCTCCAGAATCCGAACATAGCGTTCGGGCAGCCAGCGGGCATCATTTTCTTCCTGTGAAAAAACACATACATGCCCTCTACCCCAGGTTAGAACAGGATCTGGTCCGTGCCAAGCACCAGTTAGGGGATCCTTCCATTTTACTAAGGCAAAAGCACGCTGCTCTCTTTTTTTCCCAGAATCGCTGAGCAGCAGATAAATTATTTGAATCCAGATTCAAAAAATTTAAAACAAATAAAGCATGATTAAGTATATTCACAGGGGTAGCGGGATATGACTCTCCTTTCTGTATTTTAGCAATTTGATGTTTTAATAATCCATTAGCTCTCTCCACGATGCCTTGACCTTGAGGATTGTAAGGAATGCCTGTAATATGAGTGATATTATAAGAATGGCAGAAGGATTGAAATGCTCGGCCTGCATAGCCAGGGCCATTATCTGTTTTTATTTGCGAGGGAATCCCCATCACAGCAAAACATCCAATGCAGTGAGAAATACAATGTTTAGTAGCTTCCCCAGCAAGGGGGGTGGCCAGGATAAAATTAGAATAAGTATCTACAGTAACATGAACATATTTTAATCGGCCAAATGATGGAACATGTGTGACATCCATCTGCCAAATGTGATTAGAAAGCAGTCCTCGTGGATTTATACCTAAATGAGGAGCTGGTGAGAAGGGCACACAGTTGGAGCAGGTTTTAACTATTTGACGTGCCACTTGTCTAGGTAATTTAAACTGTCGGCGCAAGGCTCGGCTGTTTTGATGATGGATGGCATGTGACTGCTTAGCAAGTTCAACTTGAGTTAAATAAACTCTGGTGGCAGAATCAGTAACTGCGTTACCCTCACTTAAAGGGCCAGGAAGATTAGTGTGAGCTCAAACGAAGCCAAAAAAACAGGGGTGGTTGCGAGAACAAAACAAAGTTTGTACTTGGCGAAATTGGGTCTGGATATTGGAGTTAGTAGTTCCAATAAAGGGAACAGTTTCTATGACTTGAAGAGCACGAATTACATATTGACTGTCTGAGTATAAGTTAAAGGGCTCGTCTTGTAACAGGACGAGTGCTTGTAAAACAGCCTCTAATTCTATCTCTTGGGCGGAGGAAAAACCCGTAACCCAAGATTGAATTTTCCTATTAATGGTCAAAGCAGCCGTTCCATTGGAGGATCCATCTGTAAATACTAAAGCGGCAGAAGATAAAGGCAGGCGAGGCCCGTACTATGGAAGGAAATAGGAACTTATGACACGCAGCAAATTGGAGAAGTTTGTTAGACAGGTAGTGATGCAAAATTTTTCCCGTATAATTGGCCCAAGCAATGGCCCAAGAATCGCAATGGGCGAATAGCCAATCTTGTTGTTGTAAATTATATGGGACACAGATAAAATGAGGTTCCTGACCTAAATATTTACGGGAATCCACTCGGCACATATGTATCAGATTAGCTACCAATTCGTAGTAGGGGGTCAGCACTTTGCCGGGTGTTGATGGTAGATAAAGCCATAAATGTGGGCCATCCTGCCACAGTACAGCAGTTGGGGAGTGAGAAGTAGCTAAAATGTAAACTCCCCATGGTTTAGAGTAGTCACAATAGGTCACTTGTTGCTGGGAAATTGCCTTTTCTACGATTTGGATGACCCTCCTGGCGTCGGGATTTAAATTGCGCAAGGATGTAGGGTTGGTATCTCCTTTTAAGAGATCAAAGAGGGGTTTTAACTCTCCTGTGGACATCTTTAAATAAGGCCGAAGCCAATTTATATCTCCTAAAAATTGCTGAAAATCATGAAGAGTTCTTAAGTGTGAAGTTTTTAATTGTATTTTTTGGCTTTTAAAATAGTGTGGGCCTACTATATGGCCTAAATACGTAAAAGGGGGGTGTTCCTGAACCTTTTCAGCTGCTATTATAAGGCCAAAGAGGCTCAGATCTTGCTTTAGTTGTCCAAAGGCTTGTCGTACGACGATAGGGTCAGAACAAGCCAACAAGATGCCATCCATATAATGAACAATATAAACAGAAGAGAATTTTTCACGGGTGGAAGAAATGGCTCTAGCTACAAAACTTTGACATAAAGTTGGGCTATTTGCCATGCCCTGTGGGAGCACAAGCCAATGATATCGCTTCATGGGTTCTTTAAAATTAACAGAGGGGACGCTGAAGGCAAAGCGCTTACAGTCTTGAGGTGCCAGGGGTATAGTATAGAAACAATCCTTCAAATCTATAATAATCTTATAAGTATCCTTTGGGATTGCCATGGGGGAAGGCAAGCCGGGCTGTAAGGCCCCCATCAGTTCCATAGATGCATTTACCTTTCTCAGATCCTGTAACAGCCTCCATTTACCTGACTTTTTCTTTATAACAAAAATTGGAGAATTCCATGGAGAGTTAGAAGGGGCCACATGCCCCAAGTCCAGCTGTTCCTGTACCAGCTGCTGTACTGCAATGATCTTTTCTAGAGAGAGAGGCCACTGTTCGACCCACACCGGTTCTTCAGAGAGCCAATTTATGGGATCAGCATGAGGGGCAGGACAAACAACAGCCTCCGTTAAAGAATACCCTAATCCTTGTCTCGTAGGGTGAGACTGGGGTTGGAGTGGCTCTGGCTCCCCCTGTGCTGCTCGGCCTAGTCCCCTAAAGGGGAGGAGGCCTTGATCAAGTAACTGCTTAGTGACCGCAGCACTAGGACTAAACATATACACTCCCATTTTTTCCATGATATCACGACCCCATAAATTAATTGGCAGATGATCCAGGACAAATGGCTGAAAATGACCAGAGTGCCCTTCCTTATCTCTCCAAACAAGGATCGCACTGCTCTGCTGCGGGTCAGTTGCTTGCCCAATCCCCTGTAAGGAAGTCATAGAGGTTGTCAGGGGCCATTGGGCTGGCCAATGCTTTTTAGATATTACAGACACATCCGCTCCTGTGTCTAATATTCCTTTAAAGGGTTTTTCTTGTATAAATATAGTCATCTCAGGCCTCTCTTGTTTTATGCTTTGTACTCAATAGATATCAGAGATCCAAATCCTCTCTGTCCGCATGGGGCAGAAGAATTAGCAGTCTCCCCGTGAGGTAAAGGCACAAGTATTAGTTGTGCTAATTTTTGACCGGCTGGGATCGATACCACGTGTTTCGGGGCAGAGGCCATAACTTTGATTTCTCCAGTAAAATCCTGGTCAATTTTGCCAGGTGTAATCTGTATTCCTTTAAGGGCTGAGCTACTTCGCCCTAACAGCAATCCAGCCACTCCCAGGGGAAGGGGACCGAAGACCCTCGTGGGGAGAGCTTGTGTCCCCATCTCTGGGGTCAATACTGAGCAGGTGGAGGAACAGAGGTCCAATCCTGCGCTGCCTGGGGTGGCACGGAAGAGGCTGCAGACTGATTTTGGGGGGTTGTTAGAAGATGTACTTGTGGCCGAGAAGAGGGAGGGACTGCCCCATGGTTTTGCGGGGCCAGAGGCTGGCCCCTTCTCCAGTTTCCCGAAAACGGGCGGCCATTGTGATTTGTTGCGGACTTGCAATCTTTAGCCCAGTGCTTCCCTTTACCACAGCGTGGACATGTGCCAGGTGATTTTTCTCTCTTTAACCTGCTCTGGCGTGGGCATTGTGTCATCCAATGTCCTACTTGACCACAAGAGAAGCAACTCCCCGGGGGACTAGCAACCCGAGAATGCCGCTGACCTCTATATTTTAGAAATTCAGTAATAGTCTTTCCTTGAGGAGCGGCGGCTAAAGTAAGGCCTGGTACATGGGAGGGTCCAATACCAGCACACAGTGAAATAAAGTCCGTGATTCCTCCCTTATTCCTATGGGGTCTGATAGCCGCCTGACAGGCGGCGTTGGCATTTTCATAGGTTATGTGTCTAACTATAATCTTCCTTGCGTTCTCATCTTGTACTAGGCGGTCTGCAGTCTCCATTAATCGAGACAAAAATTCTAGACAAGGTTCATTCGGTCCCTGTTTAATTTCTACTAAATTTTTTGTACGATTGGAATTACGTAATCTTTTCCAAGCCTCTTTCGCTGCAGCATTTATTTGTAAATAGGCTTCCTTTGCATAACCCAATTGATCTTCGGTGTTTTTATAGGTTCCCTCTCCTACCTCTCCGACCTCATCCAAGCTGCCTTCATTTATCCTGGAGTCCTACCTGGACACATTGCTCTTGGTTCCTTCCTGGTTTTCTTTACTGCCTCCATTTCTTCCTTGGCTATGATTGTAACTCGAAGAGAGATCTTAGGCCGAAGCTCAACCGTGGCCTGATGTGGCCCTGCGTGCAGAGAGCCCCAAGCACTCAACTAGCCGTGCCTCTACTGCTGACTCTTCTGCTCCCCAGTTACCTGTGTCCACGGGTGTCCTATCAACTAACTCTAGAGTGTACTCAGCTCTTGCCCACATTCTGGTTTCTCTTTCACATTCAGTCGCCTCCCCAAGGCTCTGAGTTGGTTTCTGGCAAGAAGGGAACGCATGCCACTGTGACATAGGAAAAAATTTTGGGGGGTGGGGTTCAGGACTCCTCCCAGAATATCGTTGAGGGGCAAAAGGATATTATTAGGCAATTTTAAATAAGGCCTGAGCCATTGAATATCTACTAGAGGATTTGGAAATCATTAAGGGTATGGAGGCAGTCAACACGAAATTGAATGTGAGGTGTTAAATCTAATTCCTGTTGTAGATTTAAACCCAAATAGGTCAAGGGATCTTGTCACTGGACTTTTATCAGGAGTTACTTGCAAGCCAAGGTTAAGGAAGGCTTTAGAAAGTTCCACAAAACAATTCTGTAGATCTGGCCTGTCCTGAGCCACCAACAAAATATCATCAGGGTGTAGGGGAATTGTATAAAAGCAGTCTTTGAGATCAATGATCACTTTAGCCACATAAAAACAATTTCTTGCAAACACATTTGGTAAAGGCTATTTACGCTGTACATGGCCAAGCGCAAGCGTGCACTATTTATAGTTTCAAGCAGAAAATGTTCCTTATGTGACCACAATTGCAATCCTTACATGAAAATTCTTATAAAAACATGAATCTTCTTAATAAACAATCTCCAACTCTCTGCCAGTTAATCTTATTAATGGTTCCCTCCTTGGGGAACCAAGGATATAATTCTTCCCCATGATCAAAAAATGCCTTTAAATCTTTCCTTTTAACGCGAGTTCCTCGTGTCTTGAGGGCCTCTTAAACCTGAGATGAGCAATTCCTGTGACGATGATACCTGTGCCATGGCCAGTCACTTACCTTGCGCCGTCTTCACTGCTCAGCGTTGACCGAAACTGATGTCTTGGGTGGGTAGCTCCGAGCCGGTCACACAATCACTTGGATCCAAGTTTTCCTGGAAGACAGCGTTCCTCAGCCTCGCTGGCTCCCGGGCCCCACGTTGGGCGGCATTTGTCCCATCCAGCGGGACGTCGACTAGGGCCAAGAACCTAGAGGGAGGAATGAAAGGGACAGGAGACACGAAGAAGGCAGCAAGACAAGCCTCCTGATTAAGCCGCAGATTTTATTTTTCACACAGGGGTTTATATGCCTCTTCAGGAGAGGCAGGAGGGGGTGGGGTATAGGAACTGCTTGGGGTAGGGGGTCGGGTAGTAGGATGTTTGCTCGGGGTAGAGGCCAGGTGGTAGGATGTTTGCACATCAACGCAAGCAGGCACGTGTTGCTACGTGACGTAATCCCAAGATGCAGGCGCGTTCTTACACTAAGAATTCAGGGCGTGGGAGAATGTCCCCGACCCTGGGGTGGGCAGCATCTTAGGGCTTGTTCTTGGTTGCCTCCCTTGCTGCAGCAATCAATGGAATGAGGCAGGAGAGGGGCTTGGCAACCTCGAGGAATGGATGCTGCAGGAGCTCTTTAGCTGAGCCTCTCTTTTCCACATCCATCTCCAGACAGCGGTTTAAAAAGTCCCGGAAGATAGCCGACACCTTCTCTGGGTTCTGAAGTTCCGGAGTGCCACTGGTGGCAATGAGGCACAAGGCCCTCAGAGGGTTTTCATTGAAGTATGGGGGCTCTCCTTCCATCATTTCAATAGCCACGATGCCCAGGGACCAGATGTCAACCTCGGGTCCATAGGGCTTTCTTGTTACCACCTCGGGTGCCATCCAATATGGCGTTCCCACCATGGTGCTCCTTTTGCTCTGTTCTGGAGTTATCTGTGCACAGAATCCAAAATCGGTTAACTTGACAGAGCCATCCTTTCCCAACAGTATATTGTCGCTCTTGATGTCTCTGTGAATGACTTGATTCGAATGTAGGAACTCTAGGGCCTGCAGACACTCACGGCACACAGCAGCAATCTGTCCTTCATCCATACAGATTTTTGTTACCACATCTGACAAGGGACCTCCAGCCAAGTATTCCATGACAACCCATAGCTCATCTCCTACAAGGTAATTGTCCAAGTAGTTTGCAATATTTGGGTTCTTGTTTTCCCTCATGACCAGGATCTCATTAATAACCAGCCCTTTCTCCGGATGCTGCTGCAGATTCATCTGCTTAATGGCCACCTCCTGTCCTGTGGCTACATCCATGGCGGTATACACAGTTCCCAAAGCACCGTGTCCAATCTTCTCAAAGCGCGTATACTTCTTCTTAGGATCACCCACACTCACTATGCTCCGTAATTTCTCTAAGATCTCCTCATCAGACATGTTGGGTTTCTTCTGCTGCTTCTCAATATGCCGGGTCAATGGATCTGGTGGAGTGGTGGTATTCTCAGTAGGTGAAATGGGAGATGTAGCCACGTCCCGAGTTGGAGTGACAGGAAGTGGTTCAGTCACAGCTCCTGCTGGAGCTGCAGGACAGGACGACACAAGAGCTTCTCCGTGCCTGCTTGCTTGGGACTCTTGGAGAAGCGCCACCACCCCCTCCTCCCTGAGCTTTGCCCGCCTGGGAACTTCCACCTAGCCTATTGCTCAAGCAGCCAGCACCCACGCTAGGCTTCAGGCTTCTCTTGCTCCCAGCCCATGGCTACTTCCGGAGTCTCCACCACCCAGTGGTGCCCTGCGACCTCCACCCCTTCCCAGGCTGTGGGTCAGTCCCAGGCTGCGCACCCATAGCCTCTGCCTGGCTGGGCTCCCGGATCCCCAACTGTGCGAGCATGTGGGAGACCCGGCGCTCCAGGTCAGAGCCACACATGTAGAGCCTCAGGTGTGCGCGCAGGCGCTGCAGGCAGGCATGCTGCGATGGTGCCAAGAAGTCCTGCGGGTGGTAGTCCAGCCAGGTGCTCAGGAGGCAGGAGATGGCCCTGGAGGCGAATGGGTGGGAAGCAGAGTGTGAATGAAGGCCAGCCCCTCCTGGGGTCATCCTCACACCCCTGTGATGTTGGCTGCCCTTTCAGAGAGCAGCACATCCCAACAGGGGCACCTTTGAGCTGTGCCACCCCTGGCCAGCCAACCTAAGCTAGGCTGGCAGAGAAACTCCAAGGAGGGATCCAAGACCAAATGCTGGGAGCAGTTCTGGCCCCTTCTGTTGGGGCCTAGCCTCCATCCCTGAAGCCTGATTCTGGCTCAGCCGCAATTAAAGGGCTTTGTCTAGGCATTTGGTCCTTTGCATACCTCTCTTAAGGCATCTCTGTGTACGTGACTCCATTGAACCCCCCGCAGTTTCGCGGGTCTCACAGCAGCTCAAGTCTCGAGAGCTTTCCTGCACCTGTCCTGCCCAGTACCTGACAGCCCCACCCAGACCCTTAGTGGTAGCACAGAGGCCCTCTTTCTATTGGGTAGCTTCCCAGTGCCCACCTTCTCCTACCCTAACAGTATATAACTAATTGTCTGACGCAATAAAGAGAGGAGAGCATCAGAGAGCATCAGAGATCAGCAGAGATCAGCAGAGATCAGCAGAGAGATCTGAAGCGCTTTCATGGTTAACACTGCTTCTGACTCAGCGTGGTTCTTTCTTCCCCGGTGATTGGGGGAGGGCTGGGTCTTCGACACTTACCATCTCGCTCGGCTCCCGGGGGACTACAGGCTGGCCCTGTGTGTCCCTCCCCATTCCCGTGTTGCTGCCCCGGAGAGGAGCAACACCCTTCTGCTCTTTCCAGTGCCTTCCTCCTCTCCCCCCTGGGCCACTCTCTCCATGCTAGACTCCAAGATGGCTTGCTATCCGGCCTGATATGTAGAGGGGTGTGACACACATCCTCAGGCGCTCTGCTGCCTCATTTCCTAGCATGCTCACCAGGGCTGTCTGCCTTCCAGAACACCCTTGAGCGTGGTGCTGAGCTCTCCCTCACACCTAGCAGCATGTCAGGCCCACTGACCAAGCAAAGATGTGTCTTGGCCTTTTGTGGAGCTCAAGGTGAGTTGAGCAAACCTGCTTGGTAAGGTGTGTGGGGAGCATGCCTTCTCGTGGGGCTCAGCCGTGGACCCAGCCTCTAGTGGTCCTCATATGAGTAGCCCTTGCCTGGGGTTTTCCCTCTGCTGCCGAGGATGCCCAGATCCCATGACTCCCTTGATAATCATAGGTGTTCAGAGCTGCTGATTGGGCCGTGTCTCACTCACAGCCCCAACTCCAACACACACACACACAGAGGAGTGTGTGCGAGTGCGCCCACGCACATGCGCAGACCTTCACACTCGAAATCAAGCACACACTCGCAACCATGCAGACACACATAAAGATGAGCACGAGAGTAACACACACATACACACAAACACACACCCATGGATTTTTCTCCAATGTGGAGCATGCCCTAGCTGGAGATCGAATCCCACTGACTCACTTGTAGAGCTTGTTTCCAGGGATGACATCCTCGCTGGAATGCGGGAGGATGTCAGTCTGTCCAGAGGAGCCCATGGGGGCTTCCAAACTCCTGAACCTGTTGAGGATTTGAAGCATCACTGGCTAGCCCAGGTCAGCCAGTCCATGTCTGCCCTTCTTGTACCACCAAGCACATTGCCTGCATATTGGCCCTCCATGAGCACTACTTCCCATTGGTGCCATGCATGAGGACAGTAGCCCCTGGGTGATGAGCTTAGGAGTACAGTGCCTTGGCACTTGCCCCAGCCAGCCCTGCTCTGTCTCTATCTAGGTAGACGAGGTCATGCAGAGAAAACGGGTTGCCTTCTTGTTGAAGAGAGACAGTGCTTTGTTGGAGGTCTCAGAGATACATAGCCCGAGAGGAGAGCCTGCAGGCCTAGACAGGACAGTGCAGCATGTGTGCCTGTGCCAGTGTAGCCGAGGACTTCCCTGCTTTGATCCCCAGGCAGTGGCAAGTGCCAAAGAGGAAGTCTGTGTGAGCAGCCCACGTTGCAGGCTCCACTGCCAAGGCTTCCACTGCAGCTCAGGAATCCTGTGCTATTGGAATTGGCACTCACCTTGTAAACAGCAGGTCCAGGACCTGAAGGGTGTCTGCACACCTTCTGTAGCTGTTGAAGAAGGTGTGGATGAAGGTGGAGTTGTCGAGCAGCTGGGCAAGCACCAGGTGGTCCACCTGCTCCTGCAGTGTGCCTGCCGTGGGGAACTCTGACCCGCAGGCATCGGGCATGCCTGGGGACAAGTCCCCTTCAGTCTGGAGGAGAACCACACAGGGACAGTTCAAGTGCCATGTGCAACACTACAGGAACATTCATGGACACACACAAATAACTGCAAACATTTGACCACTCACAGCAACACACACAGGGACACTCACAGGGACACACCCCCACACACACCCCTGCCCCCCCTCCACACACGTGGGAAGGAAAAGTGGTGATGCACAGGGAGATGAGGGTGGAAGGCGTCCTAGCCATTTCCTGCCCTGGTCTGTCCCATGTTACCCTAGAATTCCTCCGGAAAAATCTCCAGAGGCGTTGGTGGCGGAGGCCAGGGCGCACAAAGCATGGACACAGGCGCCCCAGGAACCCTCTCCGCCCATCACTCAGGCCTGAGCCTCGACCACTTTGCCAGCAACAACGAAACATCTTTGCAATGGACACGATCCACACAAGTGCACTCTCCGAGGCTTGTGTGGACTGTGAATTCCTGGGAGGACCCCGGGGTTCTGAGTCCTCTGAGCCATTGTGATGTCACCTCTGCACAGCTCTTCCCTTGAGCCCTTGATTATGACCCAAGCTTTGCAAGGTGCCCTGTTCAGGCCTTTTTCTGCCTTGCCCAGGCCGACCACTGGCCATTGTGACCCAAAGCCCCTGGACCAGTGGCCCCTCATAGAGCTAGGTCAGAGGCTCTGGCTAAAGGGGATCTATCAAGGTGGGGTCTTAAGCACACAGCCTTGCCCTATCCAGATGTGACCCTGGATAGGAGAGGATGACTCTCACCACTCCAAAGACTCCCAGAACTCTCAGGGATTCAACCTCCTGATTCAACCTCCTGTGTGTCAGAAAGTGACACACATCTCTGAGGGACTGCCTTGACAGGGAACACTTGCTAGGAGATCAGATGCACTGAAACAAATGCAACTCCACCAACTCTTCTAGTCCTGCAGAAGGGTTCAGAAAATGCTACTTGATGGTTGACCACGTGCTCCTCTGCTCCACAGATAGATGCAGGTAACTGAGCCTCAGAGATCGTGCCCTGGGTCCTAGAACCTGCCGCAGCCCTCCCACGACCCACAGAACCAAGCCCTCTATGTCCTTTCTGTAGACAGCCATGGAGCTAGGGCTCAGACTCACTGGAGCCTGTAGGTGCCCAATTCTGAAAAGCCCTCCCCTGGACCTAGCCTGACCACAGCACCTGACTTCGGAAAAGTGAATCCCAGTGTGGGAGCTCCATTACCCAGTAGATTGAACTTGTGATTTGGGGTGACTCTGTGCATTCCACATTGCTCTCTTCTTCTAGCCGGCCTCCCCTCACAACTCCTAATGACTCATCTGACACAGTCATGGCTGTCCCCTGGGCCAGACTCTGGTTTAAAGATGCACCAATGCCATCCAACAGATAAGAGAAAGAAGAGAAAAGAGACTAAAGGAAATAATAGGACTGAGATTCAGCAAAGCGGGTCACTCTCATTGTCCCCCTTTCTGTCTCAGTACTATCAGTGCCACCATGAGTGCCTCCTCCAGCCAGGAAAGTTGAGGCCTGGTTACGGCATGCCCCAGTGTGGGAACACAGGTGATTGCACTTGCTCTTTGTGTGGTTCTGTATCTGGGTGGCTGAGAAAAAGGCTGTGTTGCCATATGGGCAGCTCCGGCCATCCCCAGACCCTGTGTCCTATCTTGACCGACCACATCCAAGCTGTCTTCATCTACCCTGACTCCTAGCTGGACAGAGAGCTCGTGGTTCCTTCTTGGATTTCTTTCCCGCCTCCATTTCTTCCTTGGCAGTGGTTGTAACTCCAAGAGAGATCTTAGGTGTGGTGACTGGATGGGGGGCCTCCTCCTTGTCCATGCACAGGACATGGGCCTCTTGCATGGAGGCAGTGTCAGGGTAGCCTAGATGTCAAGCACACGGGAACATAGCCAAGCTCCCTTTAAACACTGTATAGACAGCATTGGATAGCTACTTCTCATGCTTTCTTTGACGCTCAAGACTGCTGTGCCTTAGAGCTTAGGGGCCACCCCTCTTTTTCAGCACTAATGAATCTGGGAGATGTGTGTGCCTGTGCGTGCAGAGCAGAGATCATCCCCCTTCTGCTTCACTCATCGGCCAGGACACAAGCTGGGCCCACCCTTCTGAGCATCCACTTCTCCCTGCTTTACCACAAGCCCCACACTCATCATGAGCAATGAGGGCTCTCCCTGAGCCCATATCTAAGCCAGGAAACTGAGAGTCTGAGAAGTCCAGCAGAGGGTGCGGCCGTCCTTCCCGGATGGAGGGTGTGGGTCCTGCCCTAACCTCAGTGACTTGAACAGTTCCCTTGTCTCAGAAGGTGCCTCTGTTCACCAGTGGCCCACAGGGGCCAGCTGAAGGTCTTGGTTGATGCCATTGACTGGTGAGGCAGCTCAGGAAAATCTGCAGTGTGGCCTACTTGGTCACATCCTCAGTCCCCAGGGCTGTGAGGCGTTCACAAGGCAGTCTTCTGGCTGATGGGGCCTCGGTGTGTATGAGCAGGAACGCTTGGTCAATTTCAGACAGGCTGGCTTCGCGGGCCTGGAGCTGGTTTGCGGCATGATGTTCAACAATTTGGGGAAGATCCTTTTGTCAGGGCAAAAGGACAGTGAGCCCTGCTTTGGGACCTTCAACAGCCTCTTGCTGTTCTCCTTGTTCACTCACGCTTCTCCAATTCTAGATTTCTCGAACCCCAAGCACACAATGAGCTGTACCTCTACTCCTGACTCCTGCTCCCCAGTTAACCTCTGTCCACGAGTGTCGTGTCACCTAAGTGTAGAGTGTACTCCTGCCTAGATTCTGGTTTCTCTTTCACATTCATTAGCCTCCCCAGGGCTCTGAGTTATTTTCTGGCAAGATGAAAACACATGCCACTGTGACACAGAACTGGAGTCTGAAGATTTAACGGCTTACCCCAAAGGTACTGATACATTAGGTGGTGAGGCCAGGATTCTGACTGAGGCCATCTGATCTGAAGTTCAGGTGAGAGGACCAAAGGTTGGGGAATGCCCTGATGCAGAGACATCCCAGGCAGGAGTGAAAATACCTTCACCAGACTATTTGTCACCACTATTTAGGACCCCTAATGTGTACTCAGGAGGACTCATAGCTCCACCAGAACTGTTTACTATTTCGCATTTAACCAATGGAAAATGACTTAGTCTCCTTTGCTTCCTACTGAAAAAATTGAAGGAGGCTATTTGGTGAATAAAAAAAAATTAGGCTTCTGTAATTAGTGTTTAAAATTAGTAGTAGTAGTAGTAGTAGTAGTAGTAGTAGTATTTGATTGTGAGGATTGAACTCTGGGCTTGGGTATTGTCTCTGAACTCTAAAGCTCAGTGATAGTGCTCTATCACTTTGAGCCACAGCACTTCTGGTTTTCTGGTAGTTAATTGGATATATTTATCCCATAGTCTTTTGTGCCCCAGCTGTCTTTGAACATCAGTCCTCATATCTCAGCTTCCTGAGTAGCTGGATTACAGGTATGAGCCATTGTGCCTGGGAAAATGATTCTTAAAAACCTAAGCAGAGGGCCAAGACTGTGGCCTAGTGGCCCAATATGTACAAAACCCTTGGTACCACATATACAGAAAAGGCTGGAAGTGGTGGCTCAAGTGGTTGAATGATAGCTTGAGCAAAAAAAAACTCCAGGATAGTGCTCAGGCCCTTAGCTCAAGCCCCAATAGTGACAGTAAACAAAAACAAACAAACAAAAAACTAGACTGCTGGAGGCTCATGCCTGTAATCCTAACTACTCTGAAATCTGAGACCTGAAGCCTGAGGTTCAAAGCCAGCACAAGCAGGAAAGTCTATGAGACTCATATATCTAGTTACTCAGGAAAAGCTGAATGGCACTGTGGCTCCAGTGGGACAGTACTACCCTTGAACAAAAGTAGCTTAGGAACAGCACCTAGGCCAAGAGTTCAAGCCCCAGGATTGGGGGGGGGGGGGAAACAAAAAGAAAAACCCTAATGGGAAAGAAAAGTCCTTGATTAGGGACACTGAATTTGATGTCAGAGCTTTTCCCTGTTTACCATTGCTGTCTGTTAGTAAAACTCCTGGCCCTATGTTCAGGGTTTTTTTTTTTGGTTTTATTTTGGTGGGTCATGGGGCTCGAACTTGGCCTGGGTGCTGTCCCGAGCTCTTCAGCTCAATGTTACTACCGTACCCCTGTGCCTGCACAGTGTCCCTGAGCTCTTCAGCTCTAGGCTATCACACTATCTTTGAGCCAGACTGCACTTCCCTTTTTCTAGAGGTTAATTGGATCAGAATCTCTGGTCCTTTTGTGCTCTCAGCTGGCTTTGAATCTTGATCCTCAGATCTCAGCCTCCTGATTTGTTAGGATTACAGGCTTGAGCCACCTTGCCAGCTGGTTTTGTGCATTTCTTGCTTGATATTCAGTTTTTGGATCCATTCATCGGTGTAGGCCAACTTTGGGCTTTGAGATCCTCAGATCTCAGCCTCCTAAGTAGCTAGGATTCTAGGTACCACTGGTGCCTGGCAAGAGCTCTGGACCTGGGCAGTGTTCCTGAGCTCTTCAGCTCAAGGCTAACACCCTACTGCTTGAGCCATAGAGCCACTTCTTGCTTTCTAGTGGTTAATTGGAGATGAGTCTCAGAGTCTTTAGTGCCTGGGCTGACTTTGAACCTCGATCCTCAGATCTCCCGAGTAGCCAGGATTACAGGCATGAGCCACAGCCCCCAGCTGAGAATTGACTTTTATGTGCCATCTTAAAAAGGAATCCAAGCTTATTTTTCTCCCATGTGGATTCCCTCTACTCCTTCACTGACTGCATCTTTGTTTAGCGTTGATGAGTGAATATATGTGGGTCTTCATCAGAGCCTTCTACTTTTTAATCTTTTTGCCTTTGCTTTCTCAGTACCATTTTTATTATCATCTGCTTAAATAATTGATGACACTTTTCTTTCTAACTACCCAATTTTTTTCCCATTTAGTACAGTCTCAGTCTGCAAGAAAAAGTGTCCCTGAATAGGGATGATGTCTGCTGGAGGGTTTTTAAAATGCCTTTAATCAGATAAACATTCCCATCAATACTAGTAAATTAACTCTTTTCTTTTTTTTCTTTTTTTTTTGCAGTCCTGAGGCTTGAACTTAGAGCCTGAACACTGCCCTTGGACTTTCTCAAGGCCATTGCTCTAACACTAGAGCCACAGCACCATTTCCAGCTTTTTTGTATGTATATGGTACCAAGGAATCGAACCTGGGTCTTCATGCATGCTAGGAAGCACTCTACCACTAAGCCAAGCTCCCAGCCCTGACACATAAATGAAATCTTAACTAAAATCAATAACATGCCAGGTGCAGTGACCACTGCTGTAATCCTAGCCACCTAGAAGACTGAGATCTGATGATCTTGGTTCAAAAGCCAGGCTCTTATCTCCAATTAGCCACTAGAAGTTGGGCTGTGGCTGGCTCATGGGCGCTAGGGCAGTAGTCATGAGCTGAAGAGCTCAGGGACAGTGCCTAGGCTCAGAGTTCAAGCCCCACAACAACAACAATCAAAAAACAGGTTTGGACTCAGGGCATTTGCTTGCCTGCCAAGCTCTGTACCACTTGAACAATTCCTCTGTGCCTTTTTGCTTTAGGTTAATTTTCAGATCAAATGTTGTACTTCTTGCTTAGGTAGCTTTGGATTGTCATCCTACTTACACCTTCACATAGCTGGGATTATAGATGTGAATCCCCATGCTCAGCTTATTTGTTGAGATGGAATCTCACTTCTGTGTGTGTGTGTGTGTGTGTGTGTGTGTGTGTCAGTCATGGAGCTTAAACTCTGGCCTGGGCACTGTCCCTGAGGTTTTCGGCTCAAGGCTACCACCCTAACCCTGGGTCTTAGCCTTGTCCCTGAGCTCTTGAGTGCAGCGCTACCACCCTACCCTTGAGCCAAACCCCACTTCCTGTTTTCTAGGGGTTCATAGGAGATAAGAGTCTCAGGTCCTTTAGTGCCAGGGCCAGCTTTGAACCTTGATCCTCAGATCTCAGCCTCCTGAGTAGCTAGGATTACAGGTATGAGCCACAACCTTGGCTCTCACTTCTTTTTTACCAGCTGCTTGAAACCATGATCCTCCCCGATAATTGGGATGAGCCATTGTGCCCGGAACAAAAAAAAAGTAATTTTTTGTCTTGATTTTGGTATAATGAAGTTTAAATATGAAAAATCACATTTCTTCTACTTTGCAACATGTGGAGAGACATTAAATTATAGGTATATACAGACAGTTACGGCCGTGGCCTTGACTGGTTGAGGACATAGAGACCAACAGCATCTGAAATGCTGTCAAGGCAGAACATTACCAATAGCAGTGAAAGCTTATAAGTGGCACTCTGACTCAAAATGTTACAGCAGTAGTGAAATAGTTCAGGGACAGCACCCAGGGTCTGAGTTCAAGTCCTAATACTGACCCCCCCACCAAAAAAAGATGAAATATTTGACTGATGAGAAAGTTTGCTGGACACAGTGGCTGATGCCTGTAATCCTAGCTACTCAGGAGGCTGAGATCTGAGGATAGTTCAAAGCCAGCCCAGGCACTAAAGACCAGGCGACTCATCTCCTGTTCACCACCAGAAAACCAGAAGTGGCACTGTGACTTCAGGGGTAGGGTGGTAGCCTTGAGCTGAAGAGCTCAGTGACAGCTCCCAGGCCCCCAAAAAGAAAGGATGTGGCTTAGTGTTAAGAACACTTGCCTAGCACACATGAGGCCCTGGGTTCGATTCCTCAGTACTGTATAAAAAAAAACTGGATATGATGCTGTGTGTCAAGTGGCAGAGTGCTATCCTTGAGCAAAAACTGAAACTACATCACTCCAAAAGCCTATACTCTGCTGTATACAGTCATTAGCGTGTGACAAATACTCTTAATGCTCTTTTTCCCCCCATATGCTTTTGTACAGATGGTCATCATGTCTGAATACTAAAAATAACACACACATATATATGACTGTGTTTGAAAATGGCAGAGGGAAATAACAATGAAGAGATAATTCACTTGAACAACTTTCACTGCCACAGGAGACAAGGTAAGTTGTTTATTCTACTTGGCCAAGAATCTAGCCTGCTTTAGAATCCAGAAGTATTTTATTTTTAGATCTGAGAACATCAGGCATAAAAAGCATTTGTTAGACTAGTAGTGTGCCAGATTACACATATAGTCATGAATGAATTTTATCAATCCTCCCTCATACCGAGCATGGTGGCAAATGCCTAAATTCCCAGTTACTCAGGAAGCAGAGGTAGGAGAACAGTGCTTTGAGGCTAGCCTGGGAGAGGTTAGTTAGAACCCCAAGAGACAAAGCATGGTATTATATGCTTGTAGTTAGCTACTCAAGTGGTAAAGGTAAAATCATTACCCAGCTGGGCGAGCTGGCTCACACCTATAATCCTAGCTACTCAGGAGGCTGAGCTCTGAAAATCATGGTTCAGGAGTCAAAGCCAGCCCAGGGACTTTAGTTACTGCCTCTTCAATTAACCACCAGAAAACAGGGGAAGTGGTGTTGTGGCTTAAGGGGTAGGGCAGTAGCCTTCAGCTGAAGAGCTCAGGGATAACGTCCAGGCCTAGAGTTCAAGTCCCATAACCACACACACACACACACACACACACACACACACACACACACACACACACATACACATAAAAAGCATGACCCCAGGCAGCCTGGACAAAAGTGTTAGATCCTTCCTATAAACAAACTAAAGCAAAAAGGGCTGAGGCATGGCTCATTGGTACTGCACTTGCCTAGGAAGGAAGAGTCCCTGTGTATACCAGCCAGAAAAGGAAGAAATGAAATCTTACATAAGTAGATTAATATGCTAGTAATCCAACCTGTGAGTAGACAGTCATTGGATCTATAGAGATGGGATTAGGAGTGCTCCTGTGAGCTTATTTTTCCTACAACAGTTATAGGTACTAGTAAGTTTGCTTGCTCTCACATGATACTTCTTTTCTGTGTTTTTTTTTCTGTTGTTGTTTCTCTCCCCTCCCCCCACTTTTCACACCTTCTTTCCCTCCCTCCCTCCCTCCAACCTTTCCTACCTCCCTTCTTTGCTTCTTCCTCCGTTTCCTTCTTTTCCCCATGCCAGGGCTTGAACTTCAGGCTTCTCCTTCTTGCTCAGCTTCTTCAAGCCTGGTGTTGTACCACTTGAGCCACATCTTTGTCCTGGCTTTTTTCTGTACATGGAATGCTATGGACTTTCTGGCCTGGAATGACATCAAATTTAATCCTCCAGATCTCAAGTCACCTGAGTATCTAGAATTATAGGTTTGAGATCACTCAACTAGTTTCGATTTTTTTTTCCAGCCCTGGCTTGAACTCAGGGCCTAAGCAATGTCCTTGGGCTTTCTCAAGGCCAGCGCTTTAACACTTGAGCCTCAGCACCATTTCCAGCTTTTTCTATGTATGTAGTACCGAGGGATTGAACCCGGGTCTTCCTGCGTGGTAGGCAAGCACCCTACCACTAGGCCAAAGTCCCAGGTCCCAAGTTTGGTTTTTTTGAGACAGGGTCTCACTATGAAGCATTGATTGGCCTGGAGTTTGGCCTAGTGGTAGAGTGCTTTCCTAACATGCACGAAGATCTGGGTTCCATTCCTTGGTACCACATACATAGAAAAAGCCAGAAATGGACCTGTGGCTAAAGTGGTAGAGCTCTATCCTTGAGAAAATCCAAGGACAGTGCCTAGGCTCTGAGTTGAATCACTGGAACTGGCCAAACAACAAACAAAAGAACAATAACATTCTTAGCAACTTTGTAATATGACATTCAGGGCAAGACTCAAAGCAAGACAGAACCTTCAACTGTTTTGTTGTTGTTGGTGGTGGTGGTGGTGGTGGTGGTGATAGTTGTGGTGGAGGTGGTGGTGGTGGTGTGTGTGTGTGTGTGTGTGTGTGTGTGTGTGTGTGTGTGTGTGATAATTGCTGTCCTTAGAATCTCTGCAGCTCAGTAAATGAGATCATTGATTTGGGGGGGGTTCTTTTTTTTGGTGTGTGGGGAGTCCTAGGGCTTAAACTCAGGGCTTGAACATGGATGGTCCTTGGGCCTTCTCAAGGCTAATGCTCTAACACTTGAGCCACTGTACCACTTCTGTCTTTTTCTATGTATATGGTACTGAGAAATCAAACTCAGGTCTTTGTGCATGCTAGGCAAGCATTGTACCACTGGGCTAAACTCCTGATCTTTTTCTTTTTTTTTCGTGGGTCATGGGTTGCTATGTCTGAACTCTTCAACTCAAGGCTACTGCGCTACCCCTTAAGCCACAGTCCTACTTTCTGTTTTCTAATGCTTAATTGGAGGTAAGAATCTCACATCCTTTAATGCCTGGCTGGCTATGAACTTCAGTACTCAGATCTCAGCCTCCTGAGTAACTAGGATTACAGGTGTGAGCCACTGAGTTAAAGCCCTGGGACAAGCACCAAAAAAGAGAGGGAAAAAAAAAGAAAAAGTTGATAATCTTTAGCATATACTCTAGCACTATTAAGGGAAAACAAAACAAAAGGAAACATGGAAACATAGCTGTTACTGCTTCAGTGTATGTGCTTTCAGGTGGTAAGTTAACAGTAGTTATGATAAACGTTAGACTGTTAACACTCTTTGGGCCAAAATTGAATTTGCAAGAGTGAACGTGATTGTGTCAGTCTTCTCGTAACAGTGTTGTTTGCCTCCTTTTAGACTGGATTAGTCTCAGAGAAGGGCCTATCACCATATCAGATTCTTCTGATGAAGAAGGGATTCCAATGCTGGTCACCCCAGCTCCTCAGCAACATGAAGAAGAGGACCTGGATGATGATGTCATCGTGACAGAAGTGAGTTTTGTTCTACTTTCCCTGACAGCTCCAGAGCAGCTCTAAGATCTCTTTAACCTGCCTCTGTGACTGCTTGCCCTTCACAGAGATAAGTCATTGAGTCCAACCTGCCTGCAGCAATGAGTATAGCTAACAATCTCCTATTCTCTTCCCTCAAAGTGAGGTGGGAACCTTTGCCCGCAGGGCAGGCAATGTCTTGCTCCTCACACAAAATGTGATTTAGAATTAGAGATGTGTACTGATTCATCAAAGATTTTCCATTCTATGACTAATTATCCTCCCTCAGTTAGAAGAGTGAGATATACCCTTATTCTATTCTTTTCAAAGGAGACATCCATTTCAGGTTTTGTAATTCATATGATTGTATTCTGCATAGAAATGGATGAGCAGGGGGCATGCCCCAGTGTGGGAGGACAGGTGATAGCACTTGCTCTTGTGTGGGTTCTTCATCAGGGGTGGCTGAGAAAAAGGCTGTGTTGTCACATGGGCAGCTCAGGCCATCCCCAGACTCTGTGTCCTGTCTTGACCAGCCACATCCAAACTGTCTTCATCTCCCCTGGACTCCTACCTGGACACATTGCTCCTGGTTTCTTCCTGGTTTTCTTGCCTGCCTCCATTTCTTCCTTGTCAGTGTTTGTAACTGGAAGGGAGATCTTAGGCCAAAGGTCAACCGTGGCCTGGTGTGGTGACTGGATAGGGAGCCTCCTCCTTGTCCATGCACAGGAAGCAGCTGGTGTGGGGACATGGGCCTCTTGCATGGAGGCAGTGACAGGGTAGCCTAGATGTCAAGCACACAGGAACAGAGCCAAGCTCCCTTTATACACTGTGTAGACTGCATTGGACACCTACTTCAAGAATGCTGTGCCTGAGAGCTTAGGGGCCACCCCTCTTTTTCAGCACTAATGAGTCTGAGAGATGTGTGTGCCTGTGCGTGCAGAGCAGAGATCATCCCCCTTCTGCTTCATTCATCGGCCAGGACACAAGCTGGGCCCACCCTTCTGAGCATCCACCCCTCCCTGCTTTACCACAAGCCCCACACTCATCATGAGCAATGAGGGCTCTCCCTGAGCCCATATCTAAGCCAGGAAACTGAAAGTCTGAGAAGTCCAGCGGAGGGTGCTGCCATCCTTCCTGGATGGAGGGTGTGGGTCCTGCCCTAACTTCAGTGACTTGAACAGTTCCCTTGTCTCAGAAGGTGCCTCTGTTCACCAGTGTCCCACAGGGGCCAGCTGAAGGTCTAGGTTGATGCCATTGACTGGTGAGGCAGCTCAGGAAAATCTGCAGTGTGGCCTACTTGGTCACATCCTCAGTCCCCAGGGCTGTGAGGCGTTCACAAGGCAGTCTTCTGGCTGATGGGGCCTGGGTGTGTATGAGCAGGAACGCTTGGTCAATTTCAGACACGCTGCTTCGCGGGCCTGGAGCTGGTTTCCGGCATGATGTTCAACAATTTGGGGAAGATCCTTTTGTCAGGGCAAAAGGACAGTGAGCCGTGGCTTTGGGACCTTCAACAGCCTCTTGCTGTTCTCCTTGTTCACTCACGCTTCTCCAATTCTAGATTTCTCCAACCCCAAGCACACAATGAGCTGTGCCTCTACTCCTGACTCTTCTGCTCCCCAGTTAACCTCTGGCCACGAGTGTCGTGTCACCTAAGTGTAGAGTGTACTCCTGCCCACATTCTCGTTTGTCTTTCACATTCATTAGCCTCCCCAGGGCTCTGAGTTATTTTCTGGCAAGATGAAAACACATGCCACTGTGACACAGGAGAAAATTGCAGGACGCTAACAAAGAGTTCACGACACACCACGGACAATCAATGCTCATCATTGAATCCAAGCACCCGTGTGGGTCTTGAGATCAGAGAAAAGACAACTGCACGTTGACTCCCATGTACATTTACCTTGTACTCCTCAAACCCATGATTTGTTCCTTTGCCTGTCTCTCGTTCTCCATTTGGCTGCCCATTCATTTTGGCCTTTTTGAAACAGTGAATTTGAGGGACGAGCCCGCACCTTTGCCCGTGTGCCTGTCTGAACCTGCTTTTGTGCATGCCATAGCGGTGCTGGGCTCAGGTGCCATCAAGACTAGCACCTGATCTACAGATCCATTTTGGCCGTTTTCAAAGACTTAATTAGAGATAAAAGCAAGCATTTGCCCACATGCCTTTGAGCATACTCCTTTGGGCACCCGCCATGAAGGCCTTTTTCACAGAGTTAATTGGACATAAGAGTACACAAGCACGTTTGCAAACAGCCTTGCAGTGTTCGTGTTGGGTGCTGTCCCTGTTCTTGTTGTTGTCAAAACTACCACTGCAGATCGATTTGGCCTTTTTCCAATAGGTAATGTTAGGGTCCAGTCCCCCAACCTTAGGGTCCATGATCAAAGGGACGAGTCTGACACAACAGCAGAAGTTTACAGAGTTTTATTCTGCGCCTAGCATAGAGAATCCTACTGACTGGTCAGGGCCGTCTCTAAGATGTGAGTGAGCAAGCGACCCCGCTTAATCTTGCAGGCTACTTTTCTAGACCACCGGCCATGTGGTTGGGCTGGGCCACACACAGGTGGCCAATAGAATTCAACATAGTTGAGTGATGGCTGGGACAACCACTGACACCTTTGCTATTTGAATGGACCTATCATCTTGGTGGGCTTCTGGAGCACTGCTCTGAAGACAATGGTAAGGGAGGGATTTTCCTGGCAGGTCAAGGGGGTTGGGGGGGGGGGGGATTCTCGTAACTCCACCTGGTTTAACTGCTCTTGTAATCTGAGTTGTTATCAGGGCTTTTACAGCCCCAGCCTTAACTACTCCTTTGTCATGAAGATGGGAAATGCCCATTGGGGATGGATTTGGGGGGAAATCAAGAAAGGGGTCCCTTCAGGTACCTGGAGATAATTGCTGTTGTGGTACAGGGTCTGGGAACTCTGCTAAGTGTTCTTGTTGTCTTTCGAGTCTACCCCTTGAGCTTTCTATGCATTTTGGCCTTCTTCAACTTCTTAATTGGAGATAAGAGCACACAGATTTCTGCAGGAGCATTTACACAAAGCCCGGGCAGTTGAGGGTCTGGGTGCTGTCCCTGAATGTAATTTCTTGCTGTGGTTCAAGACTAGCCCTTGAGCTTCTGATCCATGTTGGCCTTTTTCAGATAGTTAATTGGAGAAAAGAGCCCGCACCTTTGTGCACGCACATTGGTGTGTTCGCATTTGCGCATACAATATGCAGTACGGGGTCTGGGAACTGTGCTGAATGTCTGTTCTTGTTGTTCAAGAGTACCACTTGAGGTACGGATCTATTGTGGCCTTCTTCATATACTTGATTGGAGATAAGAGCACACACCTTTCTGCAAGAGCCTTTGCACAAAGCTGGACAGGAGTGGGCCTGAGTGCTGTCCCTAAACATGTTTTCTTGTTGTTGCTCTAGACTACCACTTGAGCTCTAGATCCGTTTTGGCCAATTTCAAAGAGTGAACTGGAGATAAGGGCGCATGACCTTGTGCATGCACCTTTGTGCACGTGTCAAGCAATACTTGGCGTGGATGCTGTCCCTGAATATTTGTTCTTGTTGATGTTCAAGACTACCACTTGAGCTACAGACTAATGGTGGCCTTTTTTCAAATACTTAATTGGAGATAAGAACATGTGCCTTTGCCCACGCACCTTTGTGCATCTGCTATGCAGCACTGAGCCTGGGCCCTGCTCCTCTCTGGCCCAATCTCCTTTCTTGATTTAGATTGGTTAGGGCCCAGAAAAGTGTCTTTCAGATTGGTTGTGTCTTACTCTGTCTCCTATGGCCAGGTGTCTGGACTCTTAGTCATTTACAATTACTCTATCCCGTGTGCCTGGGTGCTGGTCGTTTCTATCAGAACTGCTGTGCGCCTTGTTCTAGGGGTTTTATCTCCTATGGCCACATGCCCTTTAGCTATAAGTTGGTAAGGACAATATACTTCTTTAAGTATTTTAGCTATATTTCATCTCATTGTTTTGCATTCTAATCATATTCATTATATTAGTATTTTCACATTATATTCATCTAGTATTTTCATATCATATTCATTATTTTAGTATTTCACATCATATTTATTATGTTAGTATTTTCACATCATTACCCTGTTCTACCTTCACGTCTTTATGCTCATAACACCATGCAAGGCCCAAGTAATTAATGTTAATTCTCTTTTGATGAATAGATCCATCTGATGTGTCTTACTTCTGTCTTCTCTCCCTTCCTCTTTGTATTTTAATTGTTGGAGAACTGAAGAATTTGCTATGGTCTACAATTTGCATGGTGTCTCACTATGGGTTTATTTCTTTACTTAATTGCCAGTCCTGGGGCTTGAACTCAGGGCCTGAGCACTGTCCTTGGAGCGTTTTCAAGGCTAGCACTCTACTGCTTGAATCTCTGCCCCACTTCTGGCTTTTTCTATGTATGTGGTACTGAAGAATTGAACCCAGGTCTTCGTGTATGCTAGGTAAGCACTCTAGCACTAGGCCAAATTTCCGGACCCAGGGGTTCTTTTTAAAGGGTGCAGTGGTATGTGGCTGTGGTCCCAGCTCCTCGGGAGATGGAGACAGGAGGATCACTTTGCAACCCAACATATAGAGTTTGCCCTCAGGTGCAAAACGTTGTAGAATGTCATAGCCAAACAGAAATAATAAAGAAGAGCTGGATGTAGCGCAGTGGCAATGTACTTGCCTACCAAGTGCAAATCCTGGGTTTGAACCCCAGTATGTATATATAAAAAAGAAATACAATTCAAAAGAAAAAAAGAGTAAAGAAATATTTATTGCCTGAAGCAAGAAAGAGATAGGCACACAGGAACCAACTCCAAAGGGACTTTCATTGGGGACATTTATCCAGAGTTTTCTTGGAATGACTTAGTGTCACTAACTAAGCTGGGCAGATTCTTGAGTTTACTCAGTTGGGGATCCTGCTGCCTACACTTTCAGTTCAAAACTGTGGCTGGGAATGGAGCCCTCTGTGTGAAAAAACTTAGTATTACAAAGAACAAAATGGATTCTAGTCCAACCTAGAAGTGAGTCAAATGTTGACCTTGCCTTTTTAGGTGGTTTCTCCCAAAAGCCAGTATCTGAAACAAAAATGAAACAATGTAGAGGAAACTCACCAGTCATTCAAAGGGTCAACAGCAGGCTGTTCTCTATGTCTTTCTCCCTCCCTCCCTCCCTCCCTCTCACCTTTTCTCTGTCTGTCTGTCTGTCTGTCTGTCTGTCTTCTTCCTTCCCTCCCTACTACCTTCTTTTTCCCCCTTCCCCCTCTCCCTCCCTTCCTCCCTCCCCCCTGCTTCCCCCACTTTTGTGTGCAGGTGTAAATATACCTGAAAGTGTTTGTCTTTTGGTACTACAATGCAATGAAAAAAAAAGAAATTAGCATGTTAGAATAAATTCAGTGAATAGTAGAGTGGCAAACTTGTATATCATTCCTCACCCAAGTGAGAAAGCCTTTAGAATTCCTCCCGTAATCCTAGATATTCAGAAAGCTGAGATCTGAGGATCAAAGTTCAAAGCCAGCCCAGGCACTAAAGATCCTAAGAATCTTCAATTAATCACTAAAAAAACCTGCGAGTGGGGCTGTGGTTCAAGGAGTACCCTATGTGCTGAAGAACTCAGGAACAGTACAATGCCCAGGCTCAGAGTTCAAGCTCCATGATTGACAAAAAAAAAAAGAAAAGAAAAGAAAAGAAAAGAAAGAAGAATTTCTCAGTAAACGACATGTTGACTTTGGGCAGACACATGTACATACTTCCTCTTCTCAAGGAAGTAGCCATTAACCTTATTTACATGGTCTTTTAAAAACTGGAATGTTATTAGCAGGCTGTGGTGGCTCACGCCTATAATCCTTGGCTACTTGGAAGTTGAGATCTGAGAATCTGGGTTCTAAGCCATCCTGGGCACTAAAGTCCATGAGACTCTTATCTCCAATTAATCACAAGAAAACAGAAAGTGGGAAAGTGGCGCAGTGGCTCCAGGGGTAAAGCGGTAGCCTTGAGCTGAGGATCTCAGGGATGGCACCCAGGCCAAGTTCAAACCCCAACCAACCAGCCAACCAACAAACAAAAAACCCCTGGAATGTTAAGCCAGGAATAGGTAGCTCACGCCTGTATTCCTAGCTACACAGGAGGCTGAGATCTGAAGATTGCGGTTCAAAGCCAGCCCGGGCAAGGCAAAGCATGAGACACTTATCTCCAGTTAATCTCTAGAAAATTGGAAGTGGAGCTGGGGCTGAAGGGGTAGGGCAGAAGCGCTGTGAGATAGCACCCAGCTCTATCACTCACACACACACACACACACACAAACACACACACACACACACACACACACACACACACAAAGAAGTCGTACTAGCTTTATCCAAATTCAATTCAGGGACGGTGCCTAAGCACTGAGTCAAGCCACAGAATCAGAAAAAAAGTAAATAATAAAATATAAATTAAAAAAATTAAGTATGTAGTCTTTTTTTTGTCTCGAGATTAAGAGCCACTGAACTCAAACTCTGTACCTGATGCTTTTTCTCATTGGCTGGGGTGCTACCAACTGTGGCATGCCTCCAATCCCACCCATTTTCCTTATTTATGTTCACTTGCTGCGTCATATTAATGACTTGCCCAATATTTAGCCAACCCAAGGAAACTCAGCTTGGTCACAATGTCTTACGTTTAAAATAGGATTTTGTTGACTAATGCCTTGAGAATTTTGTAGAAATAACCTTATATGGTAAAATCTGAAAGCTTCCTGTTTTGTGCTTGTTTTGTAGCTTGAACTCAGTGCCTCATACTTTTGCTTAGCTTGATTCCTCACAGCTGGTGCTCTACACTTGCATCATGCTTCTAGTCCAGGATTTTTGTTTGTTTGTTTGTTTGATTTTGCAGATCTGGGGCTTTAACTCAGGGCCTGGGCACTGTCCCTAGACAGTTGAGCTACAGCACTGCCACTTGTGTTACAGCACTACTTGTGACTTTTTCTGTGTATGTGGTACCGGGTAAACGAACCTAGGGCTTCATGCATGCTGGGCAAGCACTCTACCAGTAGGCTACACTCCTGGACCCCAGCTTTTTTTGGGGGGGGGAGTCACAGGGCTTGAACTCCATGCCTGGGTGCTGTGCCTAAGCTCTTCAGCTCAAGGCTACCACCCTACCTCTGGGCCTGGGTGTTGTCTCAGAGCTCTTGAGCTCAAGGCTACTTCCCTACCCTTGGAGCCACAACTTCACTTCTTGCTTTCTAGTGATTAACTGGAGATGAATCTCACCTTCTTTAGTGCCTGGGCTGGCTTGGAACTGTGATCCTCAGACCTCAGCCTCTGAGTAGCTAGGAATACAGGTATGAACCACCATGCTCTGCTCTAGTTCAGCTTTTTTTTTTAAATAGCTTAAAATGAATTTTAATGGGACACACCATTAATAAAACATCACAGTTTTTCTTTTGTAATTTACACCAATTACATTAATTCTAATACTGTAGAAAACTCTTAGAAAGACAGCATATAACAAGTTTGGCTTAAACTATTTCAAAGAAAACCATTTAAATCTATTTTCCACAAAATTCATCACTCAATTTAAAAAGAAAAAAAAAGGTTTGCCTGTGAGAAGCTGGAATGCATGTACTTCCCAGCCTCCAAAGACCTGAAATTAATTTAATCAGCACCTTGTAAAACCAAAGCCTCATTCCAAAGTACAGACTGGTTCTTCCTGCACTTACAGCCAATCTTCTACTTCTTCTTCCTCTTCTTCCTCTTCTTCTTCTTCGTATAAACTGTTTTGCTATGGGACGTGTACACACATACACATGTACACACACACATATTACTTTTTGAATGCCAATAAACTGATATGCTACATGAGTACAGCTGCTTCTTTAATCAAAGTGAGGCCACAAGACTAGGGGAGACAGAAATTAGCACACCGAATGATTTACTTGAAAGTAAAATTTGTAAAAATGTCATCCATCCTGGTTTCATATTAAATTAACAATCAAAAGATGAGTATCATTTCAGACATATATATCAAGATGCCAGTTCTTATAAAAATGTTTAGTTGTAAATGTTAGATTATGCAAACATAATTTCATATTGATTTCAATGTAAATGAATTCCCCACAACTCTTAATATTAACAACATTAAAGGAACTTAAAATTTCAATGGTAACAGTTTCTATTTTCCCGTCTATTAAAAAAGGTTTTGTTTTCCTTTATTAACATACAATGCCCTATTATTAAGGCACAACATTTTAAAAAGTGAAATCACAGATTAGGTTTATTTTACACAGTTCTATTTGTAGATTATAATTAAATATATCATAAACTCAATCTACAAAACAAAAATGACTATACTGAGAAGCAAATGATACACAGCCACAATAGGCCAAGTGTAGCTAGTCTTCTCCAAAGACGCTGCTTTACAGTCAGGCTGCCTCAGAAAGGCAGTCATCAAGGTGTCAACCAGGAAAACGGAATACTTTCTCTGGAATGGCATGGGACTGAATGTATTGAAGCCTGGATATGAGGCAGCTGTTGCCCCATAGTCTTAGAGAAATCCAACTTGCCTTGCATATCCCCCCTCAGCTTGCCTCCCCCTGCCTCCACCTCTTCCCTCCCTCCACCTTCTTTTCCACTGTCTTCTCAGCTATGGCTTCATCCCATGTCCTCTGGCACGATCTACAAAATGCTTAGAGAATATCCAACAATCAAGAAGAATTTGCACAACTGTTACTTAAAACATAAAAATCATCATTATTTCATTGTATATTACATACAATTCATCTCAAGTTAACCCAAAATTTAAAAAAATGTTACAATTGGGGGAAGAGGACAATCACAAAGATAATTATGATCACCTGGTAGGATCTTGCAAACTCAACTGAAATGGGGGTTACAAGATTGAAAACAAACAGGAAACAGGATATTTATCCAAACTTACATTTCCTACATTTACATTCTCAAGATGGCTGGGAAGAAATGCTTTGAACTATGATCTTCAGATTTCAGCCTCCTGAGTAGCTAGAATTACAGGTGTGAGCCACCAGCACTTGGCAAATGACTTTCTTAAAATCTGATGCCAGCATGAAGTGATAAGACATTTGTGCTCCAGCTGTGTTGTACTTTGTCACCTTTGAGATCCAGAGCACAAGGACAGAATCAGCAACTATGAGCCCCAAATCAACATTTCCCCCTTTTTAAGTTCTGTTATCTTAGGTGTTTTGTTTTTTTCCCCTTTTAAGTTTCGTTATTTAGGTATTTTGCTGCTGCTGCTGGTGGTAGTGGGGTTTGAACTCTGGGTACTGGTGGCTCACACCTGTAATCCTAGCTATTCGGGCTGAGATCTGAGGATCACAATTCAAAGCCAGTCAAAGGCAACCTGGGCGGGAAAGTACGTCCAGTTAATGGAAGAAGCCAAAAGGGGAGCTGTGGCTCAAGTACAGTGCTAGCTTTGAGCAGAGAAGTTTAGGGTCAGTGCCCAGGCCTAGAGTTCAAGCCCCAGGACAAGGAAAAAGAAAAGGCATAAGATTTCTTCCTCATTTGACTGCTGATCACTTGTAACAAAACTCTTTATTATGATGGCATTTACCATACACAAAGGGGTTTCTCAAATTTAGTCACCAACGTAACTAAACAAGGTAAGAAGACTGCTTACATTTCAATGAGGGTCATAGTCATGATGTTTTGCCATGTGCCAAGCACTTTACTAGGCACTTATGTAACAATTATATTTAAACAACCATGTTGTTCTTGTTTTATAGGTGAGGGAACTGGAGTCTGAAGATTTAACGGCTTACCCCAAAGGTACTGATACATTAGGTGGTGAGGCCAGGATTCTGACTGAGGCCATCTGATCTGAAGTTCAGGTGAGAGGACCAAAGGTTGGGGAATGCCCTGATGCAGAGACATCCCAGGCAGGAGTGAAAATACCTTCACCAGACTATTTGTCACCACTATTTAGGACCCCTAATGCGTACTCAGGAGGACTCATAGCTCCACCAGAACTGTTTACTATTTGGCATTTAACCAATGGAAAATGACTTAGTCTCCTTTGCTTCCTACTGAAAAACTGAAGGAGGCTATTTGGTGAATAAAAAAAAATTAGGCTTCTGTAATTAGTGTTGAAAATTATTATTAGTAGTAGTATTATTTGATTGTGAGGATTGAACTCTGGGCTTGGGTATTGTCTCTGAACTCTAAAGCTCAGTGATAGTGCTCTATCACTTTGAGCCACAGCACTTCTGGTTTTCTGGTAGTTAATTGGATATATTTATCTCATAGTCTTTTGTGCCCCAGCTGTCTTTGAACATCAGTCCTCATATCTCAGCTTCCTGAGTAGCTGGATTACAGGTATGAGCCATTGTGCCTGGGAAAATGATTCTTAGAAACCTAAGCAGAGGGCCAAGACTGTGGCCTAGTGGCCCAATATGTACAAAACCCTTGGTACCACATATACAGAAAAGGCTGGAAGTGGTGGCTCAAGTGGTTGAATGATAGCTTGAGCAAAAAAAAACTCCAGGATAGTGCTCAGGCCCTTAGCTCAAGCCCCAATAGTGACAGTAAACAAAAACAAACAAACAAAAAACTAGACTGCTGGAGGCTCATGCCTATAATCCTAACTACTCTGAAATCTGAGACCTGAAGCCTGAGGTTCAAAGCCAGCACAAGCAGGAAAGTCTATGAGACTCATATATCCAGTTACTCAGGAAAAGCTGAATGGCACTGTGGCTCCAGTGGGACAGTGCTAGCCTTGAACAAAAGTAGCTTAGGAACAGCACCTAGGCCAAGAGTTCAAGCCCCAGGATTGGGGGGGACAAAAAACAAAAACAAAAACCCTAATGGGAAAGAAAAGTCCTTGATTAGGGACACTGAATTTGATGTCAGAGCTTTTCCCTGTTTACCATTGCTGTCTGTAATTAAAACTCCTGGCCCTATGTTCAGTGTTTTTTTTTTGTTTTTTTTTTTTTGGTGGGTCATGGGGCTCGAACTTGGCCTGGGTGCTGTCCCGAGCTCTTCAGCTCAATGTTACTACCGTACCCCTGTGCCTGCACAGTGTCCCTGAGCTCTTCAGCTCTAGGCTATCACACTATCTTTGAGCCAGACTGCACTTCCCTTTTTCTAGAGGTTAATTGGATCAGAATCTCTGGTCCTTTTGTGCTCTCAGCTGGCTTTGAATCTTGATCCTCAGATCTCAGCCTCCTGATTTGTTAGGATTACAGGCTTGAGCCACCTTGCCAGCTGGTTTTGTGCATTTCTTGCTTGATATTCAGTTTTTGGATCCATTCATCGGTGTAGGCCAACTTTGGGCTTTGAGATCCTCAGATCTCAGCCTCCTAAGTAGCTAGGATTCTAGGTACCACTGGTGCCTGGCAAGAGCTCTGGACCTGGGCAGTGTTCCTGAGCTCTTCAGCTCAAGGCTAACACCCTACTGCTTGAGCCATAGAGCCACTTCTGGCTTTCTAGTGGTTAATTGGAGATGAGTCTCAGAGTCTTTAGTGCCTGGGCTGACTTTGAACCTCGATCCTCAGATCTCCCGAGTAGCCAGGATTACAGGCATGAGCCACAGCCCCCAGCTGAGAATTGACTTTTATGTGCCATCTTAAAAAGGAATCCAAGCTTATTTTTCTCCCATGTGGATTCCCCCTACTCCTTCACTGAGTGCATCTTTGTTTAGCGTTGATGAGTGAATATATGTGGGTCTTCATCAGAGCCTTCTACTTTTTAATCTTTTTGCCTTTACTTTCTCAGTACCATTTTTATTATCATTTGCTTAAATAATTGATGATACTTTTCTTTCTAACTACCCGATTTTTTTCCCATTTAGTACAGTCTCAGTCTGCAAGAAAAAGTGTCCCTGAATAGGGATGATGTCTGCTGGAGGGTTTTTGAAATGCCTTTAATCAGATAAAACATATTCCTGTCAATACTAGTAAATTAACTCTTTTTTTTTTTGCAGTCCTGGGGCTTGAACTTAGAGCCTGAAGAGTACCCTTGGGCTTTCTCAAGGCCAATGCTCTAGCACTAGAGCCACAGCACCATTTCCAGCTTTTTTCTATGTATATGGTACCAAGGAATCGAACCCGGGTCTTCATGCATGCTAGGAAGCACTCTACCACTAAGACAAGCTCCCAGACCTGACACATAAATGAAATCTTAACTAAAAAACAATAACATGCCAGGTGCAGTGACCCACTGCTGTAATCCTAGCCACCTAGAAGACTGAGATCTGGTGATCTTGATTCAAAAGCCAGGCTCTTATCTCCAACTAGCCACTAGAAGTTGGGCTGTGGCTGGCTCATGGGTGCTAGGGCAGTAGTCTTGAGCTGAAGAGCTCAGGGATAGTGCCTAGGCTCAGAGTTCAAGCCTCATGATTTACAAAAACAAACAACAACAATCAAAAAACAGGTTTGGACTCAGGGCTTTTGCTTGCCTGCCAAGCTCTGTACCACTTGAACAATTCCTCTGTGCCTTTTTGCTTTAGGTTAATTTTCAGATCAAATGTTGTACTTCTTGCTTAGGTAGCTTTGGATTGTCATCCTACTTACACCTTCCACATAGCTGGGATTACAGATGTGAATCCCCATGCTCAGCTTATTTGTTGAGATGGAATCTCACTTCTGTGTGTGTGTGTGTGTGTATGTGTGTGTCAGTCATGGAGCTTAAACTCTGGTACCTGGTTTGTGGATTGCCCAGACCTGAGTATCAGTCTTCTCCCCTCACTGACCAGCTAGCTCATGCTTTGCTATCAGGGAAAAAAAGAGGAAGAGAAGACACACTTCTTACAGTTTGGACTCTTGCTAGCTTTTCTGATGGGAGGTTCAATGGGAAAAGGCATTGCAACCATTAGCTAAAATGAATTTTCAGGAATTTCATTTCACCCATGCTTTCTTTGTCTGCCATGTCCATGAATAATTGAGCGTGTTCTGTGTGATTCCTTAATACCTGTGGTGGTGATTGATGTTCCTCTTTTTTTTTCCTGTTATATTTTCCAAGCTGTTTTCCTAAGTTACCACCTTGAATGTAATCCTAAGGTAAAATTAGCGCTGAGCCTGGGTTTCAAGGAGGGTGGGTGAAGGATGAGGAGAAGAAACTTTGTACAGTTGCGATATTTGTACAGTTTCTTCTCTCTTGCTCTTGACATCCTTATAATTGCTTTAAATTTTTTTAACAGTTCCACATGCCAAGTGCAGACTATAAAAGATGGAAAATGAAGAGCTTTAAAGACAGTATTAGGGGCGTGCAACATGTCTGTGATATCTTTAAGAATTATTTTGCATATAGGTAAATAGGACAAATTAAAGTAAGAGTCTGTTGCCAAGTAATTAGAAGTTGGACAAAGTCATTTCACTGAAATTGTTCATGAACTACTTAGGCAGAAAATAAGTATATGTGTACATATATAGATATATCCTATGAAACCAGAATATTTGTTACTCTACTTAAAGAATTTCAGTTCATGTTGAGTATTTACCCTTTGGCATAAGAGAATAAGGTTAGAATGTGAATATCTGAGACCTTGAGTCCTGAGGTAGTCTTTATAGTGAAGTGCCATTAGAAATACCTGTGTCTAAAGGTTATTGAGAGCTGGCAGTGAGATAATGCATGTATAAAAGCATTTTAATTAAGTTCCCATAAGTGTTACATACTATTATTTCTTGTGTAATTAACATGTAAGGAAAGAAACACACTGTAAGAAAACACATTGGAAGGTTTTAATTTTTTTCTTCTGGTGAGCATGGTGGTTGCATGCCTTGATCTCAGCCACTTAGGAGGCTGAGGTAGAAGATCTAGAGTCAAGGCAAGATTTTGCTACATAGACAAAAATGAAAACAAAAGGAAGAAATCTATATAACTGATGTCCCCCAAAGGCTGCATTTGTGATAGGCCACAGACGTGGGGAGACTGGAACCCGAGCAGAATTAAAACTGTCTTGGGTAATCCATGAACTGGGTACTTCACACACAGATGATCAAAAATTGACTCTGCTGGTGTTAGGCGTCTTAACACCTACGCATGTCCCACATGCGTAGGAGGTGGGCCCTGAGCACAGCAGACACGAGTTTACAACATTTAGCAAGTGCAAGTTGTGCAAATTCCAGTGTTGTACTCAGCTCAAACACAGTATCTAGTGTTGCATTGTTCCTTTGCAAGCTGTTTCTCCTAAATATTTAGATAATTTGATTGATAAGTGGCTATCTGGGATATCAATGTATATAAACCATAAATTGTTTTCAGAATGAAAACAGTTATTTTTTAAATGACTGCCTGAAGAGTACATTCCTTTTTGACTGCTCTTTATGTCAGCCACAGCCTGCGTTCAGAGCTGAAGTGGGAAGTGTTTCATGAAGCAATTGTGGAGCTCTGGGCTTCTGAGGATACCCTTTGTGACATTCAGCCTTAATACAGTATGATCCACGCTTTGTAACAATTTATGAATGCAAACTAGAGTATTGCAATATGTTCATAAAACATGCTCTTAAATTTAAATATGTCAAATTACCTCAGTCAGTAAGAACAGGTCTAGGTGAGGCTCAAGTGGCGATACTTAGTCATGCCTACTTCAAGTTTTGTGCTCTTTTACCTTGTGGGGAATTTGACTGGGACACTTGGGAGAGTTAGATACTGTAGTACTCTTCTGCCATAGAAATTACTCTTTTCAATTTCAAGATTGAGAACCTAGATCCCCGAGGAATTCAGCTGTCAGCCCTCTTCATGAGTGGAGTAGACATGGCATTGTTTGCCAACGATGCATGGGGGATAGCCCATCCCCTGGGAACATTGTTGTCCTTGGATGTATTTTGATGGGAAGCTCTTCCAGTCCCAACTCCTCAAAGTCACCCGGGAAAAGACTCCACTCATCGACCTCTGTGACGGTCAGGTATGTTAGGAAGTCAGGGTGGCCATCTCTAACTATAATTAAATCTTTTGTCTTTTATATCATATTTGTCATGAAACCTATGAGAGAAGGCCCAGCCCTGTGTTACCAAATATAACCTCATGGCTCCCACTGAGCCACTTCCGGGAGACCATTGGTTCTCAACACTTGTGGTAGTTAGGCTCTGACTTTGCTTTGGAAACCGAGTTAATGAGCATGGACCATTGTTCCTGAGAAATGCAGTGTTGGTACTTGCAAATTTCTGTTTGCCTATACTCACGTATACTTTATTCTGAATGAGGTTCTATTTATAGATACTCATTTAATTAATATATGTGGATTATTCATATTGAACTCATTGCCAATCCCACTGTAACTTATACCAATGGAAGATTCTCTGAAACACGGGTTTCTCTATGGGTATATTAGGCACATTTGTGTTTGCTGGCTCTGGACGGTGCTTCAGCACAAGGAAACCACCTTTTAACCAAATCACTGAAGCAAAACAAAGCAAACAAAACCATAGAAAACAAACACAAAAACCTCAAGAACCATTAGTGTTGTTGCATATGATCTCAGCTAGGATTGCAAGTGAAAGTATCAGCAAGGAGACATATGTGCAGATAGAGAGCATTTACAATAGTCAATAGATCTTAGTTTGTTAGTGCTCATTCAGCTGTAGTTAGAATGACATTTTACCTGTACTGTTTTTTGTGTGTGTGGTGGGGGTGGGAAGATCATGGAGGTTGAACTCAGTCAAGGCCCTGTCTCTGAACTCTTCAGCTCAAGGCTATAGCCCTGCCCCTGAGCTTGGGCATTGTTCCTGAGCTATTCAACTCAAGGCTACCACCCTACCCTTGAGCCAAGCCTCACTTCCCATTTTCTAGTAGTTAATTGGAGATAAGAATCTCACAGTCTTTGGAGCCCGAGTTGGCTTTGAACCTTGATCCTCAGATCTCAGCCTCCTTAGTAGCTAGAATTACAGGCGTGAGCCACCATGTCCAGCTTTACCTGTACTGTTCTTGACTTCTAGGCTCCCAAGGTGGAAAAGATGCAGCAGAGTGTCCTAGAGGGGCTCAACTTCTCTCAGCAGAACCACCCGCTCCCCTTCCCACCACCTCCTGCTCTGCCTTTCTATCCCACATTGGTGTACCCACGGCACTTTGGGCCCATCCCTCCTGCACAGGGCAGGGGTAGGGGCTTTGCAGGTAAGTTGTATGTCAAGACTTAGGTGGGGACAGAAAGTGGTCCTTGTAGTATAGCCATGGTTTACATGGCTAAGACTTGTTAATTGTGGGCAGCTCACATTAGTAGTTCTCGAGATTAGAGAGGCATGAGCCTCTCACACACTGGAAATGGCATGAAAGAGAAAGGAAGCTATCAGCTCTGATGTAAGGACTGCATACTGAAGTCTTTCAATACAACTAACCAGTGTGTGTGTGTGTGTGTGTGTGTGTGTGTGTGTGTGTGTGTGTGTGTGTGTGTGTGTGTGTTATCAGTCTTGGTTTGAACTCAGGGCCTGAGCACTGTCGCTGGGCTTTCCCAAGCTAGAGCTCTACCACTTGAGCCATACCACCACCTCCAGCTTTTTCTGTGTATGTGGTACCAAGGAATTGAACTTGGGTCTTCATGCATGCTAGACTCGCACTTTACCACTAAGCTAAACTCCCGGCCAACTGTTATTTGTTGTTGTTGTGGGTCATGGGGCTTGAACTTGGCCTATGGGCTGCCCTTGAGCTCTTCAGCTCAGGCTACTGCCCTATCCCTGGGCCTGGGCATTGTCCCTGAGCTTTTTCTCTAGGCTATTGCCCTACTCTTGAGCCAAGCTCCACTTCCCATTTTCTAGAGGTTAATTAGAGATAAAAGTCTCAGGTCCTTTTGTGCCTGGGCTGGCTTTGAACCTTGATCCTCAGATCTCAGCCTCTTAAATAGCTAGGATTACAGCTGTGAGTCAACACGCCCAGCAACTGTTTTTTGTTTTGTTTTTGCCAATCACAGGCTGGAGCTCAGGGGCTGAGCACTGTCCTTGGACTTTCTCAAGGCTAGAGCTCTACCACTTGAGCCTCAGCACCCCTTCTGGCTTTTTTCTATGGATGTGGTACCGAGGAATCAAACCTAGTTCTTCATGCATGCTAGACAAGCACTCTACCACTAGGCCAAACTCCCAGCCCCAACTGTTCATATTTTTAAATGTTTTTCTTCCTCTTGAACGAGAAAATAAGTCCACGTGAGTCAAAAAGATCCATTTTCCAGTACTGATGTCACAGGGTACCCAATGGCCTTATTGAACGTCTGCTAAGCGAGGATGGCTAGCAGTACTGACCCTTGAAGATGATAGATACATAGTGATATGATGCCAAGAGGGGCTAGGAGACCCCTCTTCAGCAGCTCAGGAGATGGAGGTTGCTTTCCTTTGTCTGATATCTGTAGAAGGCCCTAAGCCACATTCCTCATGTTTCTCCCCTTTATCTTTCTAACCCAAATCCTATAGGAGTTTTGGCTTTGGAGACCCCTATGGGGAAACAGTAGCAACAGGCCCTTACCGTGCCTTCCGGGTGGCAGCAGCATCAGGACACTGCGGAGCCTTTTCAGGCAGTGACAGCAGCAGGACTAGCAAGTCCCAGGGCGGTAATGATACCCACACCCCTTCCACAGCTTCTACCTGTTGGTACCTCTTCTGCTCAAGTAGCACCCTGTCTTCCTTGACTGACCTTGAGAGCCACCTTCTCCACCACAGTGCCCCTGCTCATGGGTTCCTGACTGGCCTTCTGCCTGCAGGTCTCTGCAGTGGCCTGGCTATACCTGTCTCTCTTTTCAGGCTAGGCCACTGAATATTCTCCTAGAACAAAACCCATCCTGTAAAACTATTGGGTCACCTGACCAGCACCTCGTGCTCACAGGCTGAGCTTCAGGCTTACTGAATTACATTGCAGGTCTGATCTGACACATCTGGAGTAATGGCACAGCTTACCTGTAGCCCCAGAAAGTCCATCTCCTTCCTCTGTTTCCTAGCTTCTAGGGCTTTTCTGCCCTAGAGTTGGTCCAAGAAGTCTTCTGTTTCTCGGTGTACTTTAGCTCCAAGACATGCCAGGGTGCTGACAGTGGTCTGTGGTAGGGATTCACAAAGAGAGGGGAGGGCACAGGAGCTTCCCAACTTACCTACTGTGCTGCCTGAATCTCCACCTGTGCTGTCCCAAGCATCCACCACTGGCTACACATACACAAATAACTTCCGTCATACAAACAAACGGAAGGAACTTGTGAGGTATTTTTGTTTTTGTTTGTGGTCAGTCATAGGACCTGAACTCAGGGTTTGGGCACCATCCCTGAGCTGTTTTGCTCAAGACTAGCATTCTACCACTAGAGCTACAGTGCCACTTCCAGTTATCTAATGTTTAATTGGAAATAAGAGTTTCACAGACTTCCATGCCTGAGCAGGCTTTGAACCATGACCCTCAGATCTTGGCCTCCTGAGTAGTCAGGATTGTAGGCGTAAGCCACCAGCACCCAGATCAACTTGTTAGTTTCTTATCTTCATTACATGATGAAATAATATTGTTGTGTAAAATAGATACATTATTAAAGCATTTCTCCTTTTTCCTTGTACTTTTTCATGTGACTATCAGAAAAGGTAAGGCTCATTTTAGGTTTTTGTTGGCCAGTGCTGACATAGCTGCTGCATACCCCACCCACACCAGAACTGGATAGAGCCTATGGGACTCTGTTTCCCTGCCAGAACATGAGATGCTAGGAGCTCTGTTTGATCTGTTTTGCTGTTATTTATTGATTTAAGAATTTTCTTAGATCATAAAACTTTAGAATATGCAAACTACTATCAGAAATTACTAGATCAGTGAATATAATTTAGATCCCGCTTAAAAAAATCCTAATTGAAACAAAACAAGAAGGATTGAACCGAGCCTGGTGGTTCATGCCTGCAATCTAGCATTGAGGAGCCAGAAGCAGGAAGTTAAAGGCCAGCCTGGGTTTACATAGTGAGACTTTGTTTCAAAAGAGCCACAGGCTTATAATACAGCTCAGCTGTAAGGGCTTTGCCTGGTATCAACAAGACCCTGAGTTTAACTGAGAAAAAGAGAAAAAAATGCTACCAAATAACCATAAGTATTTATTAGTTTCTGTAATGTTTTACTGATTGTAGAAACCTAGACTGAAGTGTTTTGCTTGCTTCTGTTTGCCACTCAAGATACGTTGTAAAGATTTTGTTTTCTCAGTCCTCCACTTGTGGCCCACACCTCTAACCCTAGCTGCTCAAGAGGCTGAGACCCAAGAATTGGGGTTTAAAGCCAGCCTGGGCCAGAAAGTCTGTGAGATCCTTATCTGCACTTAACCACCAGAAAACTAGAAGTGGTGCTGCACCTCAAAGTTGTACAGCACTAGCCTTAAGCAAAAAATGTTCAGGGACAGCCCCTAGGCCCTGAGTTCAGGTGACATGGCTGACCAAAAGGTGTTTTCTCATGGTTTTTGTTTTTGTCTGTGTGAGGCCAGGGGCCCTTTCCACTGCAAGTGGTCTCCGTGGGAGGACCAGCAAGAGGGTAAGCTCCAGACTGGTAAAATGAATCTTTTGTAACACTTGGAGTTGCTTCTTTACTTAACAGAAATGTTTTTATATCATTAGATGCAGCCTTCTTTACATTATTAGTTGACCATTATCAAATGCTTAGCTACATGTTAAATTTACCAGCTGTCTTCTAAAAGGTGTTTTCAAGTAATATGTTTCAAATCAAGGACTTTTTGCTGGATACCATTGGCTCATATCTATGATTCTAGCTACTCAGGAGCCTGCAAGACTTGGAGGATCCCTGTTCAGAGCCAGCACTGGTAGAAAAGTCTGTGAAACATTTATCTCCATCTAACCAAAACTAAATGCTAGACTGCAAGAGTTGGCTTAATTGCTAGAGCGTCAGGTATGAGCAAGAAAGCTTAGTGAGAGTACCAAACCCTAGTTCCAGCACACGCATACACACGCATACACAATGTGGGCTGAGGTGTTAGTGGCTAATGCCTGTAATCCTAGCTACAAAGGAGGCTGCGATCTGAGGATCTCTGTTCTCAGTCAGCCCGGGCAGAGAGACTTTATCTCCAGTTAATCACAGAAAATGCTAGAAGTGTTGCTGTGGCTCCCATGGTAGAATAGGGTGCTAGCCTTGAGCAGAAGGAGCATGGGGACAATGCCCAGTCCCAGAGTTCAAGCCCCAGGACTTGCTAGCTAGTAATTGACTAATTAATTAATTTAAAATGTTTGAAGTAGAAAAATAATATCAATTCCTTTGAATACATCTTTAGTATGACCATAAATAAGCTCAATGCCTCATATAGCAGACTAGCTCCCTTCATATCTATTTGATATTATTTTTTATTTTAAATGTGATCTTTAAGTCATGTCTATTTGCTCTTTTTTTTCCCTTATTGATCTAGATGTCCAAGGGGAGTTATTTCTACCCCAGTGATTAGAACATTTGGAAGAGGTGGAAGGTACTATGGCAGAGGCTATAAAAGCCAGGGAATGATTCAGGTAATGTCCCTGCAATATCACAGGGTTACTCTACCATTTTCTATCTGTGTCTTCTTTCTGAACTCTGCTGAAGGGTGGGGATTGTGTTCTGTAACTGTCAGGCCTCTTAACACGGTGTACTGATCCAAGACTCAACAGTCTTAAGTCCCTTCAAGCCCTAGTCCCTGCTGTCATTTGGGAGCCATTCCAGATTGTTTGCTAATAATACACAAAGGCCCAGGCTCTTGGACATCCTTCACCCAGGATAGCTGCTGCTTGGTATTTTCCAGAAGTGGCATTTCAACACCACAGATTAGGAATCAATAGGTAATTAATTTTTATCAGATTTTTTTGCCAGTCCTTGAACTCAGGGCCTGAGCACTGTCCTTGGGCTTTCTCAAGGCTAGAGCTCTACCGCTTGAGCCACAGCACCACTTCCAGCTCTTTCTATGTATGTGGTCCAGAGGAGTAGAACCTGGGTCTTTTTGCATGCTAGGCAAGGACTCTACCACTAGGCTACACTCCCAGCCTTCTGTCAGATTTATTTTAGTCACAAAACCTTTTTGTTGGTTCACACCCAAAAATGCACACATATGCAGGATGTGGTGGCTCACACTCGTAATACTAGCCACTCAGGAGGCTGAGATCTGAGAATTATGGTTCAAAACCAGCCTGGGCACTAAAGACTGTGATACTCTTATCTACAATTAATCACTAGAAAGTGGGAAATGGAGCTGAGGCTCACGGGTAGAGCTGCAGTCTTGAGCTGAAGAGCTCAGGGACAGCGCCAGACCCAGAGTTCAAGCCCCATGACCCCTGCCCCCCCCAAAATGCATACACAAATATTCTAAGCTGTTTTGAGATGATACCCTCATGTATTATTACTTTTTCTCGTATTTCATCATACCTCTTTTGTCTGATATTCATGTGCTCTTTCTTCTGGATGAGCCATTTGTAGACTCATTTTATTTTATTTTATTTTATTTTTTTTGGCTAGTCCTGGGCCTTGGTCTCAGGCCTGAGCACTGTCCTTGGGCTTTTCCTCAAGGCTAGTGCTCCACCGCTTGAGCCCCAGCACCTCTTCCGGCTTTTCTATGTATGTGGTACCGAGGAATCAAACCCAGGTCTTCGTGCATGTTAGGCATGCACTCTACCACTAGGCCAAACGCCCAGCCCATTTGCAGACTTTCTTTGTGGAAGTACACACTAAGAAAAAGTTCACACATATAAGTGTGCTTTGCCCACCCTGTAAAATAAGTCATCCGGCTGTATTATGTCTTTTAGTTCTATCAAAAGACTTAGCAATTTTGCCCACCCTGTACTATAACATTGAATTTTCTGTCCTGAGTCTCTCAAGAATCTCAAGCTTTGCCAATTGCCAGTCCTGGGGCTTGAACTCAGGGGCTGAGCACTATCCTTGGACTTTCTCAAGGCCAGCGCTCTACTACTTGAGCCATAGCATCACTTCCAGCTTTTTCTATGTATGTGGTACGGAGGAATCAAAACTCAGTATTGGTGCATGTTAGGCCAAACTCAGGGCAAGAGTACATTTCTTTTTGGACAATGTTACCCCTGTCCCTGACTCTCTCCCATTTTCCCTCAGTACGCACCCCACAAGTCACATATTTGATGTTTAACCTAAGTTTGGTTTTCTTAAAACCTTAATTTTTAGAATACTTTTCAGCACTAAGAAAAAGACATGGGGCTACATATACCTGTGTAAGCTTCTCATTTTTCTCTCTCCCTCCCTCACACCAAATCTCCCTACTGTAACATCTCTCACCAAAGTGAAAATTGTATTACACTTGATCAACCTTTGTGACAGAATTATCCAAAGTCTGTGGTTTGTGTTAGACTTTGTTTTTGTGTATTATTCAAGTTTGGCCAAATACAATATTAACATGTTTCTCTCCCGTTGTAGGATCATTCAGAGCATTCAGAGTAGAGTACTGCCCAATTTTTCTGTCCTCTGCCTATTCATCCCTTCTTCTCTTGGCTTTGTCTTTTCCAGAATGTCAAATACTTTCAATTGCACAGTATATTATGTTTTCAGACCAGGATCTTTTACTTTGTAGTATGCATTTTGAGTTCCTCCTTTTTTTTTTTTTTTGGCCAGTCCTGAGGCTTGAACTCAGGGCCTGGGCGCTGTCTTTGAACACTTTCTACTAAATGGTAGTACTCTACCACTTAAGCCACAGCACCACTTCTAGCTTTTTCTGTGTGTGTGCTACTGAGGAATACATCCCAGGGCTTTGTGCATGCCAGGGGAGCACTCCACCACTCGGCCACACTCCTGGCCCCTCCAGTTTTATATTATCGTTCTGAGGGATATCTTGATAGTTTGGTTTGGACAGTTGAAAAACATTATACTGTCTTCCTGTGTTTGATTGCTTGTTAGCATGTATGCAAGACCCTGGGCTTGATACCTAGCACTACAGATGAAAACCAGAAAAAAATATCTTTATGAAGAATCTGCCTGCCTGCCTGCCTTCCTTCCTTCCTTCTTTCCTTCCTTCCTTCCTTCCTTCCTTCTGTCCTCCTTGCCTCCCTTCCTTCCTCCTTCCCTCCCTCCCTTCTTTCCTTCCCTTCTTTCTTTTGTGCTAGTCCTGAGGCTTGAATTTGGGGCCTGGGCACACCATCTGTACTTCTTTGGCTCAAGGCTAGCACTCTACCACACGAACTACAGGTCTACTTCTGACTTTTTTGGTGGTTAATTGCAGGTAAGAGTCTCATAGAGGGCCAGGAATTTGGCCTAGTGGTAGATTGCTTGCCTAGAATGCATGAAAACCAGGTTCAGTTCTTTAGTACCACATACATAGAAAAAGCTGGAAATGGTGATGTGGCTCAGGTGATAGAGTTTTAGCCTTGAGAAAGCCCCAGGAGAGTGCTCAGGCCATGAGGTCAAGCCCAGGACTGGGATGAGGGGATGAAAGAAAAGAAAAGAAACTACTCAGTAGCAATCATTCCCCAATCCTCTCTTCCTCCCCCAGCAATGGGCACTGTTGATCTATATTATTCCTCTGGATTTGTTCCAAGGACTGGAATAAATGTACATGTTTTAATACCTGTGGCAGCATTTTCCTTTTTCATTACTAAATTATGTTACAGGAAACACATCCCACATTTATTAATCTGCTGATGGACCCATGTTGTTTCCATGTCTTTGCCACTTCAAATGCTATTTGTATGATTATTCATCTACAAATTTGTGTGTGGACATTTCTTTTCAGTTCTCCTAGACATATAGCTAGGAATAGGATTGCTGTCCCTGAGCTCTTCATCTCAAGGATGCCACCCTACCCTTGAGCCAAGCCCCACCATATACCTAATCAACACTTAAGAGTTAGGACCTCAGTGAGGCCTAGTGGTAGAGTGCTTGCCTAGCATGTATGAAGCCCTGGGTTCAATTCCTCAGTACTACATGCATGCCCAATGGTAGAGTTCAAGCCCTGAGTTCAAGCCTCAGGACTGGCAAAAAGAAAACAAAAGTTTCCATCTTAGCTGGGTGCTGGTGGCTCAGGCCTATAATCCTAGTTTCTCAGGAGGCAGAGATCTGAGGATCACAGTTCACAGCCATCCAGGAAAGTATGTGAGAGAGTCTTACCTCCAATTAAACACCAAAACACCTAACATAGAGCTGTGGCTCAAGTGGTAGAGTGCTAGCTTTTTTTTTTTTTTGTCAGTTGTTGGGCTTGAACTCTGGGCCTGGACATTGTCCCTGAGCTCCTCAGCTCAAGACCACTGCCTTACCCCTTGAGCCACAGCACCACTTCTGGTTTTCTTGTGGTTAAGTTGGCCATAGGAGTTTCACAGACTTTAGTGCCTGAGTTGGCTTTGAACCACAATCCTTAGATCTCAGCCTCCTGAGTAGCTAGGATTACAAGCGTGAGCCACCGATCCCGGCAGAGTGCTAGCTTTAATCAACGAAGTTTAAGGACAGTATCTGGGCACTGGATTCAGGCCTCAGTACTGGTATGCATGCATGTCCTCTTGCACACACACACTTTCCATCTTTATTCTGGCCATCCTAGTATGAATGACCTATTATAATGAGTTTGATTTGTATTTCATATGCTCATTTCCTTCAAATTTTTTTAAATCTTCGATTTCCTCCTTCAGGCATGATGGTATTTATTCTTGTTTTTGTTTGTTTTAAATTAGGCTTCATTTCTGGCTTCCCACCCCCACTCCACCCCCATTTATTTTTGTTTTATTTTAACTAGTCCTGGGCCTTGAACTCAGGACCTGGCACTGTCCTTGGACACTTTTTGCTCAAGGCTTGCATGCTAGGCAAACACTCTACCACTATGCCACACTCCTGCTACCCCCTCCTCCTATTTTTTTATTTTCTATTTGAATTCTTGAAATTTCTTTCTGTGTCATTTACAAGGGTTCTTTCAGTTTATGATCCTACCCCCTTTCCCACCTTCAGTGTGAACTTAGGCCTTGCATTTTGGATTTGTGGATTTCTGTTATGTAGCATACCACTTTAAAATCTTTTATTTGGACTCAGGGCTTTGCACTTGCTGGGCAGGAGTGCTACCACTTAAGACACATCCCCCAGCCCTCGTCTCATTTCAGTCACTGGTTTTGATCAGAGGAGACATTCTCAATCCTCTTCCTCCACAGCAGGTTTTGAACTCAGAATTTCATACTTGCTCAGCTGGCATTCTGCCATTTGAGCCATCCCTCCTGTTCAGCTTTTAGCTTCTTGTTTCAAAATGGAATCTTTCACACTTTTCTGCTCAGCTGTCTTCCAACCTGATCCTTCAGATTTCAGTCTCCTGAGTACTGGTATTATCAGTGTGAGCCCCCAGTGCATACCTAGCTCTTGGTGTCTCCACCCGCTAAAGCTGGGGATTTATTTAACTCAGTCCTCATACTTTCTCACTATACTATCTGAATCTAGGCATGTGTTCTTGAGCTGGACCCTCAGCATTATTTTTCTTCTTTTCTCTCCTCCTCCCATCCCTGTCCTCCACTTTAGTTGCTTTACTTTTTTTTTTTTTTTTTTTTTGTGAGTCATGAGACTTGGCTCAGCCTGGGTGCTATCGCTGAGCTATTCAGCTCAAGGCTACTCTACACCCCTACACTTGAGTCTCAGGTCTTTTTGTGTCCAGGCTGGCTTTGAACCTTGATCCTTAGATCTCAGCCTTCTGTGTAGCTAGGCTTACAGGAGTGAGCCACTGCACCCATCTTTTTTGTTTGTTTGTTTTGTTTTTTGTGCCAGTCCCTGGGCTTCAGCTCAGGGCATGAGCACTGTCCTTGGGCTTTCTCAAGGCCAGAGCTCTACCACTTGAGCCACAGCACCACTTCTTGCTTTTTTTTCTATGTATCTGGGACTGAAGAATCAATCCTGGGTCTTCGTGCATGCTAGGCAAGCACTTTACCACTAGGCCAAACTCCCAGCCCCCCCCATCTTTATTTTTTTATATAAGGTTCTCATTTGTGTCTTGTCTGACCTCTACAGGAATCCTCCTATTTAGTTTCCTATTTAGGTCAGATGACCAGTGTGTGCCATCGTGCTCAGCCTTTTCTTATTAATTGAGATGGGGTCTTGAAAATTTTGCAGTTTCACCTCAGACTACAGTCTTCCTAATCTCTGCCTTCTACATAGCTAGGATTATAAGCCTCACCCACCCCCTTGTAAACTTTTGAGGTAAGGGTCTCACTAAGTTCTTTTGGCAGCTTTTGAATTTGGGGAGCTTTTTTATGTGGCATTGGTGCTCTTCGTGGTGTTAGTGGTAGTGTAGTGTCAGTGCTTGAGCTACAACTCCAACCTAGAACTGCTGGGTGACTGGAGATAGAGTCTTGCAGACTTTTGTGTCTGTGTTTAGACTGTTCTTGAATTGTGGTCCTATAGCTCTCTACCTTCTGAGTAGCGAGGATTGTACGCAGTGCTCTGCTGGCTTCAGACTTGTGATCTTCCTGCCTCATCTGGGATCACAGATGTGTACCAACATACCTCGCTACTTTTGATCTTGTCTTTGGGGCATATCTTACTGGGGTGCTTTGAGGTCGGTGAGGTATGAATCTACTCATGTGTACACCTCCCATGGTCCTTTCTCTTGCACACTTGGCCTCTGAGTGGCCAGGGGGCTTCACACAGCTTCATGGTCCCCAGCACAGAGGGGAGGGGCCCCCCTCCTGCACACCTGGTCTCTCTTGTTCTCATACTGGGATTGATCTCAGGGCCCAGGCACTCTCCATGAACTTTTTCACTGAAGGCTCATGCTACACCATTTCAACCACAGCTCCACTTCTGGCTTTTTGGTGGCTGCTTGGAGATGAGAGTCTCATAGTCTTTCCTGGTCAGGTTGGCTTTGAACCTTGATCCTCAGATCTCAGCTTCATGAACAGCTAGGATTAAAGGTGTGAGCTACAGGTACTTAATGGTCTCTTTTCGAGAATGGCTCAGCCCTTCCCCACTAAGTACAAAAGTTAAGTTCTTGCTACATTGTGTCTTTTATGCTATATAGAACATCAAAATCTGACTGGGAGTTTTGCCAAGTGGTAGAGTGCTTGCCGAGCATGCACAAAGGCCCGGGTTGGATTCCTTGGTACCACATACATAGAAAAAAGTCAGCGTGGTTCAAGTGGTAGGGCTCTAGCCTTGAGAAATCCCACGGACAGTGCTTAGGCTCCAACTTCAAGCCTTAGGACTAGCAAAACAAACAAACACCAAGGTATTCAGTAACTTTGTTTGGAATGCTTTTTTGGGGGTGTTGGTTATGAGTCTTGAACTGAGGACCTAGGCGCTACCCCTGTGATTTTGTACTTTAAAAAAAAAATTCTGTTTTGTAGGTCATGAGGTTTGAACTTGGCCTGGGCGCTGCCCTTAACTCTTCTCAAGGCTTCTGCCCTACCCTTGATCCAAGCCCACTTCCCATTTTCTAAAAGGTAATTGGAGATAAGAGTCCTAGGTCCTTTTGTGCTCTGGTAGGCTTTGAACCTTGATCCTCAGATTTCAGCCTCCTGAGTTGCTAGGATTGCAGGTATGAGCCACAGGCACCTGGCCTGATTAATTGTTTTTGAGACAGGAGTCTCACTTCTTGCTTGGGATAGTCTGGACTTTGGTCTTCTGGGTTTTTTGATTTTTGTCGGTTGTGGGACTTGAACTCTGGGCCTGGACACTGTGCCTGAGCTCTTCAGCTCTTCAGCCCTACCCCTTCAGCCACGGCACCACTTCTGGTTTTCTAGTGGTTAATTGGAGATAAAAGTCTCATGTTCTTTAGTGCCGGGGCTGGCTTTGAGCCACGATCCTCAGATCTCAACCTCCTGAGTAGCTAGGATGACAGGCATGAGCCACCGTGCCCTGCTAGCCTTCCTTTTATACTGGTGGCCATAGCTGGAATGGCATGTGTGCACCACTATGTTGATATGGGATCTCCTCTTTTATTGCCTATGCTGGTTTTGAACCTGGATCCTCTTATCCTCTTGATTCCAGCCTCACATAGCTAGGACTGCAGGAATGGGACAGCTTGGCCTGGCTTCCTTGTGGTGTTTTTGCTGTTTGGTATCCAGGACGCTTGTTAAGGGGGGTGGCAGTGCCCGCCAGCTGCCTGTATTCCTGCTGGTGCCCAGGGAGCCTTCTGAGATCAAGCAGGGGCTGTTGTCCAAACTCCAGGAAAGCCTCAGCTGATAGATGGGGAAATTGAGGCTCCAACAGGTGAGAAATGGAGTCCCCAATAGTCAGTGGGAAAGACAAGATTCCTATCAGAAAGGAGAAAGGACCAAGCCTGCGATCCCAGCACTTGGAAAGCTAAGGCAGGAGGATCATGGGTTTGAGGCCAGCCTGAGCTATAGTGTAAAAACCCTAAAAACATAAAGAAGAATAGAGTAAGTGCAGGCCCTGAGATTGGTGAGTGGGCTTTCCAGGGCCAAGTGCCATGGGCCTGGACCTTGAGTCTGCTGAAGATTTTCTTTGTCTCCCTGGTTCCCAGGTCTCAGGAATCCAGCAGGGCCAGGTGCTATTCCATAGGTCCCCAGCAGATGGCACCATGGCCCTCAGCCGCCCCATTGTGGCCAGCTCCTCCCCAGACCCACCTTCCACATGGAGGGTGTGAGAAGCAGCTTTAAATTTCTTGTCCTTTCTTCCCCTCACTCCTTTTCTGCCTTGGAAGTAACACAGAACTGCCAAATTTAGGATTCCCCTGGCCGCAGGCCTTCTGCTGGCTACCTACATGGGTCCTGCCTGGTTTCCTGTGGCCAAGCCAGTGGAGCCTGGTCCCTCTGCCCTGTCACTGGCAAAAGTCCTGTTTTCTCCAGGTGACACCTGAAAAAAAAAACAACCTGACCCTCTACACACCCGACTTCTTCTTTCCTTTTTTTGTAATAGTAAGATTTGAATTCAGAGGTCTATGCTTGTTAGGCAGGTGTTTTACTACTTTAGCCATACGTTCCCCCCCTTCACTTTGCTGATTCTCTTTAATTCCATTTTCTTTTGGAGGGGGGGCTTAAGCTAGGCCTGAGTGCTATCCTGGAGCTCTTCAGCTCAAGGCTATGGCCATACAACACCCTACCCTTGAACAAACCCCACTTCCCATTTTGTAGAGGTTAATTGGAGATAAGAGTCTCAGCTCCTTTTGTGCCTGGGCTGGCTTTGAACCTTGAACTTAAGATCTCAGCCTTCTGAGTAGCTAGGACTATAGGCATCAGCCACCATGTCCAGCTTGTTGTTTTTGTTGTTTTAAAGTGTTACTGGGGGTTGAGCTCAGAGCTCAGGGCCTCATGCTTGCTAGCAGATGCTAATCACTTGAACTACCCCTGTAGTCCTTTCTGTACTGGTAATTTTCCACATAGGGTCTGCTTCGAAGCCTTGATTGGCTGGAGTGACAGGCATAATTCATGATACCTCTCCACTGGTGGAGATAGGGGATCTCAAACTTTTTTTGCCCCAGCTCATCCTGTCAAATAGTTGGGATTATAGTCTGTGCCACTGTGCCCAACCCTGCTCTGCTTATGTTATTTGTTTTTGGCCAGTCCTAGGGCTTGAACTTAGGGCCTGGGTAGGGTCCCTGAGCTTCTTTTGCTCAAGACTAGCACTCTGCCTGGTGAGCCACAGTACCACTTCTGGCTTTTTCTGCTTTTGATTTTCCTTCCAGTTGTGAGTCTGGCTTTCTCTGTTTTTGATTTTTTTGTGTGTGTGTTTTTTCTCTTTTGGTCGTGAGGCCTGGGGGATGTCCCAGAGCTTTTCAGCTCCAGGCTGATGCTTTACCCCTTGAGACACAAAGCCACTTCCAGTTTTCTGCTGGTTAATTGGAGATAAGAGTCTCCTGGTCTAGTGCCTGGGCTGGCTTTGAACCTCAGTCCTCAGATCTCAGCCTCCTGTGAAGCTAGGATTGTAGGCAAGAGCCACCGCACCTGGCTTTCTGCCTATCTTGGTGCTGCTTCTGCTCCGTGGCCATCCTAGCCAGTTCTACTATCTGTCCTAGAAAACCAGGCTAGTACATGAGCTGCCTTCTGCACTGGCCCCACCCACCACACCATGGAGTTGAGCCTGGGCACACCCTGGCTCTTCCTCTGCTGCCAGCTTTGCCCCTGTGTTTTGGGTCCTGCCCTGCATGGAGATCCCAAGGGGATGGTTATGGCTCCCTTGAAATGTCTTTGTGTGTGACCATTTCCTCCCAAGCTCATGGCTGCTGGGCTGAAGAGGGCCCTATGTCCAGTCCCTGGGGTCCCTGTAATGACTCCTGGAGACCATATTTTCTGTGACTGCTGAGAGTAACAGCCTTGCATCCTCAAAGCCTGTGAGTGGAGGCACAGCTGTTTCCACCCCTGTCACCCTGAGTCCATGCAGGGTGAACAGGGTGCAGGTGGTTCCATGGGTCAAGATGGGGGTCCTTTAATAGAGGCCTTCCCCGGCCTGTCCAACCCTCTTGGGGTCCCTCATGTCCAGGGTCACATCTGGATAGGGCAAGGCAGTGTGCTTAAGACCCCACCTAGATAGATCTCCCTCACCCAGAGCCTTTGACTTAGCTCTATGAGGGGCCACTGGTCCAGGGGCTTTGGGTCACAATGGCCAGTGGTCGGCCTGGGCAAGGCACAAAAAGGCCTGAACAGGGCACCTTGCAAAGCTTGGGTCATAATCAAGGGCTCAAGGGAAGAGCTGTGCAGAGGTGACATCACAATGGCTCAGAGGACTCAGAACCCCGGGGTCCTCCCAGGAATTCACAGTCCACACAAGCCTCGGAGAGTGCACTTGTGTGGATCGTGTCCATTGCAAAGATGTTTAGTTGTTGCTGGCAAAGTGGTCGAGGCTCAGGCCTGAGTGATGGGCGGAGAGGGTTCCTGGGGCGCCTGTGTCCATGCTTTGTGCGCCCTGGCCTCCGCCACCGACGCCTCTGGAGATTCTTCCGGAGGAATTCTAGGGTAACATGGGACAGACCAGGGCAGGAAACGCCTCAAGCACCCAAGCACCCCCACCTTCATCTCCCTGTTCACCAGTTCTCCTTGCCCTGTGTGTTTGTGTGTGTCTCCGTGTGTCTGTGTGGGTGTTTGCATGTATGTGAATGTGTGTGTGTGTCCATGAGTTATTCAGATTTCCTAGGATGTGTTTGCCTGTTTGGAGATATTTCACAGGATGTGGACAAGAATCTTCCCCTAGTTTTGCACATGATATTTAATCTATCCTTTCATGGTTCTCCTCCAGAATGAACGTGACTTGTCCCCCAGCATTCCTGATGCCAGCAAATCAGAGTTCCAAATGGCAGACACACTGGAGGAGCAGATGGATAACATGGTGCTTGATGAGCTGATGGAGAACTCCCTGGCACTTGCAATTTCTCTACTCTGCACCTGGGAATTGAGCTCACAGCACTCAGTGGAGCCCAGGTCCTCCCTGCCTAGTATGTGCTTCCAGGAGCAGCTAACCCCAGGTCACTCACTGCCTATTCTTTGTACTGTCTTGCTCTCACGTGGTAGGGAAGCCCAAAGAATCCTCACTGGGTATGCCAGGGCCCTGTCCAAGCCTTGCCTTTCCCAGTAGCCCTCTCCTGTTCAGGGCAAGAGGTGGCAGCAGTGCCAAGAAACACTCACACAATCTTCATCTCCAGGGTTGCTGAGTCCTGAGGAACTTCTCCATACTCCATACCATCATCTCTGCCCGGCAGAGTGCTGTCAACTTCCATCTGCAGATGATATGGCAACTGGTCTCCAGGTGAGTCGGTACCACATAGGAGAAGCCCTGTGAACACAGGATGGATTATAAACTCACTGCCTTCCAGCCCCCAATGTCCAGGCTTTGGATGGGAGATGCCTAGGCTACCCCCAGCTAAGGCAAACAAGGTCAGGCCTCAGGAAATGCCTGTCTGCCTTCATTGACTACACACATACACACAGGTTCACCAGGCTTTCTGTGGTAGACACACACACCTGTATCCAGTAGAAATGAAAGCAGCGTTGTCTATTGGGAGTGGGATGTCACAGCACTGTGCCATCAAGAAAACCAGCTCTTGTCCCATGAGCCATTGAGCCTCAATGAAACCATTTTTAATCCTCTAATGGGGACACAGGAGAGGCTTGCTTCCTAAACAAAATGGAATACACATACTGCTACCCACCCCTGTCTCCCAACTGTCACCTTCTCTCTCCCCTTCCTGCAGAGTCTGCTTGCTGATATTCCAGAAGCTGAAAACCATCACTTCTCAAGTTCTTTCCTGAGCAATATACAAGAGATCTGAGGAGACTCAGCTCCCAGGCAGGAGTCCCAGGTCCTGAGAGCTCCTGGCACTGGACTGAGATGATGGCGACATCAGGGTTATGCCTTCCCTGGAGGAGCTTCTCACATTTAGTGTATGGAAGTCACCGACAGGACTGCTAACCATCTCTCTGTCCCTCCCCCAACAGAGGTGAGAATTCCTGAAGTCGCCAAAGTGTTAGACGCAAGCAAGTCTTTGGATCAATGGGATTTGGTCTTTCAGAATGGACCTCCCCACTGAGTACCAAGAACAAGTGTCCAATCCAAGAGTCATCTTCCTTGGATTTTAAATCCAGGACCCCATCAGATCTTTCCTAGCTGATCCCCGCTTGTGGCAATATGTCCAGGCCACATGTTACCTTCGCTTGTCCTTCCATCCAGGATTACCTCACCATCCTTCCTAGAAAACCCGCCCCAGATGACAGAAGACACTTATCATGCATTCCTTTCATCCCATATCAAATCTAGGATCCAAATAAGGATCTTTCAATCCACAAGATTGATCCTGGACATACTGTCCAGCCCTCCAGGGACTCCCTCTCAGTGCTTGAAGTGTCCTCTGTACTTGACTGGAGATGAACAGGGGCCATTTATTTGACACATTGTGTATGTCGCCCTCCCTTGTCCTGCCTCTACCCATCCATCATTTCTGACTGGGATTTGGGTCAAAGAGCCCTTCCTGTCAGCCCCCAAATTCATGCCTCACCAAGCCACTCTAACCACTCTAGGTTGCCTTCCTGTTGAGAGTCTGTCAGCTCTGCCCTTCCTTCCTTCCATTTCTGCTATTCCGAAGTTTAACAAGGTGCATTAGATAATCCCAAGAGGGTTGACAGAGAAGCAGTGAGTGTTGGCCACTCAAAGTGCAGTGCTCCAAACATCTTAGAGGAAATGCCTCTGCTAGACTTCTCGCTCCATTCTGTGAACACAGGGCTTCCATCATGAAACCTTCACACAAGATTTTCCACTCAACTCAGAGATAGCATCCTGGACACTGGAGACCAAAGAGGTCTTCAATAATTCAATGCTGCTTGGCTGCATAAGACTGAACACAAATTGAACACAAACGAGTTGTCTTGACTATCGATAAGATAATGTAATAATAAAAAAAACAACCTCTTTCTACTAGACTCTGCTAATTGTGGTCTTCTTCCTGGATCTTGACTGTGAATGAGAAGCAGACATGTGTGCTGTAAAATAGGAACTAGATGGGATTTCAAAGCATTTTAGACACATGTAGGGAATGGAATGCACAACGCTGTCCACCCGCTGAAGGTGGAGCACGTCCACCCTTCTCTGAGCACCTGGGATTTGCTTCACATTCACTACATTGCATGTCTCAAGAAATCACAATTTCACACTTATTGGCACTCTAACCTCTCTAGGTTGACTTCTTGTTGAGAGTCTGTCAGCTCTGCCTTTCCCTCCCTACATTTCTGCTATTCCCAACTTTGGCAGGGTGCACTAGATATTCCCAAGAGGGTTGATGGAGAAGCAAGTGCCAGCCGTCCAAACCTCCTAGAAGAAAGGTCTCTGCAACACTTCTGTCCTCACCCTCCATTCAGTGAACACAGTGCTTCCAGCACGGTGCCTTCACACAGGACTTTATACTCAACTCAGAGACAGCATCCTGGACCCAGGAGACCAAAAGAGATGTTCAGTGTTTCAATAGTGGCTGCCTTCACAGGACTGAACACAACCCGACCACAAAATAGTAGTCTTGACTACCGATGGGATAATGTAAAACAAAAAAACAAAAAACCCAAAGGTGTTTCTACAAGACTCTGCTTATTGTGGTCTTCTTCCTGGATCCTGAGTGTGAATGAGAAGCATGCATGTGTGCTGTGAAACAGGAACTGCACAGGATGACACTGGACTTTAGGCAGGTGTAGGGAATGGAATGCACCATGCTTCTCTACCCCCTGAAGGGGGAGCATGTCCACCCTCTCTGAGCACCTAGAGTTTGCTTCACTTTCACTACACTGCATGTCTCAAGAAATCACAATTTCACACCTATTAGTATAGGAAGAAGGATTAAATCACAATTATACCGGGGAAACCAGCAGCAGCATCCTGAGGGCAGGCCAGGGAGGCGAGGGAATGTCAGAGTCCACAGTTGGTGGACTCCTCAAGGAGATGAGACTTAGTCACCACAGGAGGGCTTCATGAGGGTAATGCTGCTACTGCTGCCTCTACTGCAGCTAAGGGACAGAGTTGAGGAATTGCTTCTTGCTCACTGTTGGTCAATGGGAAAACAGCTAGGCATGGAGGTTCAGTCCTGAAATTCTAGCTATTCTGAAGAGGAAGATCTGAAAGTGGTGGTTCCTAGTGAAGACAGTCAGCAAGGTCCCTAAGACTAATCTCAGACTATATAACAACCAGAACCATCTCTAGGGCTCCAAGCGACAAAGACTGTCCTTGGGCATTTGAGCTCAGGTGAGTAACCAGGCCCCAAGTCATGCCCCTAAAACAACACACAAAGTGTGTGTGTGTGTGTGTGTGTGTGTGTGTGTGTGTGTGTGTGTGATTCAGTGTGAGTGTACACATGAATGAAAGAGAATAAGATAGACACAGAAAAGCACACAAAGGGAGAGATAGGAAAACAAAAAAGGTTTGTGCCAGGGTTTTCCGTGCCACAGTGTCATAAAGTGACCTTGGACAGGTGACAATGGCCATACTTCAGAGACTTGTCCGTGACATGTTCTGGATTTCAAGAAAGACATAGTGCATACATGGAGTTCTTGTCTTAGTCCCCAGATACAAAATGGCAGCTTTTCTCACCTAGTAGTGCATGAGGAAAAACTAGTCACATAGTTGAGAGTGCAGAGGAAATGTCAATGAGAACTCTCAATACCCTGCAGAATATCAAATCCTGTCTGTGAGCCTCGCCCTAAGATCTCTCTTTGAGTTACAACCATAGCCAAGGAAGAAATGGAGGCAGGAAAGAAAACCAGGAAGGAACCAAGAGCAATGTGTCCAGGTAGGACTCCAGGATAAATGAAGGCAGCTTGGATGAGGTCGGTCATTACAGGACACAGGGTCTGGGGATGGCCTGAACTGCCCATGTGGCAACACAGCCTTTTTCTCAGCCACCCCCATACAGAATCACACACAGAGCAAGTGCCATCACCTGTGCTCCCACACTGGGGCATGCTGTAACCAGGCCTCAACTTTCCTGGCTGTACAAGGCACTCATGGTGGCACTGATAGTACTGAGACAGAAAGGGGGACAATGAGAGGGACCCGCTTCAATAAATCTCAGTCCTATTATTGCCTTTATTCTCTTTTCTGTTCCTTCTATTTTGTTGGATGGAATTGGTGCATCTTTAAATCAGAGTCCGGTCCACAGGCCAGCCATGACTGTGTCTGATGAGTCAGGAGTTGTGAGTGCAGGCCGGCAGGAAGGAGACAGGAATTTGGAAGGCACACTGTCACCCAAATCACAAGTTAAATCCTTTTTTTTTTTTTCTGGCCAGTTTAGGCTTCCACTGAGCACTGTCCTTTCGTTCTTTTTCTCAAGGTCCAGATCTACCACTTGAGCCTCAGCACCTTTTTTGGCTTTTTTCTATGTATGTGGTACCGAGGAATCAAACCCGGGTCTTTGTGCATGGTAGGCAAACACTCTACCACGAGGCCAAACTCCCGGACCCACAAGTTCAATCTTCTGGGTAATGGAGCGCTCACACAGGGATTCACTTTTCAGAAATCAGGTGCAGTGTTCGGGCTAGGTCCAGGGGAGGGCCTCAGAATTGGGCACCTAGAGGCTCCAGTGAGTATGACCCCTAGCTCCATGGCTGTCTACAGAAAGGACATAGAGGGCTCAATTCTATGGGTCGTGGGAGGGCATGGACAGGTCCTAGGCCCCAGGGCATATTCTCTGAGGCATGTTCTCAGTCATCTGCATCTATCTGTGGAGAAGAGGAGCACTTGCTGAACAATCAAGTAGCATTTTCTGAACCCTTCTGCAGGACTAGAAGAGTTGATGGAGTTGCATTTGTTTCCATGGTCCAGATCTCCAGCAAGTGTCCCCTGTCAAGGCAGTCCTTTAGAGATGTGTGTCATTTTCTGACTTTTGTGAGACAAGGAATCACGAGGCTGAAACAATGAGAGTTCTGGGAGCCTTCAGAGTGGTAAGAGTCACCCTCTCCTATCCAGGGTCACATCTGGATAGGGAAAGGCAGTGTGCTTAAGACCCCATCTTGACAGATCTCCCTCAACCAGGCGCCTCTGCACCTAGATCTACCAGGGGTCAGGGGTTTTATGTCACAATGCAAAGACAAGTGTATGCAAATGTCCAAGGCCAAAATGCATAGAAAGCTCAAGGGGTAGAATCCAACCACAACAAGAACAAACACTTGGCACAGTTCCCAGACCCTGTACCACAACAGCAATTATCTCCAGTTACCTGAAGGGACCCCTTTCTTGATTTCCCCCCAAATCCATCCCCTATAGGAATTTCTCATCTTCATGACAAAGGAGTAGTTAAGGCTGGGGCTCTAAAAGCCCTGATAACAGCTCAGATTACAAGAGCAGTTAAACCAGGTGGAGTTACCAGAATTCCTCCCCCTTGACCTGCCAGGAAAATCCCTCCCTTCCACTGTCTTCAGAGCAGTGCTCCAGAAGCCCACCAAGATGATAGGTCCATTCAAACAGCAAAGGTGTCAGTGGTTGTCCCAGCCATCACTCAACTATGTTGAATTCCATTGGCCACTGCCAGGGCCAGCCGGCAGCAAACCAGGTTTCGCAGATTGGGATTCCTGAAATAGGGAGCAAGGACTAGGAAAAAATAGAAGAGAGACAAACAGATGGGGTTCAGGAGGGCTACAGCCCAAATCAGGAGCCACAGCTTAAGAAGCCTGTAGCCCAGGACCATAGCTCAGCTTATTTCCAGTTCCGACCTTAAATACACTTCTTTAAACTAGGGAACTGCCAGGGGCTACATTCGTACAAACAGTATCAAGTCTCAAATAGGTTGAATGAGAAGCTATCAAGTCCCAAACAGGTTAAATGAGAAGCTATTGACACAGTCCAAAATCATGATAAGAGCTTACTTCCTTGTGTACTCAATTGTGCGGGTCCAAGGTCACTGACCCCACAGTCAGTCCCCAACAGACTATGGCCACATATCCTGTTAAAGAGAACCCTCTTTAAATGGTGCTATTCCAGAGGCCAAAACTGACACAGCAATGATAAGAAGATAAAGCTTGAGACTGGGCACCACACTCTGTAAAGATACAAGTGTTTTAAAAGCCATATCATGAGTGATTGTTGTTCTTAATGTACTATGTTATCTCTCATCTCTTTTGCTGTCCCTTGGTTATCTCATATTGTTACAGTATTTCACCTTGTTAACTGATACAGTATTTGGTTGTTTGAAATAGGATAGGGAAGGGAGGGGAACAAGATGAGGGGTGAGGGTGGGGGGAGGGAAATGGGGACCATGACATGAGAAAGGGTATCAATGTTTGTGAAGTAACACACCTTCTCTCTGGTGAATATAATGTAACCCTTCTATTAATTACAATAAAATATATGGAAAAAAGAATACAAGTGTTTACAGGATTTGGAAGTCTGCACATTGTACTCACTGACCTGGTTGTGTTTGTTCGGGTAGGAAAGAAAATGTGCCTTCCTTTCCATAAGGAGCATCTCTCCATCAAAATGCTAAAGAGTGGTGTCCCTCTCACATGACTCACCTCACACACCTCCCTGCAGGGAGGACTGAAGAGCATATCATACAGGCAGTTCAAAGCATCTCGGTGCGCAGCAGGAGACCATTTGTCACGATGCTGCCTAGGCCTGCCGCCTGGAGTCAAGACAAATAGGCAACACTTTCCTAGGCAGAGGAAGAAGCCAGCAGAGACTCATGGCTCACCAAGAAAGGAAGAAACTGATGCTGGCTGCAGAAGGAGCCTGCTGGGCTCTACCTGGTTTACATCCTCAGCCCAAGGAAGTAAACAAGTGGACAAAACTCTACAAGGAGGGACCAAAAGCTACTTTCACTCAGTTACTAGACTTGGAATTGGAAGCCCATGTCCCAGTATTGTCTGCAGAATCAATTTTATTTTTTCAATAATATCAGCCACCCTCCTTCTCTCTTCCAATGGTCGGGCCACCAGGTGTCTCACAGAGTAGGAGCAATGGCCTTGAATCCACAGCACAATTTCCACAAAGGCACATGTCCAACCTTCCCTCAGCCTAACAAGATCTACACCCTCAAACCCCAGTGTGAGCTCGAGTCCACTTCCAAAGTCCTTTACGCTCTTGGGCCTGCACCTTGTCTACCTGCTGTCCTGAGCTGCTCCACTCTGCTAAGCTCTTCTCCACATTAAAGTAATTCATTAGACCACAACCCAGGGGTCCACACACTCAGTTCACATGTTGCCAGCTCTAGCCAAGGTCCAGCTCAGTGTCTTTCTATAATTGAGTTCGTGTCCCAACATGCCCACTTGTGAAAATGTTAAGATTTACCACCATGGGCTTGTTAAGATAAATCTCATCGACTAAGCCTTCAAATGGAGCACCTAACCCTTTCAAGAGCAAGCACTTAAGAAACACCTCTCATAAGGATGCCTGTAATCCTACCTACTTGACAGGCCTAGATTAGGAGAACTATACCTTATCAACCTGCGGAAATCTCAGATGAACTGCAAGTGTGTGCTTGTTACCACAGATACAGATGACACGTAAGTGGGAGATCCTGGCATAGACCACCAAAAATGTGAGGTCCTGTCTGGTGAGTAAAGGAAAATGGGGTAGGTGCATGGCTCAAGTGTCAGAGTGCCTGCCTAACAAGCACAGACTTAAGAACAGACTTTGGTACTATAAAAAAAAAACCTCTTCCAAATGATAATTTTACCTATTCTAAATGACTTTTCCTTCAAAGAAACTGATGAGCAACAGGAAGATATTGCATTGGGGCCTAAGAAAACCCAACTTCATGTTACCGCTCCTGGCCCTGAGCACTTCCAGTCACTTCATGGAGCTGCTGCCGATATCCCACCCAACGGCTTTTGACCACACAGACACCTGTGCTTTGTGGTTACTTCATGGGTTTAGCTATAAAATATTCAGGAATGAGGGAGAGCCAGTACTTGTTATCTATACGATTGCTCATTCTTTCCCAGAGAGTATCAGGGGAGAAGGCTATCTCCAAGCCATTATGGAGGCATTTGTCTGTGGTCCCATTGACTCTGAAGATGGAAGGAGGAGTGGAGTCTAGGAGTTCAAAGCCAGAGTGGGGAACATTGTAAGACTGTCAATAGAAAAGGCCTGCTCCAATATTAGTTTGGTTCATATTTGACATCTAGATTACTTACTTGTGTAGGGTGAACTTCAAATAAAGCAAAAAATAAATACAACCATCAGAGTTCACTGAATGGAAGGGAACAAGAGCAACAAGCCAGACACTAGGACTTCTGAGCGGGAGCTCAGAACTCATGTCATGCTCAGGTTTATCCCAGTCCTGATGCGGGCCAAGCACTGGGAGCTCAGTGTGGGGAAGCAGAACTAGAGATAGACTGCCATGATTTCTAGGAGGTTTTCCCAGGTGTGCCCAGAGACACAGATAACACAACCAGAGACACGTGCATTCCCAGGATACAAAAACAGCAGGTACAGGCACCCAAGAGAAGCTGTCCCAATGTCCTGCTCATATTCCATCTTCATGAGAACCTAGAAGGCCCTATGTGACCATCAGATCTTACAGCACCTCCGCACAGGTGGTAGGTAGCCTTGTTTGGAGGAGACATCTCCAAAAGGCAAGACCGTCTGGCCCGTCTACAGGCCCCTTACACTAGCAAGGCAGCCAATGCCCAGTTGTCTTATGATTCTTCAGGAGCCTGTTCAGCACCACACTGCAGGATAGCAGGGGTACACCTCAGACCCTTTCTACACCTTCTGGGGAGTCCCAGATTCCTGCCTATGACTGAATAGGAGCTCATGACACCCGTATCACCATCTTCCTGAGAGTAGAATGTACATTAGGCAAGACTCCAGGCAGTAACTAGGCATGAGTCTGATGAGTGGCCCATGGGATAAGAAGAGATAACTCAGCCCCAGAGGCCCTCATGACTGCGGAAGGAGCATGGTTCTGGCTCACCTTAGGGCAGTGTCAGGGAGAAAGAGCATGTCAGGTGGTCTCCTGGAGGGGAAAGAGCATGCTTCTAGCTCACCTGGGGCAGTGTCAGATGGTCTCTTAAGAAGTCATCATCCTTGAGCTTGTCCTTATATTAACCCTTGCCTGCCTGAGTGAAGAGTCAGATCCCTCCACAGACAGGGACTGTAGGAACTGAGGCTCATCCTTCAGGAACAGGCATCCTACACCCTCCCCCACAATTCCAGGGTGGGTCTCACTCAAGCTGAATGTGCCCATGGAGGAGAGAAGCTACTGCCTCAGCACACAGCAAACCTGCTATAGATGGAACCTATTACCACTGGCCTTAGGCCATGATGCCAAGCCTGTTAGAAACACAGATCGGGAAAGATGAACCTGAGCCCCCAGTGAATGGTTCCTTGAGGTAGAAGATGGACATGGGAATGGCAGAGGTGGGAGACACTGAGATACTCTGGACTCTTGGGGCCTGAGAAGGGAAGGACAGCAGATAATTCAGCAGTAGCAGCTGTAGGACATCTTGGACCAGGGCACCAGCCCAAAAATCCAAACTACACTAAGCCAGCAATGGTCATGCAAATCAATCTCCTTTCTCTTATAATTCTTTGCAAAGAGACCTAAGGAAAACATATTTCTGCCAGTACTTACTGGTACTCTGTCACAGCATCTTGAGCACTCTGCCCCTCAATCTATTCTAACCCAGGGAGCACTGGAAAACGGCCAGAATCCAGACTCCGGGCAAATGTTCAGGTTGCTAGTTTCTTCAGTCTCTTAGACTAGCCCAACCCAACCATGAGGGAAAGGTTTCCTTTAGCACCCTGTTCATTCCCATCATTGTGAAAGCCCAGGAAGTAGGCTTAGAAACACAGAGGACTCATGCCCATTGCAAGTTCTGAGAACAGACATGATGTTAGATAGAGGGAAAGGAGACAAACCCAGTCTTTGGCCCCTCTTTTATCTTGCCAATGTAGTTTCACCTTTTGAGGGTAGAGGGTATCCTTATGCTGCCCAGCCTGTCCATGGACTCATGTGTTCAAAAAATTCTTCTTCCCTAATTTCCAGAGTAGCTGAGACAATCAGTGGACATTACTAAAGGGAACTCCTTGCATCGCTGGATTTGAATGTGCCTTCCTCCTGCAGGGTCTCCATTAGGAAGATATTGTCCTGCCATGCTGTTCTCATATACCTACCCCTCCCAGTTGTGCCACATCCTCCTGTCCTTAACTCTTGATCCCTTTGACTAGCTGAGGAATGCCAATCCACTGAGCTCTCCTCTTCCTACACTCTCCAGTGCCTAAAGTACACAAGTTGTGACTTAGAGCTGCCTTGGACGTTCAGTAATGGCATTTTCCCGATCATGGGACGCTTAGGCAACTTTTAAACCTTGATGTTTCCATCTTCTCTCTGGGCTTTAAGGCAGATTCTAACCTTTCTGGTTTGTTTCTGGACCTTCTCTCTTCCCCCTTATTCCTGGCCAATGTGCCTGCCCCACAGTGCTCTGACGTGCCCATACATGAGCCATCAAGACAAGATACCAGGTGTATACGTCTATTTCCAGAGTCAGCTGCAATGAGGCCATCCCAGCTGCATGTCACTCAGGACACACAACGGCCTCACCCATGGCTTCAGGGGTGGCAAGTCACATGGCTTCTAAAGTCTGTCTGCCTTATTCTCTGGACCTTCCAAACTGAGCGGATACCTGCCAGGCTTCCCAGAAAACACAGAAAGACAAGAAGGTATTTTGTCTTGCCTATTTGGCCTACAGTTTGCTGTCACTGCAACTCATGGCCCTGCATAGCTCAGAATCTTCATCCCCCTGCACTTTGCTCTGTAAAAAGGATTTCCAAACCTCTCTGCCTTTATAAAACTCTCTCTCTCTCTCCTATCTCCCTCTCTCTCTCACTCTCATTGCTTATAAATCACTCTTTGATTTAAAGTTCAAGATGATTCAGATTTAGGTGCAGTGAAGCCCCAGGACTGACAAAAAAATAATAAATGTGGTTGTTTTCTGTTTACCTCTACCTCCTAAGATAAGAACATCACTCATCCTGAGATTGTTTGACTTGCCTTTATCTGTAACTTCAAAGAGATTGCTACTTTACCTCCTGCATGACTCCCTGTCTGATACTCAATAAATACCTTGTTAGTGGGACCTTGGGCAGTCTGTTGCTGGCAAGAGACACAGGCCCCCTGGTGCCCTGAAAACCAATTCCATGGTCCAGTTTCCATCCCTGTGTTGCACCTAGTTAAGGTGGGAAAAGGCAGCCGTGGCAGTTTGCAACATCTGTTGGGCTCGAGGAGAGGTGAAGAAAAGGGGAACCGAAGGACTTGGGAGGTCAGCCTCGGAACACTGAAGAGTTCATGGTCCAGGAACCCACGCCAGGACATGCTTCAGGACGGCCAGGGTAACCAATGGGGTTAACGCAGAGCAAAAGGACCGGCTATCTTGAGCATGTTGTTGACAAAGTCAGGGATGAAATTAAAGAAAAGGGATATGGAGAAATTGAGAAATTGACCTGGAACGTAGGAAAGCATGGTCGGTCATCTGCTGCCTCCGCAAGGAGTGCTGGCTGTGTGTGCAGCAGTAGAGGGAGATTGTATGATCATTTTGTATGGCCCAAAGCCTCTGGAGGAAAATCCCATTCAAAGTTTAGTTTTCAGGCAATTTAAGTACAACGGAGTTGGAGTCTTTTCAGGTTCCTCAGCCCACAGAGTATGGGCCTGTGCAGGAGGCTCCTGTGCAACCAAAAAAGATGTAGCTAAAAGCTCTGAATCTTGTGAAAAAGAGCAGGGAGATGTGACCAGGAACTGTGAGTCTTGTGGCAAAGAGCAAAAAGATGTGACTTAAAACCTCTGAGCCTTGGGGAAAGGGCAGGAAAATGTGACAGAAGGCTCTAGATCTGATAACAAGGAACCTGGGAAATGTGAACCCTTGGAGGATAATGAGAAAAAAAAATCTTCCTCCTGCCACTCTAGTGATGAGAGACCCCTCAGCGCCCTCCAGTGCTGCCATCTGCCCAACTGTCGTAGGCCAAGCAGGTTCCTTGTTTCTCACTGAATCTGGTGGGCTCAACTGCAAGGGGAATTGGAAGCTTTTGTTTCTACGCCTTTGGTGGTGCCGATTAGATTACAAACAACTAACCCAGGGGAGTGTGGCATTGCCAGGAAGGCTGGTTCCATATCGTGTATGATGCACTATCTTATAAGAACCTTTGAGAGTTTAAACAGGCCATAAGCACCCATGGAGCCACCTCTACTTACACTATGGGCATTTTCAGGGGACTAGCAGAGAATGAGCATCTAATTCCCCAAAACTGGGAAAACTTGGTCAAAATCTGTCTAGAATCCAATCAATATCTATAATTTAAAAATATGGTGGAGTGAAGAAGCTCATAGCCAAGGCCTAAAAAACCAACATACCCAGCCTTTCATAAAAACTGAGGCAGATCAGCTAACTGGACAAGGGTTGTGACTGCAGGTGGCTGAACAACTCCGAACTATGATATTAAGTCCTACCATGACATGGGCTCCTCGGCTTATAATGCTAACCTACCGGCCACAGCCATAAGCTGATTTTGTTGATAGGTTAATTTGTCCTTTACTCATTCAAGCTACAGAGGAGCACAATTCAATGTATGCCTGTGCTTTAAAGACCAAATATCATTTAACTTGTAATGAGGCTAATCTATTATTGCAGCCTACTCTACCTGTGCTCCTATTAGCCAGTCCTCATTTTCCCTGGAACCAGTTCCAGAGGTTTAAACACCAGAGATATCTGGCAAAAGGCCCCCAAAGGGCATTATATACCCTTAATACTGAACATTTAAATTTTCCATCCAATACTTCAGCAGCAGATAAACATCGGAAGGATCTGAGAAAATGTCAGTTCTCATGTCAATCTGTATAGTGGAAGGATGACACTGATAATGACAGGAAACCTGGGACTGTCAAAGTGTGGGGTCATGGTTATGCTTGTGTGTCCACAGGTTCTGCAGACATCTGGATGCCAGCCTGAAAATGAAAACCCAGAGATGAAGAGAAAATCACCCAACACCGAGGAGCACCTGGATCAAACATTCAAGAAGATGAGGATACCAAAAAGCCTGGGGAGAACTGCAAGAACCAGCTCTGTGGCCATTCCCACCTGGGGACAAGTGAACAGGCTTTCTCAAGAAGCTGAGAGACACTTAGAGGAAAATGGACAAAAGATTAATACAATCGCTTTGTTTGTAATGATGATGGCTCTTATCCACACTGCCAGTGCCTCTTGTTCAATACAAGCCTCCGTTTGGGGGGTCCCTATGCTGGATAGACCTTTGTACTTAAATTGTACTGTGATATGTAACAACTCAGAAATGGGACCTGTCCATTGGTATAAAGATGGAGTTCAAATATTTAGTCAAAAAGAGCCTGGGGGACCCTGGATAAACACCTCTGATCAGTCTAAGACAGAGAATGTCCAGTTTGGTATAGTTAAACGCGTGGCTTCTCCCAGTGATGAAGGAAAATATAATTGTTCCAAAATACAGAAGGGTTACCCACAAGATAAAGTTCTTACAGGAAAAAATGTCACTGTGCATTTGGCCCCTGAGTCAGAATTGACCAGTTCTCCAAACTTATGGCTTCAATTGGCTGTTAATACCATGAATAAGACTTCCTTTTGTGTCAAGGAAGGCACTTCTGTGCAAAATATTCTCACACAGAATTTAGTAGGACTAGCTATTAGTCTAAATGGGTACAAAAATATAACCCAAGATGAAATTAGTCAGCAAGAAGAAGAGATCTTAGAAAATGAATTAACTTTAGATCTTGAGTTTATAGTCCACCACGAGTGCTTGTGTTTTAACTGTGTGCATGACCTTAGCGACTGCTCATCTGTAACAAGACTTAGTTTACCTAAAGGAAAACGACTTGGCATTGGTTGGTCTTTCTTCTGTGAAGGAAAAGCATACCGTGCCCTAAAGAGAGATTATTCAGGACTCTGTTATGTTGGGAGAATAGTACCTCTTTTACTTAGTAACTTGATCCATCAGAATAAGAGACGTGTGAGGCGTGATCTTCCTGCAGACTGCGATGACAACCTTGTGCTGTTAAATACTGCTGATATGGCTGTAGCTGCAGCTTTTATTCTGCCTGTCCCTGGACTTGTAGTCGGTGTCCAAAAAGAACTCAGCAGGCTGGCTTGTGTTTTCAGCAAGGTGACAAATGTCACAGCTATAATTTTGGAAGAAATAAATCAGGAAATGAAGGAGTTAAGAACAGGAATTTTACAAAATCGAGCTGCCATTGATTATTTGCTGTTAAAAAACCACTTAGGCTGTGAACAGTTTGAAGGATTGTGTTGCTTTAATATTACTGACAATTCTCAAAAAATCCAAAACCAGCTAGAGCAGCTCAAAAAGGAGTTGGGAAAGTTAAACATCAGTAATAACTGGGGTCTTACAGAATGGTTTTCCTGGCTTTGGCCCCTTCTAAGCCCAGTAGTTTCCATAATAGGAATCATTCTGCTGGCTCCTTGCCTATTTAAATGTTTATCTTCTAGCATCCAGCATATGATAGTTCAGAGAGAAACCAAAATCATGCTGTCACAAATAATAAGAAAGGAGGAATGACAGGGACCTGTAAATGCTGAGAAATGAGGCCCAATAAATGCCCTTCTTTGACTCTTAGGAAGATAAATCATTCTTAGCATTATAGAGACCAAAGATTCTTCCCTAAATGTGAATGAATCCAAATCCAAACTTCCTTGGACATGAGTACACTCAGTTACTAGACATGGAATTGTAGAACCATTTTTCACTATTGTCTTCAAAATGAATTCTATTTTTTTCCCACCATATCACTCATCTTCATTCTCTCTGTCATTGTTCACACCACCTCATGTCCCACAGGACAGGGGTCTTGAATCCCCAGTCTATCAAAAGGCATATGTACAGACTTCCCACATCCTAATCAGATTTGTACCCTCAAACCCTAGTGTGAGCTTTAGGTCACTTCCAAGGTCATTATCACCTTTAGGACTGTGTCTTGCTCTCATGCTGCTCACTCTAATAAGTTCTGTCTCTCTGTTCCACCTTAAAGAGAATCACAGACCACAGAACTTCAGTGTACATACTTATACATCCAGCTCACCTGTTCCAGCTGCATCAAGAAACCAGCTTGGCTTCTGTCTATATTTTGGAGCTGTGCTCCTAACATGCCTAACTGTAATTAATATTTAGTAACATGAAATAACAAATGTCTTTTAACCTACCTTCCTGATAGACCATCTAATAAACCTTTTAAGAGCAGGCACTTAAAAAACAGCTCTCCCAGGAATGCGTGATGGCTCATGCCTGTGATTCAACCACTTGAGAGGCCTAGACGGGGAGAACCACATAGTTTGAATCCGTCCGGGGAAAATGTTGTGGAGACGCTCTGGCAAATGGTGTGTGCTTGTTATTCCAGCCACATGGGACATATAAGCAGGAGGATCCTGGCATAGGCCAGCAAGCATGTGAGATCCTATCTGATGAGAAATTAAACCAAAATGGACTAAGGGCATGGCTCGGAGTGCCTGTCTAAGAAGCACAATCCCTTGAGTTCAAACCTCAGAACTATAAAATAAACTCTAGCAAATGGAAATTTTTATTGTTTTGCCCTTTTTTAACTTTTATATTTTATTGGAAAGGTAATGAGTTGGGGGGATCACAGTTATACAAATAAGGTAATAAAAGCATTTGTTTTTTAAACACTGTTACCTCATCCCTCATTTTTCCCTTACCCCTGACTATTTTCTCCCATACAAATTGTTCATATCTAACATGTTATCAAGTAGTATCCATGTTACATTAGTTCATCCTTTATCCTGTTTTTTCTGTGGTTCCCATTCCCTTCCACATATCGAATCATCTTATTTACAAGTAATTTTTCCTTTCTTACAATGATTTTCCTTAAAAGAAACTGATGAGATACAGGAAGAGATCATCCTCAGAGCCTAAGGAAATGCAAGGTCATGTTCAAGCTGCTGGTGCGGGTTTTACCCTTCCTCACCCAGACTGTTCTCCAGGCCAGCTCTGGACCCTTTGACTAGGTACTGCTGTTTCTCAAGCCCAGACTCATGTATGTAGATCAACTGACTATGGAACTCTGCTTGCCACTATCTCTGAAAGATCTAAGTTCAAATTCCCAATCAGAGAGAGGAAGAAGATGCTCACAAAACAGACTGAGAATCAGGATCCCACAGAGCCAGTCTGTGGAAGGTTGAAAAGTCCTACAGGCCCATGTGGGCATACAAGGAGCTGAACTTTCTTCCTGAATTTTGCACCCAATTTCACTGAGCACTTCCAGACAACTTAGGGAGCTACTGCCACTATATCACAATGACAATGACAGCTGTTGACTACCCCCCCTCTCTCTCTCTCCTTTCTCTCTCCCTTTCTTCCTCTCTCGCCCCCTCTTTCTCTGAATTTCAAGACAGAAAGCTGTCTCCAGCCATTATAGAGGCATTTGTCTGTGGTCCCAGCATCTGTAGATTGAGTGTAGGAGTTCAAAGTCATTTCAGAAAACACAGTATGACTGCCAACAACAACAGAAAAAGCCTTTTCCAGTATTAGCTGTGTTTGTGTTTGGCATCTGGATTGGCTACATTTTAGGAGTGGACTTAAAGTGAAAAAAAGCCATGAGAGTCCACAAACTGAAAAGGAACAACAAGAGCAATGAGCCAGATGATAGCGCTTCTGAGCAGGAGCTCAGAGCTCATGCATGCCCAGATGAGTCTCATTGCCAACAGTGGGCCAGGCACTGGGAGTTCCAGGCTAGACATAGACTGCCATGAGGTCACTAAGGTCATTCACACAGGTGCCCAGAAACACAGAGCACACAGCTAGAGACATTTGCAGTCTGAGTCTACAATAATATCAGGCACAGGAACCAAAGAGCCACGGTCTCAATGTCTCACTCAGAATCCATCTTTATGGGACCCTGGAAGGCTTTACACAGCCCTCAGATCCTAGAGCGCCTCAGCACAGATGGTAGAGCCTTGTTAGTAGGAGATCTCACCAAAAGGCAGAGGACTCCATGACCAGTGCCCACCTGGAAGTCACTTGCACTGTCAAGACAGCCAGTACCCTGTGCTGTTGCCTTCTGATTCAGGCGGGGGAGGAGCTCTCCAGGACCACACTGCAGGGTGGTAAGGCTTTCCCTAAGCACTTGCAGCACTCTTCACACCCCCTGGGGAGCCCCAGATCCCTGCCTATGACCGAATAGGAGCTCATGACACCCGTATCACCATCTTCCTGAAAGTAGAATGTACATTAGGCAAGACTCCAGGCAGTAACTAGGCATGAGTCTGATGAGTGGCCCATGGGATAAGAAGAGATAACTCAGCCCCAGAGGCCCTCATGACTGCGGAAGGAGCATGGTTCTGGCTCACCTTAGGGCAACGTCAGGGAGAAAGAGCATGTCAGGTGGTCTCCTGGAAGGGAAAGAGCATGCTTCTAGCTCACCTGGGGCAGTGTCAGATGGTCTCTTGAGAAGTCATCATCCTTGAGCTTGTCCTTATATTAACCCTTGCCTGCCTGAGTGAAGAGTCAGATCCCTCCACAGACAGGGACTGTAGGAACTGAGGCTCATCCTTCAGGAACAGGCATCCTACACCCTCCCCCACAATTCCAGGGTGGGTCTCACTCAAGCTGAATGTGTCCATGGAGGAGAGAAGCTACTGCCTCAGCACACAGCAAACCTGCTATAGATGGAACCTATTACCACTGGCCTTAGGCCATGATGCCAAGCCTGTTAGAAACACAGATCGGGAAAGATAAACCTGAGCCCCCAGTGAATGGCCTGGAGTTCCTTGAGGTAGAAGGGGGACATGGCAGTGAGATGCTGTGGAGTTTGGGGTCAGAGGCAGGATGGGGCAGCAGGTAATTCAGGAGTAGCAACAGTAGTGACCTTGAGCCTGGCACCAGTCCAAAGATCAAGTCACAGCAGGCCAGAATATGTTCACGTAAATCAAGACAGAGAGCCCTCGGTCTTCTTTCTCTTGTAATCCTTTGCAAAGAGGCCCAGGAAAACTCCTCCCTGCTGTGCTTACCAGTGCCCTATCACAGCACCTTGGGCACTCTGCCCCTGATATCATCCCAATTCAGGGAGGACCGGTAAATGGCCAGAATCCAGACTATAGGCAAGTGTTTAGACTGATAGTTCATTCACCTCAAACAGGCCCAACACAAGCCCTAGAAAAGAGTTTCCTCTTATATCATGTCACCATAACCATTATGAAGAATCAGACAGCGTCCTTCCTGAGAGGGCTCCCTGACAGAAGAGAGAGGGTTCCTTGGAGGTCATAGGGGACATAGAATATTGAAATATGGTATAAACCACTGCCTGGTGTGAATGTGTAAAAAGTTCAGCAGACATTTTGGTCCCCTGATCTGCTTTATTGATTCCCATCAAGATTGTGTCTGTTGTTGGCCTCTATACTATGTGGCTTTTATAAGTTGTAGAAGAGAAGAACAGCTAATGGTAAATTGTTTGAGAGGCAAGAAGACTCTGTTTCCAGATGGCAGCATGGGAATGTAGGACATAATATGCATATTTTGAGTCAGCATTAATATTCGGTCTCTGATGGTCATATTTGGGGCTTGGGGGAGGGCAATCACGCTTTGGGTAGTATACCATAGCCTACAAATCTTTTTTTTTTCATTAGGCCTAAAACTACTGTCTTTTAAAAGCCAAACACTGTCCGGTCAAGGTGGAGAATGTCTAATAAGTCAGATGTCTATCACCTCTCTGGAGAGCTCAAAGGTTTCTCTGAAGGAGTGTTAGAAAGTAAATGATGATGGATTCGGGAATTGATCGAGCAGCTGTGGCATATGACCATCAGAACAGCTTGACGCTACATGATGCAGTTATTAGAAAATGCCGTATTGTTTAGACCCTCTATCCCCTGGTAATGAGTTTGACACATAGATAGCTTGGTTTTCCGGCTTCTGAAGAAAGGAGAGTGAGAGCTGGCAGAGGTCTGAGGCAAAGGGCCCATCCCCAGGTGGTATAGTCTCCTGTGTTGGATTATTATGACCTAAGAAGGAGACAGGAAGTGTCCTTTAGGCTAGTAGGTACAGGTGGAAATGAGCATCTGCCTAGGAATTCTTCATCCCATTCCTCAGGGGGAAATAGCTGAACCATGAAAGGTGGAAGAAGAGAGGAAGTCTTGGTATGGAGAGGGCTATACAGGCAAGTAAGTTGGGAGATTTAGAGGTCAGGGATACATCATCGATGCCTAGTTTTGTAACAATAGCCCTGCTCAAGAGCAGAATTCAGCAACTGGAGATAACTGAAAATGAGTGGGTAAAGACATCTCACATGTTAATATAAGGCTTTGGGGGTTCTTAAAAAGTGTCCTCTTACTCTTGTTATGATAGTATATAATGAAGAACGATAGTATATAATCCAGAGAGGGCAGAGTAAAAGTATCGATGAAAATATTATCTGGTTTATTTGCTGTAGACAGCCTTAAGTGAGGTTAGCACATGCAGATGGTGAGGTTTGGAGCTTGGTACAGCTTCGGAACCTGTGCTCTCTCAGGTCCACATGTCCTGGGAACTATGAGATAACTCTGGACGTTTCCATGGAGGAGCCATTCGACCTTCAGAGAGATGTGTTCCTTCCTTCATTAAGATAAAGACAAGTCACCTCGTTTGTACTGAGGACAGAATCCAGCTGCGGACCATGGTCGGGAAGATTGCTCAGTCTAGTGACCAAGTGTCGACAGTCATGAGAGAGATGGGGATCAAAAGTGGCAGACATACCTGTGGCAGACAGCATGTCCCCATGCTTCTCATTCCTAAAGTGCCTTGAGCTGCTCCTGTTCCAGTTTGTCTCGCCATAACTCTGTGAGTTTCTCTCACACACTTCTTCCCATAATGCTCTCGGTGCCAAGGAAAAGAGCCAGTGTGGTGCATCCATAACCATCAAACAATCAGTACAAAGCCTAAGGGAGGATCCCTATACTATAAAACACTCACCGAGAGGACTACATTGGACTCCTCTTTGGGCCCTTCTCCAGATGAAGAGTCTCACTACGTTCACAGCTTTCCGTTCACTTTCGAATAATTTTACTCTGTTAACTTTAAACACTTTCCTGCCTTTTAATTCTTTAACAGGTGGAGCAAACAAATCAGTACCAATAGGCATCAGTAAAAGCAAGTTCCATCCTTGGCCCCCTAACCAGATAGATTAGGTTGTCCTGCTGGCCCGGGGGAAGTCTGCCCTCTAATGGAATTGCCAATAACAGCAGCCATACACTAGATTGATTCAGTCTGAGCCTTCTTTGTGAATTTATATGGTTACATCTCAGTCACTTTTTGTTCTTCATTCCCGATACTGTTGAAGATTTTAAAAAACCATACCAATCACTTCTGAAAAGGATATGCCTGGTTCCTTATCAAGTTCTTGGAGTTTGTACAGAATATCAGGACTATCTACAGATGAAGTTCTCTGGCTGAAATAAGTTTCCTTTTGCTAAGTTAAGGTCTCAATTGGTGAGATGACTGAACTTGTCAGATAACCAGGAAAAGAACAATATGGGGTTTTCATCTGTGCCTTGAGTAATCGCCCTGGCTAAAAGCCATATGTTTAATAATGAATCTTTTTGCTCTTTCCTGAATCATATAAACATGTGATCTCAGTCTCAGTGGTCAGAAGAAATGGAGCCACTAGTACCTGGTAGTCCCAATTGGGATCTTAAAAGCATCTATGTCATCTGTCTATTCACCAGGTTGGAAGAGCTTAAAGTAATTGACTTATTCTTTGGCTTTTGTTTTAATCCTATTTGATTCTTACCCAGTCAGGCAGGTTGTTAAAAGGAGGTGAACATCTCATCAAGTCATAAATGAAAGGACATACTCAAATTCCTTAATTAAATGAGTGGAGTTCTTGGACAAATTGTCCAATTAAATTTCCATTTGTGACAATTCAGAGATGAAACAAGTAACAGCTTCTTCCATTGTTGCCACTTATTGAGAGGGCAGAAGGAGAGTGGAATTATCTCTGAGGTCTAAGGAAATATGTCATCCTGGTGAAATTTACAAGGATAGAAGAGGGTCTGGGAGAGGATGAAGAAGAATGCGGCCAAGGGACCTGCTTAGGGTTAGGAGTTGGAGGGAGTCCCAGAGAAAAGCCTAGGGTTAGTAAAATTAATAATCTCTAAAGAGGTGAAGAGAAGGATGCAGAGCAGAACAAAGAGAAGATGAAGATGGGAAGGAGGAAGAGAAATTCAAAGGTACCTAAGGGGCAGTGATAATTTGGGAGGGGATCAAGAAGCACATATCTATGGATTTAAAAGAAGGGAGAGAAGACTGCAAAGTAGCGAGTGATCGATCTTAAAAGTGGGACAGAACTCAGAAAAGTCCAGGTGAGACTTATTTTGAATTCATCACTCAAAAATCAGAAGTGGCACCGTAGCTCAAGTGGTAGAGTGCTAGCCTTGAGCAATAAAGGGGCTCAGGGATAACACCCAAGCCCTGAGTTCAAGCCTCACAACTGACAGAAACAAAACAAAAGGACAGTAAAAAAAATACAAAATGTCTTTGCCCAGATCCCACATAGAGAGTCTTCAGTCATATTTGATCCCGGAAGTATCTGGCTGGAACGAATATGACAGCATCATAGGAAGGATGTTGTTACCAGATTCATTCAGGTGCAGAAAAAAGGAAGTAATGTAGACTATGGTCATAGGACCAAAGAGATATGCACCCTGATTCAGAAGATGGCTTGCTCTTAGCTCTTATGTTAGTAGCCAAGGAAGCTATCATTTCACAGACAAGTGGGGCTGAAGGCATAGCTCAGCAGACTCTGGGTCGCCACTGACACCTACTGGCAACTGAGTCCTTTGACAGGTCACATGCAGGTGAAGATCAGCTCTGACCTGCCCCTATCCCATGTCTCACTGGGCTGGCACCTCACTTGGATAAGCAGGGCCACAGCAGATCTCCAGGTAACACGAGGTCTTGCTTTCCTAATCTACACTACTCTGAACATTCACCAACCACTGCTACCTTGGCCACTCCCTAAGGCAGCTACTCTCCAAGACCCACATCCCATTACAACTTCATATTTTTCTGGACAAGGGGGTACAGAACTCAGGTCTCAGTGCATGAGCCCTGTGGCATCCTCATTCCCTACAGAGTGAGAGGAACAGAGCCTGGGAGACTATCCCAGCTCTTTCAGAAACTTGTGCTATCTCAGGAAGCTAGTATGGCTGTGGGGCTTGGAGACATCGCGCCTCTTGCCAGATCTACTAAACATGTTCTGAAAGCATTCTAGAGCTGTCCTGACACAAATCTCACAGCATGCAAAAGTGATGTGTATCAGGACACCGTGACTTCAGAAGCAGGTTCCATGAAGCAGGGCTCTTCTTCGGGCATGAAGCTGTCCAGAGCCAGGCAGGACCCGGAGGGCTGGTATGAGCTCTATATACTCATTCCATCCTGTAATCTAGGCCTCTAGAGTGTGAGGCAAGAATACATGTACCCACTTCAGTGGTTCTCAGGGGCTCTGCAAGGTACTCACGTGAGGTGAGCAGGGTAGGAGATCCTTTGTCAGTAGAAAATCATTTTGCTTTGTGATCACATTCTGTTTCAACATTGCTCATGCCATCAACATGATCATGAACTAGAAAGAAAACACTGAGCTGTTGAAACAATGAACTTGTTTGCGGAGCCCCTGCCTGGGTTTAGAAGGACTGCACAGTTATTCTATATGCTCTAGATAACCACTATTCAGTTACCTGTGTTTCAAGTCGGGTCCTGCTCTTTCCTTGGTACTTTCTGGGATCCCATTACCTCATTTGTAAGCAGAATAAGAGTGGGACCCACCTTCTCAGACAAGGACACAAGATGTAGTGAAGAAGGAGGGGGCTTCATGGTGTCCTCCTGCCTCTTATGAAGGCATCACACTCACTGCCTGGCAGTGGGGCTTCTAACTCCCAGGTAAGTGTTCCCCATTTTCAAATCCTTTTCCCCTGCTTGTCATTCTGATGCCAAGCTAGGGGGTGGGAGATGGGAAGAGAAGCCAGGGTGATCCAGGCATGGAGACAGCTAGAACTCTAAGAGGGAATTCTTTTTTCTCTCAAATTCACTGAAGAACATTAAAGGGATCTTGTATATGTAGAGAGAGAAATGAAATAACTCAATCATTGAATTTGGAAGTTTCAACTGAAAAAAAAACTAAGAAGCAGTAGGAAAAGTTAAACAGATTATAAGAAAAGGTTAACTAGTAAAGGAATGTGGTGAGCCAATGTAGACAGCCTTCCACCTTAGAAAAACTTCCAGAAAATGAACAGAAGTTGGAATGAAGAACTGTGAACAAAAACTGTTCCAGAATTAGAGGGTTGGGGGTGTCACATTTAATGAGTCCATTCAAGGCATGTAAAGAGAAAGTGATGATGAGATTTCACTGTGCTCAAGACAAAACAAAACAAAATGAGGATATCACAGAATCTCTCAGGGAAAGAAAACAGGCCATGGGCAAAATATCTGGTACCAGAAGAGAATGAAACAGTAGCTCACACGTGGCAGGGAGGTGACTGTCAGGGAAGTTTGGATACCCAGAAAAAGCTGTCACTAAAGGATTTATAGTTCACAGAACATCACTTCTCTATACCCTTGTGAGGCATGCTAGAAGACACACCCCATCACACACCCCGTCACAGTTGTGCTCAAGAAGAGCACAGCTGGAAAACCAAGTGATTCAACAGGAAAGCTATCATCAGCTTCAAGGTAAAAGGCAAGCTCAGGAAAGCACCTGGGTGCCTGGTTCAGGATAAGAACTGACCAGCAAGTTCTAGGCAGGCCAGTGACACTGCTGTATCAGCAGGGACAAAGTGGTTTGGACTGCTATAGAATTGCAGTTATGGACTCAATAATTGAGGAATCAACTACGGTAAAACAAGCAAATGCAAGTTAGCACAGTGTGAGGTCATGCCAGAAACAGGACAAGTAACAGGCCTAGTGAATCAGCAGTCCTAATGACATAAACCCAAGTTCCTGTGCTGGAAAGTGAAAGAGACTGGCAGCAAGATAGTATGCATGACAACTGATTTGATGTGTGATGTCGATGTAACATGTGTGTGTCTAAGCGATTGTATATGTTTATGTTTAGTGTATAATCTTGTGTCCAATACACATATATGTGTGTATGATGTACAGAAATGCATGTGAGTAGCATGTACAGGCATATGACACAGGTAAACATGGTGTACATGCAGATGTGCCTTTTATGACAGGTGTAGGCAGGTGTATTCATATGTCAATGTGTATATAAGTAGACCCATATGCGTGTCCAGACTTGTATATGGGGTGTGTACAAGTGGATGTGTGTAGTTGGTACAGCAAACTGAATTGTAAACTGTATAGTATAGAATAGTTTTTACTATATAGTAAAATATGGCGCAAGTGCTCAGATGGGCCTTTATGATATGTGAAGGCATGTGTGTTGGTATATGTATACAAGTGTACATGTATGTTTGCATGTGGTCCATGCAATTATATACGTGTAGTTCGTGTAAGCAACTGTGTGATACATGCAAAAGTGTGGGTCGTGTGCAGGCATGTGTGTGGCATGTATTCAGGGCAGTAGTATGTGATGTGTGGAGTTATACATGTGTGGTACCCATGCATGCAGACATGCATGTTGTGTTTAGTGATGTGCATGCATGGGTGTGATGTATGTAGGCATGCAGTATGGAATGTATGCCATGTATCCCCATGCATGTAACATGCTGGATGTGCGTATAAGGGTGTGATGAATGTACAAATATGTATGTGGAGTCTGGTATTGTCCAGGATGGTCCTGAACTGCTGAGCTTCAAGAATTCTCTTGCCTCAGCCTCTCAAGTAGCTGAAGTCTCTGTGGGTCAGCGATCCAAGCTCTACTCAGTGCTGAGAACCAGCCCTACACCTAGACTCGCATACATTGCCGTTTGGTAAGGTGTTTTACATCAGGCAGCAGGATGCAAAGGTCTTTCATGTTGCCATAGGGCCTGAATCCTGCATGCAGTGGAAACCTTCACAAACACACTCAGAAACTTTCTCAGAACTGAGAAAAGTTCTTGCTGTTGAGTCCAAATGACATGTCAAAGAGCCCAGGATGCCTTCACTGGCAGACAACAGCAAGCCAGGAGGGCAAGAGCCATCATATCGATAAACCAGGTCTTCTCAATTGTATGTTACCAGTTAGGTAGATGCTACTCACACAAACTGCTGGTCTTGAAGGAGAATGAGAAAATGATGGCTTGGGAAAGTCTCACTTTATTGTCCTATGCACAGGAATGGTTCCAGGAATTGGAGAAGGGTTTAGGGTTTTAATTTCAATGCTGATGAAAGGATCAAGAACCAAACAGGAAGGTAAATTACCCAAAGACATAAGAGTTGCAGGAAGCTACTGCGGTCAGTGTGGACAGGAATAAAGGTTCAAACCAAGCATTTGGTCTCACCTTGCATCTGAAGCTGGGGTCTGGGGACCTGTGGCCACCTCTAGTGGTCATAAAGTCCTCTCCACACTTGGAGATCCCACAACAGGCTGGAGCAATATTTCTCAGGTTTTCCTGTCTCTGTCAGTCTCTCCCAGTCAGAAATACCAGGCTACTATTGGCCAGAGTCTGAAAAAAGAAGCAGTGTGTTTACACCTGTGTCCAGAAGTACAGCATGTGGATAGCAGCTGGGCCTGGAGGACTAGCCCTCTGCTGGCCTTTGGTATTACTCCCTATATAAACATTTAGCTTCACCTTGGATTTTTTTTTCTATTCCTTTGTTTGGTTGAAGTCATCTATGAGTCTGCTGGGGAAGGGGCAAGGCTTCTTCATGGATAACGTGTCAGTTTTCTGTGAATCCTCCCCTGCCTTGGGAACTTTGGTGGTGATTGGTGTCCCTGTCAGACACCAGAGGTGGTTTGGGCCAAATTCCATTTTGCTGGAAGAAGATCTGAGGCTCCACCAGTGTCTCCTTTATGCTCTGCTCTAGAGCAGAAAAATCTGACTTGAGCTTCTTCTTCCCAAGAAGCAGGACTGAGAAGAATTTCAAGCACTGTCTGGGCAGGTCATACTTGGGGCCATTGTAGGTCAAGAAGATAAAGAGGAAAAAGGACACTAGAAGGCCATTGTCATGAGACCTGAGATACGTTGTCTTCTCTGAGTGGAGCTGGAGCGCTATGATAATGATCACATTTGGCTCTTAAGAGGTGAGATGATGGCCCAGAGGCGGCAACTGGTATACCAGGAGCTGAGGGGAAAGACCCATGGGTCCAGGCTGATGACACTTTAAAGGTTACATTATTATCTTCTATCTGTGTAGCATACATAGCTTATGAATCCGAAACCGAGGGAACACCTTCACCTCTAGGACATAGGTGGCCAGCAGGTATGAAACAGTACTGTTGTCAATCTTCTCCTTTGACAGACACTGGTACTCGCCTCTGTCTTTTTCTGACAGGTGGAAGATGAGCAAGTTTTTCCGAGCCGCAAGACCATACTTAAGTTTCTTGACTTTCAATGTTTGATTCTGGAACTTCCAGACCACCTGAGCCATGTTGGATTTTAGGTCACATTGAAGTGCCGCCATACCACCACGCCAAGCAACACGATGACGCTGGATGCTTCTTTGACTTTTTTCTGAAACATCAAGAGAAATGTTCACAGTAACAACAATCCTCAACTGATTTCTGAAATAGCTCATTTCCTATGGATAGAGTGTTACCCACTGGAGCAAGATGGCTGTTCAGAACTGAGGGGATAAAACATAGGGCCAAAAAGCAAAATGAGCCCCAGCTAGCAGCCCTCAGGGATAAGAAAACTACACAGCTCAGTAACAGAAACCCCACTTCTTAAAATTATTTTAAGCAAAAAAACAAAAAACAAAAAAAAACATAGCTTGGATACTTTCTCTCATTTAGAATGTACCTATAAATCTATAAGAGAACACACTGAATGATAGAAGAAGAATCTAGTCATTCACACAATGAGTCCAAAGAAGGGTATTCTTAGGAGAGGATCACAAAGGCTCCAGAACATCCTTACTGTTCCCCAGGAGATCCCGCAGTGTGGAATTACTCACCAGGGCACGAGGACACCTTGCCACTCATCTCCTGAATCCAAGCCCTGAAACACAAAGGGATCCCCATCACTCATTGTGTACTTACAGGACTGCATGCTCAAAGTACCCAGGACCTACCTGCTGGTTCCTTCATCCTTGTACAATGTCACACAGGCATTCTCAGAGGGGCTCCAGGCACAGTACGGATCCCGCGCCAGCACACAGTCCTCACAGCTGCGGTGCTTCCTGCAGAAGGCCAGGGGGATCTGGACCACTCCTGAGTTGGAGCCGGCATAGACAAACTTCCTTCCCTGTGTGTGGGAGACAGTGACAGAACAGATATAAGGTGGACATCATAGATGATGGGCACGAAGCCTCTCCAGCAGACACAAGGATAATGTGTCTTTTGAGTGCTGTGCAAATGGAGAAAGGGAGACTCCCAGAATAACAGTGACAGCAGACAGGGTCTGACCCAGCAGCAGACGTCCTGTCGGGGTATTCTTGGGTAGTAGATACATCCCTAACTTCCTGGATCCATTTGAGAAATCTCATTACTATGCCAGAGTAGAAACACTTCTTTGGGGAAAAGAACAAGCTGGATCAGCTGGGAGGTAGTATGGACACTCTTGTAGACTAGAACCTATGGCATTGGGAAGGCTGGAAGGAACCTCACCCAATCTCTGCCCAGTGAGATGCATGTGGGTGGCTATGGAGGGTAGGTGGCCTGTAGGAAGGGACGGTCCATCCCAGGGGGTTTCTACCCTTCAGGACACTCAGTCTGCTTCTCCCTGATGGAGTAGGGCTGGAGTGCCAATGAAACCAACATGTGATGACTGAGCCACGTCTTACAGGGGATAATAAGTAAGTGTGGAGGGAGGGCAAAACAATCTTCCACACCACAGTGAGACATACCTGCCTCAGGCCAACATTAGATGAAATAACAGGTACAGTCAGTCACCCCTTGGTAGCAGCAGGGGTTGATTTTTAGGATCCCCCTTTCCATATCCAATTTGGAAATGCTCAGTGGCCTCACAGAGATTGGGGTAGCATTTACATAGACCCAATATTTTTTCTGAATGTTTTCTTTCTACAGTTTGTAGAATGGTAGATGTGGAACCACAGAAGTGGAAAACCAGAGGTAGACAGCCCACTGTATTTACTAGTTTCAATAAGGCTCCCCTCTCCAAAATCAATGGAAGTGGGTTTAACATACTCACATACATTCTTTAACATGTCACCCCTAGGAGGTGAGATCTGGTCTCCATGATACTTTATGTGGGCCAGACATATGGATACATGAGGCAAGGAAAGGACATATGGAGACCATGCCTAAAGGCATTATTTAGGAAACACATGTCTAAGAGGCCCCTCCTTCTATTGTGTTCTCCCCAATCCATGGTCTCTTGACTGTGAAGGAAAATGCTAGATGTATCACAAAGGGCCTATGAAGGTCTCAGGAGACAGGGACAGCATGGGTGGAGAGTATGCAGTATGCATGATAAAGGTGGATGTTGTATAATGTGGTATGTGTGATGTGATATATGTGTTTAGGTGTATAGTATAATTCTTGCAGTGTCTATGTAGCCTACGTGAGTTTTATATGTGTGTGTGTGTGTGTGTGTGTGCTAAATATGTGGTGCATGTAGTTGTATGATGTTGGATATGATGTTCCTGGAGAATGTATGTTATATGTAGTATAGTGTGTGGTGTTTTGTTATGCATGGTGTTTGATGTGTGTGGTTTGCATGTGGTAAGTGTAAAGTCTGTGGTGTGACAAATGGTGTCTGTGTATGTTTACTATGATATGTATGTATGGTATGTGGTGGGGTACTGGCTGTATGAGTATGGTGTAATGTAGTGAACACACAGCATGTCTGTGGTGTATGTAGTGTGTTGTGTGATAGGATGTATGTCTGATCTCATGTGTGTAGTATGTGGTAGGATATGGGGTACACGTGATAGATGCATGGTGTATGTGGTGCATTCAGACAAGAACTGAGCAAGTCTCTTGCTCTGTGCCACCTTTTGGTAGAGACAGGTATAGGCACAGCTCACAGCTTCTCACTATGGAAGTGGTGCTTCACAAGGCTGTGGAACTCTCACGGTGACCCAGAGAGGAGGTGCCTTTCCTGCCAGTCTATGGGGAAGAATCAGAGGTGCAGAGCACATGGCTGGCTGCCCAGGGAAACAAGGCCAATACACAGCCCTCAGGAAATGGACTTGTCTACATTCTGTTCTTCGTTGCTCCATTTTAGGTGTAAAAGAGGGTAGTAATACTTTCCACAGCCAGGTGGAAATGTGACGGATGATGGTAAGCTACAATCAGCAGGGTGAAATCCAATACTTCCAACCTAAGCCATTCCTATACAACTCCCCAGGTAAAGGGTTTTGCTATACTTTTTTTAAAAAAATATTTTTATTGTGATTAATAAAAGGGTTACATGATATTTGCCAGAGAGAAGGTACATTCATTCACATACATTGATACCTTTGCTATACTTTTTGTGTGGTCATGGAGTTTGAATTCAGAGCCTCGGCACTGTCCCTGAGCTTTTTTTTTTCTCAAGGCTCATGTTCTACCACTTGGAGAAACTGCTAAACTTCCAGATTTTAGGTGGTTAATTGGAGATAAGAGTCTCATAGATTTCCCTACCCAGGCTGGCTTTGAACTATGATCCTCAGATCTCAGCCTCCTGAGTAGCTAGGATATGCAGGTATGGACCATCCGTGCCTGGCCCTGCAGTTTTTATAAGGTGAACAGAAAAAATATGATTATTATTATTATTATTATTATTATTATTATTATTATTATGAGCCATAACAAGTTCATGGCATGCTAAAACCAGAGTCTAAGAGGAGGCCTATTCTATGTATTCTCCAGGATAAATGGAGCTACAGGCTGAATTAAGGGCCTATAGGCCAGACTTCCAGCTTCCCATCCTCCAGAATCCACTGTCAATTTCTTAGCAGAAAACATTTGTAGTCCTTAGTTCAGGAGGAAGCAGGATGTCAATAATGAGCTATTAAGTATCCTATTGTTTCTCTTAGGAGTTCATACATGGACAAGTCTGTATTTACCATGACAGAGCCAACACAGTCTGATCTCACTGGTTCAGGTAACAAGAACATTACTTCCCATGATGCAAGGACTGTTTCACCTTGACACTGGCCTTGTGCTCTAGGAACTCAGTGAAGTTCTGTCTCCCTAGTTCTGCCTTCCTCCATTCTGAAAGCTAGCACATCTGGGCCAGGAAAAACAGCATGGGCAACACTAGCTTAGCCAGTATCACATGACAGCCCTGCAAAGCCACCCAGCAAGGCAGCCACCAGACCTGCTGTCTGGGCCCCGTTACCTTCTTCGAAGACAACAGTAGGGTTTGAACTGGTTCAGGTTTCTGGAAAAGCTGTGTCTCCTCAATGACATGCATACCATTCTTTAGGCTGACTGCTTTGTACAAGGTGCCCTGGTCTGCAAGGCCAAAACCACAGGTCAGTGAGGCAGCCCCAGAGGGACACACCTAGGTCACCAAATCAAGGTCCCCCTTCTGCGCTCCCAAATTACTCCCTCAATTAGATGCTTAGATTAAGAGGGCAGTGTTGCACAAGAACTAAAAGAGAAAGCCTCTGACAAATAATCTATTCGAAACTCAAGTTACAGGTTATTCTGATTTTCTTACAAAGCATAAGCTTTTTTTGCCAGTCCTGGGGCTTGTACTCATGGCCTGAGCACTGTCCTTGGGCTGTCTTAAGTCTAGTGCTCTGCACTTGAACCACAGCACCACTTCAGGATTTTTCTATATATATGCAGTACCGAGGAATTGAAGCCAGGTCTTCGTGCATGCTGGGCAAGCACTCTACCACTAGGCCAAACTCCTGGCACACAAAGCATAAGCTTTTATTCCTAGGGCATACAAATCAGCTGGGAAGTCCTCAGGGTGGGCTTAAGGCTCTGTCAGCTGCTGTGGCAGGAATATTGGTCCTAAAGGAAGTGTGTTCCTCCCATCCCCAGTGACAGATCAGAACCTATCTCAGCCTGGCTCCTTCCAGGGATAGGAAAAAAGCCTCTCAGCAGCACTTAAGAAATGCCAGGATGCTCGGTGTTCACAATTGCAGCACTCAAGGGTATCACTCCATTCCCACAACAGGGACTTCTTTGCAGGAACCCATCCCAGATGCAGGCCAAGCCTTGAATGTTCAAACAAGCTCTCTAGTCACAGAGATCTGGAAGCCCAGATGCCATAATTCTTTCATGCTTTTATAATTACTTGGCCTACCTGAAGAGAGATGTCAGATCCACCCACAAAGGACCTTAAGTACACTTCCAGTCTCTTACCCAAGGACACAGACACACTTTGACTGTGACTTCCCCAGAACCTACCTGTGCTGAGAAACATGACATCATAGATGGTTCCATCCAGAGCCTGGGTCCTATCCACCACAATCTGGGTGTAGTTCACATCTTTTATGATGAATGTGGGCCTGTTGTCTACTGGAGTCACTGAGTCATCCATCAAAGGGTGGTCTTTAACAAATAACAGTGTTTGGGTTGGTAAATTCAAAGAGCTGGTGTAGTTGGCTGCATGTGTCTCGCTGTTGATGCACTGTGAAGGCAAAAGTTTCCCTGGTGAACATGCCTGTCCATCACCAATCAAGGACAGCGCTGGGAATCTTGTAAAGTATAGCACTGAGGGATCCACACTGACTAGTCTCCAAAGAATGGTGACAGAGGATAGCTAAAGAACTTCTTCCCAGAAGCCAGAGGATGCAATTTTAACTCACATCCATACAATGTGACTGATTTTGACAGATCATCAGTGTATAGAATTAACTACCAGTGAACAAATTTCCAAACTTTGGAAATTAAAGGCATGTTGTCATAATAATTTTCCCATAAAGATGAGGATTCTAACAAACATTGACAAAAAACAGTCTAATGTTAAATAAGGGTAAGCAACTTTTTTCTTCTAGAGGCCATTTTGGATATTTATAACATCATTCTCCAGCCATTTAATATTATCAATAATAGACAGGCAGGGGGTCGGGAGTTTGGCCTAGTGGTTAAAGTGCTTGCCTAGCATGCATGAAGACCTGGGTTCGATTCCTCAGTACCACATACATAGAAAAAAGCCAGAAGTGGTGCTGAGGCTCAAGTGGTAGAGCTCTAGCCTTGAGAAAGTCCAAGGACAGTGCTCAGGCCCTGAGCTCAAGCCCAGGACTGGCAAAAAATAAATAAATAAAAAATAAAAACAAAAATTTCAAAAAAAAATAATAATAGACAGGCAGGCTAGAGACAGCCAATAAGACCAACTGGAAGCTTTCATGGCTGCCCCATCATGTGCCAAATAATTTCTCAGGTTGTATATGAGCCTCAGACTGGGAATTCCCACATAATAATAGAGAAGGAGGAAAAATGGTGCCAGCTTCCTAAAATTTGGGACTTTCCCAAAGTTAGTGAGTACAAGACACTAATTTTTATTGAACACAGTGCACACAAAAGAAAGAACTGATTATGTCTGGTCAGGGCCAGATATCCAGAGCTGGTGGGGAGGGGTGGGGGAGACAGGTTAGGGCCCATTTACTACATGACAAACAATGAGTGGGGCATCCAAATCAGCTTACAACTTTTTTATTCTTTTTGTCTTAGAAGAAAATAAAAAGTGACTCCTATTGGGCCCAGAGTTTGGCCTAGTAGTAGAGTGCTTGCCTAGCATGCACGAAGACCCAGGTTCAATTCCTCAGTACCACATACATAGAAAAAAGCCAGAAGTAGTGCTGAGGCTCAAGTGGTAGAGTTTTGGCCTTGAGAAAGTCCAAGGACAGTGCCCAGACCCTGAGTTCAAGCCCAGAACTGGCAAAGAAAAAAAAGGGACTCCTATTGACTAGTAGACAGAATAGTTCATGACAGTGAAAATCACTGGTAGAGAAATTATGTGTTTCTCTGCAGGAAACTGAACTGCATTGTGCAAAATCAGTTCCACAAAAATAGACAGTAGCACATTCCTTTGGGAAGAGTGTTCTGAGACTTGTTGCACAATATATAGAAAAGGGTAAAGTTGCCCTCTTTAGTTCTCAGGCCCAGTGGATGCTGGGCATGGTATAGACGCATGGTGGCCAGAAGACTCACCTTCTAGGAGGCCCTGCACTTGTGGGTCCTAGACTCTTGAACAGGGACAAAAACCTTTCCCTTAGAGCCCCTGCCCTGCTCACCTCTCCAGGCCGTGGAGTGGGCACCAGATCATAGTAGGGTACCCACTTGATGTGAGACTTCTCCACTGTGACCCTCTGCATGTACTTGCCATGAGAGAACACTGCCTCCACCGTGGATAGCGTGTAGGCACACACTGCTGACAGGCCCACGTTGTTCCTGCAAAGGAGAGGCCATGTGAGTGCATGAAGTGAAGCTGGGCACTGGGGAACAGATGCCATTTTCCCAGGGCAGCACTTACAGCTGTGGGGTGAAGAGTGCATAGAACACAGGCTCCTTGAGGTCTGGGGACCGCAGTATAAAGACATCTTGTAATATGTCGAAGGTCAGACCTATGTCTGCCTGGGAGCAGATCAGCCTAGCCTTCAGGAAAGAGGTCCACTTCTTCTGTAAGATCCTCAGACCCCCTCGGTCTCCCTGAAACCCCAGAGACAAGACATGGTAAGGGAACCTGGATGTCCCATCCGCATGTGGTCTGCATGCAGGGTGTAATACCCAACCTCAGTAGTTTATAGCATGACCTGGACAAGCCTTGCTGAGTAAAAGGAAAGCAGACACTTTCCTGCTAGCTCAGATCAGGCTTTCTGGCTCAAAATAAAACAAATAAAAATCCTCTCTCTTAAAACTCATCTAATGATAACTCATCTAATTACAACTGTTCCACAGCACTCTGAATGCCACTGGGTTCTGAATCAACGAGACTGTTTCTTGGCTCCTGTCCATCTCCAAATAACCTGTAAGTGAACCATATGGACCTGGTTGGTGGCAGGCAGCCTCTAGACATGAGACTGCTCTTGGATAAATGGATGCATGTCCTCTTTGACAGATCCAAACTTCTGATTCCATGCTGACAACTAGGTGGTCCTTAAACACTGTGCAGTGGCCAAGGGCTGAGAGGAGTCAACTGTGAACTCTCAGGACTCATGGCTGGGAGAGAATAAAACTGATCTACCTTCTCTATGGTTACCTCCCCATGATTTCAGTTACAGAGACTGAGATTCTGTTCTATTTATCATTTATTACAGCTAATGCCTTATTTTATCTACTTTATAGACTAAGGCATATGTGTATAGGAAAACAGTGCATAAGGATTCAGCGATGTCTGTGGTTTTAGGCATCCACTGGGAATTCTTAGAATGAATGGGTCCTGGAAACCAGTGAACTAAAAATAGAAGGCATGCTTGCCAAAGAATATAACATGAAAGAGTCTTCTTTTATCTGGGACACAATGCAAGCCTACTCCTTTCTCATCTCTACCATGTAATCATAGGAAGGCAAATGATGAAGCATGTAAGAAGCCTTTATTTTTCCTTCTGATGTTTTAGCAGACTCATAGGCATCTGAGGTCTGTGTGTACAGCGTGGCATCGATGGGGAGATAAGTGCACATCTCAGACCGGCAGTGAGACAAGACACAGGACAAGAAAAGGATTCTGAGGGACGACAGAAGTCCTTAGGCCAAGCCTCATAGCATGAATTTGGTGGGGTATATTGCATGATCTTGGTCATGGATGCCATGCAAACCCTTATCCCAGGGCTAGGTGTCACGATTAGCCAAAGTAGGTCCATTGTTCGTATCCTGACAGCTATGGAACTACAGTGGTGGTGGAGAGTGAAGGCTCGGACACCTCAGGCTGGGCTGCTGTTAGAGTGGCTCAAATACCTTCTGGGAGCCCTGCTCTTGCATTAACCATCCACTAGGACTGCCATGCACCATCCTGGCCTGAACAGGGGTGGTTCACTGCTCTGCAAGCTGGGAAGTGAGATAGCCATGGGTTAAGAGAAACCTGATAACTAAGTGAGCCCTGGCTAGAGAAGAGCTAGACAAACAACTCAGATACACACAGCACCCACTTTCTGCCTCGTGTGCTAGGCTGTTAAGGGGAGAGCACACTTAAGCCTCCAATTGTGTGTATCGGTGGCATGAGATCACTCTTACTGACTGGAGAGGTTCCAATAATGATCACCTCATGGAAAGGTCACCGGGCAACTGGGAACTGAATGACTTCCATGGAGGATTAGCTGCAGCTAATCATCTTTTGTGAGTCCTGATGTCACCCTGCCTTTCCTAAAATGCCAGCTAAGCTACCTTGAGGTTTGCTAACTCTACCCATGGCAGTTGTCTGGTGTTATGCATCTGCTTTTAAGACATCCTTGCCAGGCTGAGAGTTTGGCCTAGTGGTAGAGTGCTTGCCTAAGCATGCACAAAGATCCAAATTTGATTCCATGGTAGCACATACATAGAAAGAGCCAGAAGTGGTGCTGTGGCTCAAGTGGTAGAGCTCTAACCTTGAAAAAGGCCAAGGACAGTGCTCAGGTCCTGAGTTCAAGCCTCAGGACTGGCAAAAATAAAAAAGAACATACATCCTTGCCTCCAATATCTCCACACACATATACTTCAAGCTTTGGGCCTGATAAACATTTTGAAGTGTAGTTCTCACTTCTTAGCCTTCCCTTACTAATTTGTGATTCATTCTTGAGTTGACTAAGAGCTCCCAATAGTGGGATTCTAAGTCCCAGAGAATCTACTTGGCACACTCAACAAAGCCTAACTTTTCCTACAGCCCTGGGGAGGTCTAAGGACAGTGCTAAGGGGTGCAGCCTGGGTGCCATTGTCACCTTAGTTCCCGTGGACACTTGGTGGAGGGAGGGGGAGGAGGGAAGAGAGCTGGGGTTCTGATAACAAATATATGGAACCTGCCAGGCCTCTCAACAGTGAATGATATGGCAGGAAGGGATTGAGGGGGGCAGGAAAAGGTGCTTTTCCAGGCCTGCTCCCACAGAATGGAAAGAACTTGTAGGTCAGCAGGGAGATCAGGGCTCACCTTGCACACTCTGGCAACGCGGGGGACCTTTAACTTGGAAATAAAGTCATACTCCACAGACACTTCAGTGAAGAAGAAGTAAACCTTGTCTTCATCATGCCCAGGACTATCAGAGCTTTTCCGGATCACATCCGAATAGACGAATCTTGGCTCTGCAGAGACACGAGACTGATTGTCCTTACACAGAGTGTGTCACCACCTACTCCCATGGTGTCACAGGCAGTCAGTGCAGCTTTGGGGTCAGGGACATCTGGAGTGTGTGCGCCATGTTGGAATCAAACTACAGAGCCAGGAATGGTGACAGTACAATGCCCAGTCATGTCTGCCTCACTGTCCTCAAGTTCAGAAAGATGGCCCTGATTCTGGCCCTACAAGACAATGTTCCTGCTGGAAAGCAGAGCCTCTTCTGCTATAAAGTACAGACCCAAACCAATTGACCCTGGCCAAACGAAGCAGTTGCTCTAAGACTCTGGCCAACTCTGAAGAGAAGTTAGCTGCCTCTGCATATCAGACCACAGTATCCATCCCCAAAGGTTGTCTGGAGGTTTTAAGGAGTCCTAGAATATCTCTGGCCACTCCCCTCTCCACAGGAAAAAGCCAATCACCAGCACCTTACCACCTGTTCCCAGAGTCACACATAAGCCAGCTGTCATCTGGAGGTAGCAGGCGCTGGAGGTATGGCATAAAACCTGAGCTTTTGTTGTCATGCCAAAATAACTCCTAATGTGACAAATCTGAGTTTGTCATTAAGTCAAGGGTCAGTTACAGAAATCTCTCAGCATAGGAGGTTAATATGACCTTAACATAGTGCTCTGTTAGCATCGAATAAACCAAATAGGATGTCCTGGTTTCTGGAAAAGTCTCTGAAAAGTTCCATTGCCTCTAAGGTGTAAACAAGAAGAGAAGTGGCCACCCAGAGTGCACTGTAACATCTTACCATTACAAAGCATCTTACCATACAGCCATTGTATGTTGTCTTCTGCACGCAAAACATTGTGGGAAGGATTTCGAGAGATGGTGTACTGGCTTCCTAAAAAATTGTATTCGGTCCCAGAATATAGCTCTCCATCTTTAATATCCCAGGAACATGGAAGAGGGAGATTAAAAAAAATAATTAGAACAACCCCTCCTTTGTGGCATCAAGATCAATTTCTTTGTAACTTAATTAAGTACCACTGTAGAAGACAAAAGCAGCTTCCCAACTTCTGAGATGCCCTCTAGTTCCTACAGCCATGTCTTTTCTTTGGAATAACAGTGGATGCCATGTTCAATTGCATCACTGAGGTTTCCAAGCAGTGACTGGATGCAAGCAACCACTTCTTACATCCAATGAAGGAATGACAAATGCACCTTTCTATACCATATGTTACAGAACCATCCCAAGTTGAAAACACTGTCTCTTGAGACACACTTTCATTCAAACAACATAGTTTACCTTGCCAACCATACTTGTGCTCAGAACACTTATGTAGTCTATACGGAGGGCCAAAGCTCCTCACTCAAGGTCTGTTTTGAAATCAGGTGCAATGCACTGAACATTGCACTAAAGGAAAATGCTGAATGGCCATACAACGTACCTCCCTTCATCATAGAGTGGAAAAACTGTGAATGGAATTATTCTAATCTAGGCACTGTATAGTAGTATACACCTCTAAGAGCTACAGGCCACTGCTGAAACATGAGACCACTGTAGGCAGCTCATGTTTCCGGGGCTAACCTCTCTCCCAAAGAGGAATGTCTGAACAGTGATTACCAAAGATGGATGTAAAGTAGTATTGCTACCTCAGTGGTGGCTATCCCTTTGAATGATGATTTCAACTCTTCTTCAGGAGTCTGTGCCAAAGGATAAATACCTACTTTTGAGGCAGCTGATATTAAAATGAGACCAGGGCCAGTCACCAGTGGCTCACATCTGTAATCCTAGCTACTCAAGAGGCTAGGATTTGAGGATCAGAGTTCTAAGACAGCTAGGCAAGAAAGTCCATGAGATTCTCATCTGCAATAAACTACGTGGGGGTGGGGGGGAAGAGAACCGAGAAGTAGAGCTGTGGCTCAAGTGGCAAAGTGATAGCTTTAAGCAAAAGAAGCTCAGGGAGAGTGCTCAGGCCCTGGAACTCAAGCCAGAGTATCAACATACATACACACACACACACACACACACACACACACACACACACACACACACACACAGAGATCAGGGGGCCAGCCCTAGTGGCTTACACTAGCTGTTCAGAAGGCTGAGATCTAAGGGTTATGGTTCATATCCAGCCCAGGTAGGAAAGTCTGTGAGACTCTTACCTCCAATCAACCATCAAAAAGCCATAAGTAGAGCTCTGGTTCAAGTGGGAGAGCACTTGTCTTGAGCAATAAAGCTCAAGGACAGTGCCCAGACTTTGAGTACAAACCCCAGTACTAGCCCTTTCCCTTCCCCATCCACACACACACAAAGAAATGAGACCAGGGGAGAAAGACAAAAGAAGGAATTGGACTTATTATTCTATGTGAGCATAGAACATTTGGCCATAAACTCCAGGGAGAAAGCCTGAGGAGAAGGACTCACCAACCATGACGGATGTGTGACTGTGTGCAGGATCGTAGGGACACTTGCCTTTGCCTTCTTCATTTCTTCCCAGAAGCTCAAAGGATGTTAAGTTCTACAATTGAACGAAAGCAAAGGCATCCTAAGACATCTGGATTTTCAAGTCCACCGCAGCCAGGCTGCTGGGGTCTAAGCACACAGCTGCAGCTGTCAGCAGTTCATTTTCTAGAGTGTTTCACCAGTGCCATGAATCCCCCAAACCCTGCCTTGAGCCACACTTCAGCTGTGGACAAAGAACAAAAAGGAGCCATGTGGGCTGTACATTCTTTTCACAGAGTGGTGAATCTTTACAGAGAAGCATCACTAACCACGTCCCGCTACCCCCGCCCCCCACCAACCTGCACACACACACGGAGAGATGTCTCCATGGCTGACCTGAGAATACCCGCCTGTTTTGGGGGTACAAATGATCTTCTGCCTCCTTAGAGTTCTCCATTCTTCTTTAATCACTGTTCAGGCTGTTGTGAGCCCAACTGACCCACAGGGAAAGTCCATGGTCTTACCAGGTAGTCGCAAGTGGGCTGGAACGCGCTGGTCCCACACACATACAGGAAGCTGGCATTGAGAGGTTGAAGCACCTGAATGTAGTTGAGGCAATCTGTCTGTGGGGAAATAAAAATCACCTGGCTATTTGTCCAAATTATAAAGTCTGTTCTGAGCTTCTCTCCCTGTCCTCTTCATACAATGGCCTATTTTTTCCACAGACTGTGGAACAAGTAGTGTTGGACTATTTAAGGATATAATAAACTGGATATACATAAACTATAAGTTCACTAGTCTAATTTTATCTCTGCCATTTCCACAGGTCATACATTCACTGGGGCAATTTTAGTATCTCTAATTGATACTCAACAAAGACCAAGGGACCAAAGCAAGCCCTGAGTTGACCTCAAAATTGTACTAGAGATATTGCTGTATTTTGTTTATATATATATAGTATATAATATATATATAAGATGACCATATAGGGCCGGGAGTTTGGCCTAGTGGTTAAAGTGCTTGCCTAGCATGCATGAAGACCCAGGTTCAATTCCTCAGTACCACATATATAAAAAAGCCGGAAGTGGTGCTGAGGCTCAAGTGGTAGAGCTCTAGCCTTGAGAAAGTCCAAGGACAGTGCTCAGGCCCTGAGCTCAAGCCCAGGACTGGCAAAAAAAAAATGATGACCATATATGCATATATATGTGTGTATATAAACATACACACACAGGCATACATGCATCATTCATTTGGTTGCCCAAACCTGCCAAAAACTATATGGCATAGTAGCCCTCTGCCTTCCAGGGCCTCACTTTCCATATGTGTACACAAAACTAGAAATAGCTTCCTCACCACTCGGCCCCACCCAAGGCAAAAGGGTAGCCAAGTGTTGCCAGCTGTGCTTCATAAATGCCCCAAGAGGAAAACAAAGGCACCACTTAGGAGAATCCATGATTCTCGGGGATGAACAGTACTTGAACTCAATGTGCCATAGTCTGAAATTATCTTAAATCAGGCCATTCCTTTTGCTATAACTGGCAGGATACAATTCACAATCACCCCCATTCCACATGTCAGGGAAGGGCTCCAGGCCATTGTCTGGCATCCACATAGACCTGATTCATTTGGTTCTAAAGACATTATGGTCCATAGGATTCTATCAGTGCCTGCTATCCACATATTTCCTTGGTGAGCACTGGATTTAGAGACAAACACTTTAGTAAAAGTGTTTAGCACTTTCCTAAGAAAGCTTAGCAAAAAAAAAATACATTTTAATTCTTTCAGAACTAACCAACAACTGCTAAAGTTCACCCTAACTCTGCTATCTTGAGCGATGGTAGGGATCAACTAGCTCTCACAGTCTGAGAACCTAGATATACGTCTGGCATCAGGCAGAGACACAGAGGCATGGTGGGTAAAGGGTGATTCAGGGCTCTTAATGAAGGGAGAGTCTCACAGAGCCTGGGTAGAGAGCTTTGCTAAAAGGCCCATGGGAAAGACCCCTGCCCAGAATCCCTGAGTCTGGGACATGTCCGGAGATTCCAGTCTGCAGAGAGGACCAGTCAGTCCAGAATCTTATATCACAAGTCAGTGGGCATCAAAAATAGTTTCCTGCAATCAAAATCTCAAGTATTTGAATAAACTCAATTCATATGCAGTAGAACTTCCCCACTTCTATTTCCTGAGTACCTTCTATGTCTGGCACCAGCTGTGAATGCTCACCCCCAGTTAGAAGCGCAGAAGGGATGAATTCCCCCAGGGGATGTGACTTAACAGAATACATTTGGGACCACTCAACATAACACGGCTCATACAGAATATGCAGCACTTGTGAGATTAGACAACTGAGGGGCACATATAGGGTTTTGTAACTGGCAAAAGCACTTACCTCTTTTGACTTTCCCTTTTTTGTGCATTGTGTTTTTTTGTCCTCAGCGACATTCCAGTATACCTGTTGGAACAAATGATAAGTAAAAAGTGGGATCAAATACACAGCTTAAGAAATACACAAAAACTGGGCTCGGTGGCTCATGCCTATAATCCTAGCTACTCAGGAGGCGGAGATCCGAGGAGCATGGTTCAAATCCAGCCCAGGTACTAAAGCTTGTGAGATTATTATTTCCAATTAATCACCAGAAAACCCGTTAGTGGCACTGTGGTTCAAGGGGTAAGGCAGTACTCTTGAGCTGAATTGTTCAGGAACAACTCCCAGGACCAGAGTTCAAGTCCCACGACTGACCAAAAAAAAAAAAAAAGAAAAGAAACACACAATAGAGTTCAGAGCTCAGCAGTTTCTGAATTTGGGGTCAACTCTCAGATTGAGAAGGGCCATGTGGACCTTCGTGAGCATTCTGTGGTTTTTCACCTGAAATCCGGAAGACCCATAGCTCTGTTGTTCACTACAGAAGAACAGCAAAAACAGAAGTATTCAAAGTGGAGGAAAAATTACTTTCGTCAACAATATGAAACACTGGAGTAGGTGTTAAAAATCACTTTTAAAAGTGACTGGTTTGGAAGAAGAGGCATGGCTCAAAGTGGTACAGTGTCATCCTTAAGCACTCATCCATTTTAAGGAAAATGCATGAAACTGGATCATGTTAAGTGAAATAACCAGACATTAAAGGACCAGAACAACATGTGCTCTATCATGTGTGGAGGCTAAAAATGGGCAACTTGAAAACACGATGGTGATTTAGGGTAGGTAGAAATGGCTGGATTTGACGAGCACAATGTCTACAGGCATCAGAAATTTAAAATGAAACACTAACCCCTTTGTACAATACCTTAGTAATAACAATAGAATCATATTTGAAGAAAGATTAAAATTTGTTTTTAAGCAAGAAAAAAATGAACATGTACAATTAATACAGGCTAACAAGAAAAGCACTTTGTAACATCCATTTTTTTTCAAATCGAGTTTTTTAAAAAGTAGCCTTGAGGTCAACTCTTATGGAAGAATTCCTTACAAATGCGATGGTGACAGGGTGACCCTCACTGTCAGCTCAGCACCATTTGCTGAAGGATCCGTGGTAGTACATCTCCCTAAACTGAGCTCGTATTAGGTTATGACCCACCTTCCAGGGCCACCTCAGGACAGAAAGCAACAGAAGATAGAGGGGAAACAGGAGACCCTAAGCACCTCTTATGCCCTTCTGTAAACAAGCTAACCTAACCCTCTCCTAACCCTTAGGACATTTCTGGCCACTCTGAGATATATACAGATGTGGGGCTCAGCAGTCAGAAAGCACACAGAGCTGTGTGGGAGAGGTAAGCCCAGATGAGCCGTTGTCAAAACTAATGCCCTGAGTTTTGATTAAGTCCTCATGCCAGCCTAACTTATATATGGTGGCAACAAAGCCATTGGGCCACACAAGAATTGAATAAGAACCTAACAGGCAACTTCACTCCAGGTCTACAAAGCACCCACTTATGTGAAAGCCACATAAATGGTCTAGGTCAGATTCCAAGTGTTTATACTACAAACTTCTGCCAGGCAAAGCCCCACCTATGTGACTAAGGCACACAGTTCAGAAGGAAGAAGAAACGGAGGAGGAGGAGGGGGGACTGAATTTTCTTTTCCCTGCCTGCTCAGGGCAAGCCCCGTACCCCACCCAGCCCCAGAAGAGGATGTGAGGAGAGAGATTCAGGTTAGATAATATCAGCATGCAAGGGGCAATGTGAAGGCTAAGTTGTGAGACAGGCTTCAAGCTAAAATGATAAGATAAAAAGATCAGCAAAAATGGCATGTCCTCTAGATTCAAACTAATGGTATGAATAAACAAAAACAAACATGAACAAGTTGATGACGGATTTATTGGGTGCTTTTTTTGATTTATTGGGCAGAAAAGAATCCTCTACCTTAAGAATAGCAGAAATAAAGCCAGTAAGCTCAGCAATACTATCATTCTTGCTCATAGATCCCACACAATATACACTCATCAATAAATAAAAGGAAAATGAGAGAGGGGGTAATATAACAATGAAACCCTGCATAACTAATATAGGCCAAAGAAAGGCAATTTAAAAAAAAAAAAGCAAAAAGGGTAAAATGGAGTTAGGGAGGAGACAAGTTGAGTAAACTTCTGGATACCAAGATAGGGCTGAATAAATGCAAAACAGAAGGGTATTCTGGGAGCACGGGTGGAGGGCTGCATGGTTCCTGGGTAGTGGGGCTCAGCACGTACCTCATGTTGCTTCTGAGAGATACTGAGTGCATTCAGAGCAAAGATGGCCTCTCGGGCGCCCACATACAGCGTGTCCTGGTGCTCGCTCAGAAGCAAGGCTGAGTAGTTGAAGATGCCTGGCTCATGAAACCGCTCCAGATCTACCTCTGTGGGAGGCAAGGGGACCCATCAGAGCTGGGAGAGCGCCATTCAGTTACAGGCCTGCCAGGCCTCAGCATGGAGGCCTCCAGAACAGACAGCAATGCTGCCACCATGTGCTTGAGAGAGGTAGAGCAAGGCTCTGCATCAGGTGTGTGACCTAAAGTTGCACACTTGACTTCCCTTCTGGTCTCTACCACTCCTAGGTAAGTATTGTCTTTAAAGAAGCTGTCTTATCTTTCTGGCTGTCCTGGCATTTGTTCTGAGAGCTTGTATCTTGGCTTTCATATAGGGGCAGCCATCCACTTGATTCAACAGTCAAGGGGTTCAGGAAGTATCTCGAGTTCCTGAAAGCATGTTATTTCTTTCATATCCTGTTCTCTCCACCTGCAATGCCACTTAAGGCCTGTGTTACACTCATCTTGGAATCCAGACACTGAATATCTGCTCTTCAAAGCTATGACTAATTTCAACACAGCTGATGTCTTAATGTAGTTCAATGTTTCATTCCATAGTTGTCCTCAAACTATGAGGCCTTGAGAGCATAAATCGTATTTGAATGAAATCCTCCAGTATCTCTCACAGTGCCCCACACAGGTGTCCTAGAACTTATCAAGATGCAAACTAGCACCAAACAGGAAGAGCCCAGGGCTAATTAGAACTCTCATTTCCCAAAGCAGAGGGAGGTGCACAGAGGATTCAAGTCCCAGCTTCACAGGGTCCAATGGCCTAGACACACCTGAGATACTCGAGACCCTGCGTGGAAGCAGCTCCACTGCTCAGTACCCAGTACTTATGCTCGCAATCCCCTAAGTCAGAAACCTAGGGGCCAAGACACAGCTCGTGGGGAAGAAAATGATCATAGGTGAGACCAGCAAGCAAGAAACACTCATTCCCAAGCTGTCAAAACCTCACTCTTCTCTCCAAGTGTGTGGAGCAGGCATCTACTTATGCCAGACAGCGCCTCAGCCATTATGGAATACTAGGAAGGAAGTTCTCTTCAGTGCTCTCCAATTCAGAGATCAAGTAGAGAGCCTCATGAACCATTTCCAGTTACCAAAACATCCCACTAAATGGCTGCAGGTACTGTCAGTGGTCACCCAAAGACAGCAACAGGTGAAGTGCTGGGTGCCCAGTATCAATCTCAGGGTCCCAGCTGGCCATTTCCTTCCCATCCTACCATCACCTACACAATCTTGGTTCTTACCTCCCAGCTGCCAGGTGATACGGGGTCTGAGTGCAAATGATACTACTGTTCCATATGCCACCATCAGGGCTGTGAGAAGCCCCCCGATGGGGCCATGCGTCCTCATGAGGTGGGAACCTTGTGTGACTGGCCTTCAGCCAAGCAGGCTATGGGCAGTGGGAGGTTACCGTGTGTGTCAGTTCAGAGGCCGGGGCCAGCAGCTCGGCTCAGAGATGGCAAGCCTTTGAGCCCCTAAGAACTAGGTTGTCTAGGTGAGAAGTTGCCAGTCTCTTCTCCTTGGCCTACAGAGGAAGAGGGAAAAGCAAAGTCATGCTTCAGGAGCTGAGCCCACATGCTGTGCCAGTTCCCCAGCTCTCCTCCACCGCCTCTCTCAATCTATCCTCCTCAAGGCATCTGACAGGAGATCCTGGGAATGGCCACATGCAGACAGAGGATACTGTCAGAGCCACAGGAACTCATTGCCATACTTTCACCCCACTCTGGCCAACCCACATATCATGGGCCAGACTCACAGGCATACCTGGTGCAGACTGCAGGGGTGCAAGGCAAACAGGAACAGCTGGCCAAAGACTAGATTCTTTTCTAGGCTGTGTGCTGCTGGTAAACAGATGCATCCAAAAGAGCACAGAGTCTGGGTTTGTTTCCCTCAGAGACCCTGGTTTCCCATTCCTATAAGGCCAACCAAATAATAAAATGGCCAGTGAGACCAGAGGACCAGAGAATTGAAGTGCGTATGCACACAAATAAAGACTCACAATGCATATAAACATGCATATGTGTGTTATACATACACATGATATTACACACATACAAGGCTATACCATGTAGGAGTGACTGACCTAATGTGAGGGACACAGCTGACATGGGTGGTACCTGCTAATCTTTAGTCTTGCCACAGAAACAGAGGTGCCCAACTCTGATTACTGAATACCACCCAACCCCTGTCATTTGTTTCAAGAAAAAAAAATCTGTGCTATTTAGAAATGTAGGAGGCTGAAGAAATGAGGCGTGTGGGATCCTGGGAAATGCTCAAATGGGGGCTGTTCCAACAGTGAAGCATCCACACTGTTGACCAAATGGCTCATAGTCATCAGTAAGACAGTGCTCAGGCAACACACGAGGGTACAGACCTTGGCTATTCACACAAGACACACAATATGGCAGTCTGGGTCCCTCTCACAAGACCCCTGACATCTACAAGGGCACAATGTCCACTGAAGTAAGTTAAGGGAGGGCAAGGAGCTCTCAAAGTCTGTCTCCATGTGGATCCAACATGCTGCCATCCAACAAAGCAAGGTCGGGGAGGAATTTGTGAAACTTCTAAATTCAGCCTTTTCTTTCTGAGAATGTCTAGCAGAGTAGAAGAACAAAGAGGGAGAATGACCACATATACTATGTTTGCCTGAGCTAAGAGGACCGTCAGTCCAGACTGTGGGTGCGAACGCCCAGACTGGCCTCAAACTTCAAGCTTGAGATGATTCTCCTACCTCAGTCATCTGAGAAGCTGAGAAAACAGGCACACAAAATGGGACCAAACTCACCCACATACCATCTCACCACATGGATGAGTGGATCAACATCATCAAGACATTAAAAAAAAAACTGACCATGTGACAACCTCTTACCTAGCTGAGATGATAAGGAGCTATGCTGTGGCCACACCTGTCCCCGGAAGGCTTAAGTCATTTCCGAGAAGGTAGTACTAGTTCCCTTTGCTCCTGAGGCAATTTCTATGCAATAGCCTTATTTCCCACCCGTTTCTAAGTTCCAAAATGCTAAATGACTGTCCAACAAAATATCCCAAACGCAAAATTGGATTCAAGGCTAGTACACCGCAATCTCATGAAGTATAACCAGTCCTCTGACCCACACACATTTCCTGCACACCACAAAGGGGGTCTTCCTTCTTAACTCCAGGATAAAGAATCCTAAGAGGCAGGAGACAAATGAAGATATTATGTTACAACCTAAAGAGGCACTGGAGTCAAATGGTGTATTGCTGCAGATGCTGGGAGACAGTGGCTGGAAGGAGAGGTAGCACCCAGACAGATGTTTCATTAGAAACACATGTGCACCCCTGACACAGCAGGAAGGGTTTGAGTATAAACTCTGCTCTGGCTAGCTGACTATGTCAAACAAAGACATGAATCACCCACTGATATAATTACAGTAACCCCAGTCCAACCTACATCAACCAGAAAACACTCCATCTTTCTCTCTCTGAACCACTAACCAGAACCTACCTGCCTTGGCAACTCAGGTCCCGCACGATAGTATTTGACTTGGAACTTTGCGCAATGGAGTTGTGTCGGTGGCCTGCTGGCCCGTGGTAAGCACTGTCTCTCCAGTAGGCTGACAATACCATAATGGATGCAGCTCCTTTTTTCCCCCCTGACTTTTGCATCAGCTTCCTGGTGGTTTGTAATGAGTCACTGTCATTGGACACTCATCTCTCAGGCCCCACCCCATTCTCAGGGCCACCTGGTCATGGCTCTATCTCCTCCAGGCCATGAAGGAGACTCACTTACTGGTGATGGTGGGATAGGAATGATGTGGACAAAGCAGACTTATTTCTTCAAGTCAATCGAGAGTCTTAGCCTTCACAAGAATCTAATCTAGTGAAAACAGCTAGATGGTAATGGACAGACGCTAGACCCTGCTCAAGTTCACAGCGGCTCAGCTCTTAACCCATTACCATCAAGACAGTGATTTTCCCCAAATGAGGGCTAACAGCTCTCACAGAGTGTACAGCCAGGTTCCTTCCCAGATGAAAAGGTTCGGGGTGGGGGAACAGTATAAAAACCTCATAAGTTGATGAAGGGAAAGTTAGCCTTTCACTATATCTGCAGATTCAACCAACTGGAGATGGGAAATATTTTTAATGGGTTTCTACTGAACATTTATGGACTTTTCTGTTTGTCTTTATTCCTTATATAATACAGCGTAACAACTACTCCCATAGCAATTATTGTACTAGTTATCCTAGGCCAGGTAGAGATGGTATAATAGGAGATGTATACAAAACATGGGGCCATTTTCTAAAAGACATTTTATAGACATCCATGAAATTTGGATCTGTGGATGTTCTAGAACCAATGGATAGATGAATGACCAAAAACACTCCTATCAGTCAGTCAGTGCCTCTCTCGGGCTCTGCTCTCTGGTTCCCTCTGGGTCACCCTCAGGCTCTCAGAACCTGGCCCAGAAGTCCTGAGACACTAGCACTAGGGGAAGGGATGAAAAGAGATGGTCACAGGCTTCTAGCCTGGCATGTGATGGCAGTATGGAATGTGGACCCACCACGGGGAGATGGGCTTTGTGTTCCCCCAGAAATCTAGGAAACAAGCTTTTCCAAATTAGTACCCATTGCTCATTAGGCTCTTCAAGAGTGGACATTCATATTTTTTAGATTTTTTTGCTTACTTAAAAAAAAAGTAATGAGAAGAAAATAACTCAACTATACACTATTGCGCCTGGGGCAGCCAGTAACATATTCAGATTGAGGTACCAGTTTTTGCCCTGTGTCAAGCTATAGTGTGAAAACTCACATCATAAAACCTGGTTCCAGGATTTGAGCCATAATAGGCCAATAAATGCCTGGTAAAGACAAGTGAATAAGAGAAGACAGAGAGTGTTATCTCCTTTCTCTTGCAGTTCTTTGCAAAGTGGGCCAGGGAAATTATTGTGTCCACCAATGTCCTGCAACACCTGAACGTAAGGGCAGATTTCAGGCCACATCCAAGTTTATCCCATCCCCAAGCCCTGGCTAGGCCTTGGGGTCAGTAGTGGACAAGAGAAACTAAATACATTTACTGTAGTTTCCAGCAAATCCTTCAAAAGTGTATATACAGCAACGTGGAAGCAGGACTCAGAGACACTTGCATGCCTTGTGCCCAGCAGCATCTGTCTCAGTGTCCTGGCTTCAATCTGCCTCTATATAGGCCACCTGAGACCCATTTAGCCATCAGACATTGTACCACCTCAGGACATGGAGGACAGGGGACTTATTAGTGGAGAAAGGACCCCAGCAATCAGAAGCTTCTATGACTACTGTCCAGCTAGTGGTCACTTGCAATGTCTTTACAGTGTCCACCCTCATCCTCCAGTTCTCTAGTTCCTGGCAAGCATGTCTAGGACAGGATGGCAGTCTGGTCAGACATAGCTATTCCTCAATGGCCTCATACATGTGGCTGTACTTGAGCTTATGTCACCAAGATCTCCATCTACCATGATGAGTAGTATAGAGCAGACAAAAACCAGAGTTCCATAATATGAAGTCCCAGCATGGAGACACAAAGTTCCCATCCCACCACACACAAGCTGGAGCTCATCCCTGGTGGGAACTGAATTTCTAAATACTCTTCACGGGGTGGGGGGTGCACCCAGTTTCCCAGCACAGCCAAATGGCTCTAGTCCACTCACAGCATACTGAGTAGAGCTCCATGATGTAACTCAACATGGATATACCTACACAGTGGTGAATGAATTGGAGAGACCACAAAACCCAAGGTGGGTTTGGATTGCTTCACAGAAGAGGATAGGACTAGACAGGGGGTATGGAAGGACCTGCAGGGAGGGGACCTTGTGGCACAATGGGAACACAGATGTAACATCATCTCTGCATATTTCTACTTCAAGATCAGTCCATCCTCAGTCAAGGTCAAGATGGTGGAGTAAAGATTACAGAACCAGCTAAGGACCATGATCTTGTGTCACTAGCCCACTGTGGTCCAGCAAATGTGCTGGAAACAATGGAAAGAAGCAGTCAAGATCCACGTCAAGCTAAAAGGTTAGATACTGCTAAAAGAAAGTCATTACCAGAATGTTGTTCGTCACTTCTTGGGCAAAGAATTACTTCTTGTCAGTCTACATCATCCAGGATCTCCACACTGACTGACCTAGAGCCCTGATGATCGTTAAGGAAGATGTGAGCTGGGTACTGGTGGCTCATGCCTGTAATCCTTACTATTCAGGAGGCTTAGATCTGAAGATCACAGTTCCAAGCCAGCCTGGTCCGAAAAGCCAGTATGAGACTCTTATCTACAACTTACTACTCAAAACCCAGAAGTGGGGCTGTGGCGCAAAGTGGTAGAGTGCTAGCTTTGAGTACACAGTGCTCAGGCCCTAAGTTCAAGCCCCAGGACTGACAAAAAGAAAAAAGAAAAAAAAATGTATATGTGCACACACACACACACACACACACACACACACACACACACACACACACACACGTGTGTGTTGTCCATAAGCATAAGGTGGTAAAGATGTGGAGACCTCAGGGTAGCAGCTGGATAGGAATCTGCCTGGAAGCCCATATGTTGGTGGAGACTTGGCCTTAGCGACCCTCATAGCAGATCTCAGCAATGTTGTGATGCTAGTCAGATGGTCTTCCGGACAGTACCAACAGCATCTCAGGAAGCCATTTTCCTCAAGCTGATCCTACCGCTGACAGGAGCAGACATGCTGTCTCAGCATAGAGGCAAATTTACTGTCGCTGAAACACATGCTACCCAGCAGGCCTTCTGGATGCACAGATCAGGAAAAGATGTGTGGGAGCCTTGTGTGCTGGATCAAGGGGCTGAGTACCAACCCTATCCGCAGAGAACTGGCACAGAGATGGGTGATGTGAGAGAGAGAGGCTGAGCTGTGGTGGAGGCCTAGGGTATGGGATGAGGGGAGGGGAGGAAGTAATTTCAGCAATAGCAGCAGTGACAACAGCAGGGCCTGAACACTGGTCCCCAGATCTGAGCCACCGCAGGTTAGGAAATGCTTCTGTAAGTTGAAGACAGACAGCCACAGTCCCCTTTCTTTCAGGGTTCTTTGCAAATCACTGCCTCCACCTGTGCCAAGCCACAGCACTTTGAACTCCCGTCACCTGAAACTGTCACTGGTAGGTAGGTGGTCATGGAGGTGGAGAGCCCAAATGTCTCCAATAAAGACTTGGATAAAAACATACACACACACAAAAGGAAAGTGGCAACACAAGAATTTAATAGAGAGAGAAAGAAAAAAAAAGCATACCATGAAGCTAAATGGTGGTGTTTAGCTGGGTGACTCAAGAGCAAACATATAATTAAAATTTTCCACTTCCTAGGATTTGGAGAGTGTGGGAGGAGAGTGGGCTGATATGAGGAAAATGAGAGATCGTAACTGCACAGGGATTTGGAAGGGATCTGTGCATGTGCAAGGTTGCTATCCCATAAAATTAAGTTTATGTATGAGATGCAGTCCATATGCATGAAAAGTAGGCATCTGTTGTGCCCAGATGGCGCTAAGAGCTCAAGGGGGTTCACTGACCTGGAGTTCTTCTAAGCCAGGGGGAAGTCCTCACAGCAAACCACTAATTACTCTGAAGGAGGAGTGGTATGGGAGTACTGGAGAAGAGGAAGGACTCAAGGCTGTCTCTAGAGAATAGCTAGGAGTGGAGGGAGAGGGGTCAGTTTCAGCATTGTTTCCCAGTAGCTAACCTTCCTGAAAACTGCTTACCACCTAGAGAGCACTGTTCAGTGAGTGCTGGGTATCTAGACACTCAGTTCGGACTAAGAAAAATGTTTCTTCTTATGCTCTGTTCATCCTGACCTTATTATGCTTACAGGCCCAGGAACTGTGGCTTTTTACTTGGCCTTAAAGGACAGATAACTAATTTCTGGTGCATGACCCCCACAGGTACGAGGGGTGGAGAGAGTACTGCAAAGAAGGGAAGAAGCCAACCTATCTGTAGCCTAGGTCCAAGTGATACTCTTGTCTCGGCTTCCAGATTAGCTGGTAGGCCATGTATATGTCACTGTACTGAACTCCTGGTAAGGCCATGTTTGACTGCCCTGACCTTTTGTCAGGGTCTCCTCTTGATGGGTGATACCTTCCATTGCTTCCCACATTTCCAGTTCTCAGGCAGTGTTCCCAAGGTAGATACCATAAATAGTCTCTAGTCCTAAACTCCTTTCCATCTACCATGGCCACCATACCTCAAAACTCCTAAGAAGCCCTCCACCTATATTCCGAGATATCTATGGTCCACACAAGCTGTCCCTGGACTGGCAGCCATGGCAGTGTGTGGGTACAATGTTGCCAAGTATTCCAGAGGTGACTTGTACACACTCTGTGTTTGCAAGAGCACTGGGCTATACAATGCAGTTTTGCACCCGTTTTTAATGATGGGATTGACCTTTTCTCTCCAGTTGGCCAAAAACTTCTTTAGAACCAAGATGAGGGCTTCGGGGCCCGCATTTGACTTCCTAGGACAATTTTTAAAAGCACAAATACCCATCCCACCCCCCCCACACACACACACATACACTAACTCAGTGGCTTCAAGAAACACACATAGTTTATGTATCTCACAGTTGTGAAGGTCAGACTTTGGCAAAGGGTTGTTTAAAACCACTGGGTTTTAGACACATGCCTCCTGGGGGATAAGGGAAGAAAATGCTTTCTCTTGCTTCTCCAGTCTATCTACATTCCTTAGCATTTGGTCCCTTCACCCATCTTCACAGCAAAGGGAGGGATCTGAATGTGCCATACCAGATAGGACAACTGAGAGCTGAGGCAAGTGACAGGAGACAGTGTTTTCTGTGCAGCTGTCTATAAACAAGGTATAAGCTTCCTTTTATAAAAGCGATAGGAGTTAGAGGAGAGCTATGAGCATATGCTGAGAGCCCTCTTCTCTCTCCTTCCCTCTTCCTCTCCACCCCTCCCCTCTTCCGTGCTGTAGGACACACTTAAATGGCCTGAAAGGAGAAGTGATATGGGAACTTTGCCCGGTTCCAAGTGAATCAACAAGTTCTTGCCTGATGAGCAGAACCAATTAAACACAAAAAGCAAGAAGTACAGCTGTGGTTCAAGTGGTAGAATGCTAAGTTGCTTTGAGCACAACAGTTTGAGGACATGGGGTTTAGGGGAAAATGGAGAGAGTGAGGGAAAGAGCGACAATGCACAAAAACGAAATATACTCATACCTGACTTATATGACTGTAACCCCTCCTTATATTTCCTTTATAATGGCATTTTTTTTTTGCCAGTCCTAGGGCTTCAACTCAGAGCCTGAGCACTGTCCTACCACTTGAACCACAACATTACTTCTGGCTTTTTCTGTGTCTATGGTACAGAGGAATCGAACCCAGGGCTTTCTACATGCTAGTGAGAAATATACTGCTAGGCTATCCTCTTGATCCTCTTGGCCCTATAATAACATTTTTGAAAAGAAAAAAAAATGTTCAGGGACTGCACCCATGCTCTGAGTTCAAGCTCCAGGATTGCCACCAAAAAAACAAAGAAACAAACAACAACAAAAAAAAAACAGAATCGAGGTCCTTCGTGTTGGGAAGTAAAGGATAGGCCAATGTGTTTGTTTGTTTACTAGGTGCTGTCCCTGGGCTTTTCTGCCTGCTCAAGGCTAATGCTCCACCACTTGAGCCAGAGCTTCACTTTTAGTTTTCCTGCCAAGACTTGGCTTCAAACTTTGACCCTCAGAACCGAGCCTCCTGCATAGCTAGGGTTCTATAAATGAATCATTAGGAGTGGGTTAAGAATATGCTGAATTTTATAACCACAAAGTGTTGGCCTCCTAACTACTCAAAGTCCCTTTGGTTCTCGGAGGATGAGGTGCCAAGTAGAGAGCACTGCTGCTACACAGCCACGTTTCCTGGGAGGCCTGGGAGTTGGAAGGGTGGAGAGGATCTATCCTGGAAGTCTTGAATAGGAGATATTGCTCCCGGGTGTCACCATAGGAACCCCGGGAGCACTGGGAAATTACAAGAATTCACATATCCCTAGGGAATCTGGGTGGAAGAGTCAGGCCGGTTCAAACATCTCATCCCCATTTTGGAAGTATTACAGCTCCCATTTAAACACACCATTTCTAGGTGAATTTTGAGTGCCTCCAGCTTTTAGCTTTCCTGTGGGCTCCAGGATTTCTGTCCAGCAGGCTCCAGAGCAGGCTTTGTCGTTTCTGGATCATTCCTGGCTCCTCCCCCTGTCCCCATGATATGATTGTGCAACTTTCTAGTTCTCATTTTCATGCAGGAGGGTCATCAAGACAAGGTGCCTCTGCTACAGAGGCCACTCTGTTACAAAGGCCACTCATGAGGCCACCCTAGCTCTTAATCACAGTGGATCCTACAGAGCAGCCATACTCATGGCTTTAG